>NC_133579.1:73894420-74215254 GCF_964106895.1 Numenius arquata | reverse complement strand
AACTGTGTTGTGATTTGGTTAACGCAGTTTAGAATGGGTAACAAGGTAGAAGTTAAATTCAGAGCTCGATCCCGCTTTGAGTATTGCCTACTGGAACAAATATATTTTTATTTCCTCATGAAACGAGACTGTCACAAAGGCACACAGAGGTCCACCCTGAAGTCCTGGATGCTGTTGTGAAAGGGTTGGGCAGAAGCTTCACAGGGTGAAGCTGTGACGTGGCTGTTGCAGAGAGCTCATAGTGATGTCACACTGCGGCCTGTGAATCGTGACAAGAGTAACTGTATTTCTTCTGGAGCATCCTTCGAGAGACTAGACATTTCCCTCCTGCTGTTTGTACCCTTTTCTTGCACTGTCCTTGCCTCCTGCTGCTTGTCCCAGGCTGTGCTGGAGGCACTTCTGCAGGGAGACAAGTGTTTCTAATTTACTATTTTAATACCGTAAACTTTAGGAGCTGAGTATGCTATGCTTGTGATGCTTGTGGCTGCTTAGCAGGGGAAGTACTGTAGCATCCTCTAATACGGTTGCCCCTGAATACCACTTGAAACTTTTAGAAGGGCAGAGTGCCAATTTACTAAGCTGTGTTTTCTTATAGGGAACATTTTATGTTGCGTGCCATAGTAAGGTCTGGATTCTCACTCCTCTCCAGATGTGATTAATGATTCTTTGCCTTGAAAAGTCCTTAAAGTGCAGCTCATTACTGGTTTTATCAAGTGGAGTGATGCAGAAGGAGGTTATCTTCTTCATTTTATAATCCAGCAGCTCCCAATATGAGTATCTTGTCTTGCTCAGGTGGAGGGTCTGCAAAGAAGCAGCAAATCTGGTCCTTCTGCTCCCTCTGTGCCTTGCAGAGGGTTTGTTGGAGCTGAGTTTCCTATGACTGACAGGGAGCCTGTGCTACCAGTGAGGGTTGGTTCCCCCTTGTTCCCAGAATCACAGAATCACAGAATCACCTAGGTTGGAAGGGACCTTTTAAGATCATCTAGTCCAACCGATTAAACAAACAAACAAACAAAAAAAAAACAAACAAAAAAAAACTCCTCCACACTCCTCCATACCCCGAGTGTGGCCAGCAGGTGGAGGGAGGTCATCCTCCCCCTCTGCTCTGCCCTGGGGAGGCCCCATCTGGAGCACTGGGTCCAGTTCTGGACTCCCCAGTTCCAGAAGGACAGGGAACTGCTGGAGAGGGTACAGCAGAGGGCTACAAAGATGACGAGGGGCCTGGAGCATCTCTCTGATGAGGAAAGGCTGAGGGACTTGGGTCTTTTTAGTCTGGAGAAGAGAAGGCTGAGGGGGGATCTGATCAATGCCTATAAACACTTAAAGGGTGGGTGTCAAGAGGATGGGGCCAGTCTTTCTTCAGTGGTGCCCAGGGACAGGACAAGAGGTAACGGGCACAAACTTGAACGTAAGAAGTTCCATCTAAACATGAGGAGGAACTTCTTTCCTGTGAGGGTGGCAGAGCCCTGGAACAGGCTGCCCAGGGCCTCTGGACACGTGCCCCGCCTGGAGACATTCCTGTGGGACCTGCTCTGGGTGGACCTGCTCTGGCAGGGGGTTGGACTAGATGATCTCCAGAGGTCCCTTCCAACCTCATAGCATTCTGTGAGTCCTGTGACCAAATGCACTCTTGAACTGCTGCATCTAGAGCTAGTGGTTAAGACTTGGTCTGCTGAGAAGAGAGTGTGCTAGCTTCATCTCAGTGAATCAAGGTCAGCTATATGTCAGGAGAGACAGAGGCACAACAAATTGGACAAAGGCTGCCTCAGAATTACGTGGAAATATATAGTTGTCTCTTTGTGCAAAGGGACTATAAAGTTCTGCATTGAATTTAAAGCAAAGAGAACAAGAGGAAGAAACAATACGCTGTGAATGCTCTTCCATCATTCCGCAAGCTTGATTGTCTCTTGCCTTACTATATGTCTTCTCCTGGAAATGTTACCGACTGTAAACAAGTTACCTCTGAAAGGGTGATATCACCGTATTCCTTTTTAAACGCCTGGGGCTTTAACTTCTTCCTTAATGTTCCCTTTTCTCTGACACTAAGGATTGAAAGTTATTTGTAAAACAATGTCACGTTTCCATTCACTGAATGACCTCCAGCCTGGTCTAAGTGCCAATGGCCATTTAAAAGCCCCTTCACTAGAGCTCTGCCTGGTCTCTATGGTGCCTTACCTTGCAGTCTGATATTCAAAATTCTGTGGTAGAAATCAAGAGAGTGATAGGGTTAGGAAATCAACCTGATGGTCTCTGTTAGCTGTTGAACAGAAAAGGCATATGGAAAGGAGTGGAGTTCCAGACTATTGGGTAGCTCTGTAATTTTACAGGTTTTGTGCTACTGCTAGAATCAGATTGTTCAAAAGCTGTGATTGAGTTCACCAAAGCTGAAAAATGTTAGCAGGTATGTCAGTCCTTTAAGACTACTGCAGGAGTTCCTCAATGAAGTTAGCAAGCACTTTCTATATGGCTGTTCTATCTTTTTAATTGAAACACATTTAAAATGCTTTTTATTTATGTGAATGTTGCTTACCTGCCCCTGCTTTTCATTTCATGTAACTAGTAACACCATCCATTTAGTGGAGTAACCTGGGATGCCTTAGCTTGATTTTGAAGTAGCTGTAAATATTCAGCCTCGGGCCCTGCTTCTTGCTAATCTGCTGTGCTGGGTCAGCAGTTGTTCTGTAAGCGTTATTGTATAGGTTACTTACAGGTGCACTTACGAGTGAAGTATTACAGGCGGCGTTTATCAGACATAATCATTGTTAACCTCACCACTTTCTGTTGGGTCTTTGCTTTCACACACTGGTAGCTTTTGTATGCAGGTGTGTTATTTGGAATGATGGAGCGGGTCCAGAGGAGGGCCACCAAAATGATCAGGGGGCTGGAGCACCTCTCCTATGAGGACAGGCTGAGGGAGCTGGGGTTGTTCAGCTTGGAGAAAAGGAGGCTCCGGGGAGACCTCATAGCGGCCTTCCAGTACCTGAGGGGGGCTACAGGAAGGCTGGGGAGGGTCTGTTTCCAAAGGCCTGCAGCGACAGGACGAGGGGCAATGGTTTTAAGCTGGAGAAGGGGAGATTTAGATTGGATATTAGGAAAAAATTCTTTACCGTAAGGGTGGTGGAACACTGGAACAGGTTGCCCAGGGAGGTGGTTGAGGCCCCTTCCCTTGAGATATTCAAGGTGAAGCTCGACGAGGCCCTGGGCAACCTGGTCTAGTAGGAGGTGTCCCTGCTGACTGCGGGGAGGTCGGACTAGATGACCTTTGGAGGTCCCTTCCGGCCTGGACCAATCTATGAATCTATGAATCTATGAATGGGGCAGCAAGCTGTCTTTAACCATTTGACCTAATGGGAAAATGAGTATACATCTACTTATTTTTATACACACACCCTTTTGAAATCAGTTGACACCAAACTCAGTTGCTGTTTATGTGGCCGATGGATTCTTATCTCGTGCAGTGTCAGTGCACCCATAGTTCCGTATCTTGCAGTCGCTAATAGGGCATAGTTGACTCTGTTGGATGGGAATATAATGGTGGAGGGGACTGAGGTGTTCTTTAAAAAACAAACCAACAAACAAACAAACAGAAAAAAACCCCAACAAACAAAAAAACCCCAAAACCCAACCCAATCAAAAAAACCCACCAAAACCCACCACAGTATAAGAGCTCTAATGGTGTCACTGGAACTTCAGAGACAAAAACTCCCATTCATTACTGCTTGCACAGGCAGTAAACCACTCGGATAAATTCTTTTTGGGAGGTCTTGTTATTTTCCATCAGTTGAGGATTTCAAGAGCAGCTTACACTGAGTTTTGGGAGGAGTCACTTAGGTGTAGCAGCTTGAGCCTTAAAGGTAGGAAACACACCAGCTGGCTTCCTGTAGTCTTTTTTTTTTTTTTTTTCCCCTTTTCTCCTGTCATTTAACATCAGATAAGGAGCTGGGAAATACACTTATTCCAGACCAAAATGTTCACGTTGTTTGTATCCAATTAAATGTGTGCAGGACTGTTGGAAACCATTTAAACTGGTTAGTGTTTCAAGAGCAAAATATTAATCTTACAAAGGTACAAGAAGTGAAGGAAATAGTGGACTTTTAGATTTTGTTTTTTCTTTACTGCATTTTGCTTGGTTGTCTCTGGTCAGCTCTTAGGATATGTTAGCAGTTTCACAGCAGCTTTAACATTATGTTACATCTCAAGTCTGTGGGTATACTTATATATAAAAGCTAGTTTTACTTTCTGGAAGTGGAAAACAGAAGAGACTTTTTTTTTTCCTGTTTGCAAAGCTCATCCAAGTCTGATTTATGGAGAAACTGAATATGAAGCAAAGAAATGAGGCAGTTTATTTACACAGGAGAAAACATAATACATACAGGTTTCAGATTTTTCAAGATCCAGAATAACAAATCCTAGGCATATTTGTGGATTTGCTTTATATTTGAACATCCTGAGACATTAATCAAAGCTTAATTTATGCAGAAAATAGCAGTATTGAGACTAAAACCTAAAATCAAGGTCCTAAAAAGGGAAAGAAACAAATAACTTTAAAAAACCCCGAGAAAACAAACCACCTGAAGACAAGTAAAAGGACTACTGGCTTCCCTTCATAAGTCAGATCTCCGCAATTTTCATGTCTAGTGAGTTTTAGGTTTGGGTGTCACCTAAGGGATTGGGACCTTTAAGAACAGTGCTGTTAACGAGTGCTTTGTCCACGGAAATTGATAGCTAGAAATTTAACAGATTTCTTTCTGTGTGACATAATAAAAATAATCTGTGCCGGTCTCAAAGTGCTGTTACTGAAAAATGTAGATGAGAGGAGGGAAGACACTCCCCTTCTTTCCTCCCCCCCAAAAAAAAACCCAAACCAAACACAAAACGCAAAAATAAAAAAAAGCCAAAACCCCCCAAAATCCCAACCCAAAAACCAGCTCACAAACAAACCAAAGCCCTGACAACCCTGTAGCGGATCTTACTCAGCACAAAATATAGTAAATCAAGAGGAGAGACCTCTCATGTATACATCTGCTTGTGGGTACGTTATAGAACATTCCCCATCTCTACAGAGAGAGGGGAATTTGCAGGGTGTCCAGCAAGATTAACTAACCTGATCTATCCAGATAATTTCAAGATTGAAAAGAAGTGACTGTTGGTTGTCCCTTCCACCAAAGTGACTACACCTGATGACAGCAAAGGATAACTGGTTCCTAAGATTTTTGGCTTACATCTTTCTGTAAATTATAGCTGTGCTGGATTACATATAAGTAATTTATGGAAATGGGTTCTCCTTTCCATCCAACTCTGACCTTAAACATGAGGAATATGATTAGCAGTGTTTGTGCAGTACTGCCTTTGCATAATTAAAAAGAGAATTGAGAATTTAAAGTTGCTACTGGAACATTCACTTAGTTAAATTTTACATAGAGAGTACACATAGTAGCTTTTGGATTGCTTTTAAATTAAAGCTATTACTGTACATCCAGTTGTAGCTGAAGCCGCTGGAAGGCTTTTCCTGTCATTTCCTAGCTTTGAATTTTATTTTGAATGGCAGTCGAATTTTCTCAGCGCCAGCGCTGATGCTTTGTAGCCTGTGCTGATGGATTGTCTGCCAGCCTTCCTCTCTGGCAGGACAGAAGCTGGAGGGACGCACGTGTTTATCAGGCCAATTGAAATAAATGGGAAGCTGGCCAGTGAAATCAGTAGGAGCAGAACCTGTCCCCTCACAATTAATTTATTTTGTAGTTGTGACTGCTGGTGTGGGTTCTGTTTTGTTTTATGTATTCTTTTTCTTTTACTGTAGCTCCTCTTTTCCCTTGTAATTTTTCCCCAGAATTATCCGGTCAACATTGTTCCTGGGCAACACAGCAATAAGAGAAATATTTGTATGTACAGTTTTTGACCAAGTTGTTCAGTGGCTTTGGTGGTAAAAGCTGTGTCTGACACAAAGTTGTTAGTTTTATGCAAAAGAAGTATAACGTTCGTGCTCCAAAGTACTGGGGCCTCAAGAGTTAGTTGTCTAGAAAAGCTTTGACTTCTGTGACGGTGTCAGTGAGGGTGTCTGTGGACCTGCTTGGTGGGGTCACAGCAAAGGCTGTCAGGAGAGGCATTCTTCCTTCTTTATTTTTTTCGTTTTTCTTCCCACAAGCGTGTTTCACAAGAATGTATGCTATATAAGCATATATGAAAGAAGAGTACCGTTCTGCTTCCATAGCGGAAGGGCACTGGTATGTCAATGAAATCATAGAATCATAGAATTGTCTAGGCTGGAAGGGACCTTTAAGATCATCTAGTCCAACCATCAACCTCACTCTGATAAAAACCATCACTAAACCATGTCTCTAAGCACTATGGCAACCCGGCTTTTAAATCCCTCCAGGGATGGGGCCTCAACCCCTTCCCTGGGCAGCCCAGTCCAAGGCTTAAGAACCCTTCCCGTGGAAACATGTTTCCTAATCTCCAGTCTGAACCTCCCCTGGCACAACTTGAGGCCGTTTCCTCTTGTCCCATCGCCTGTTCCTTGGGAGAAGAGACCGACCCCCCCTGGCTACACCCTCCTTTCAGGGAGTTGTAGAGAGCGAGAAGGTCTCCCCTCAGCCTCCTTTTCTCCAGGCTGAACACCCCCAGCTCCCTCAGCCTCTCCACACAAGACTTCTTCTCCAGACCCCTCACCAGCTCCGTTGCCGTTCTCTGGACCCGCTCCAGCCCCTCAATGTCTTTTTTGTGGTGAGGGGCCCAAAACTGGACACAGCCCTCGAGGTGGGGCCTCCCCAGTGCCCAGTAGAGGGGGACCATCACCTCCCAACTCCTACTCACCACGCTGTTCCTGACACAGGCCAGGATGCTGTTGGCCACCTTGGCCACCTGGGCACACTGCTGGCTCATGTTCAGCCCACAGTCGACCAACACCCCCAGGTCCTTTTCTGCCGGGCAGCTCCAGCCACTCTGCCCCCAGCCTGTAGCGTTGCCTGGGGTTGGTGTGACCCAAGGGCAGGACCCGGCACTTGGCCCTGTTGAACCTCATCCCATTGGCCTCGGCCCATCCATCCAGCCTGTCCAGGTCCCTCTGCAAAGCCTTTCTACCCTCCAGCAGGTTGACACTCCCACCCAACTTGGTGTCATCTATGAACTTACTGAGGGTGCACTCAGTCCCCTCGTCCAGATCATTGATAAAAATGTTAAAGAGAACCGGCCTCAATACCGAGCCCTGAGGGACACCACTCATGACTGGCCACCAACTGGATTTAACTCCATTCACCACCACTCTCTGGGCACAGCCTCCATCCATTTTTTAACCCAGCAGAGAGTCCTCCCATCCAAGCCATGGGCAGCCAGTTTGTCCAGGGGGATACTGTGGGAGACTGTATCAAAGGCCGTACTAAAGAGCAGGTAATATCTGTGTATATATGTGTGGGATTTATTTGCTTTTATACTTGTAGCTGATGTAGCTATGGCAAGCAAAGCATTGAGCTATACCCCAGACATGAGCGTAGGCCGAAGCTCCAGTTGCTGAGGATGACTTAAAAGAGTTGTTCAGCAGATGGCGTGACTTAAATCACTCGAAACTTTCCTGAGGTTGACTTGTGTCACAGAGCAGCTGCGCAAATAAGGAGTCGATCTCCAGGTGCTCTGTTTAGAGACTTTGCGCTCTTGGTGAGAATTTATGTACGGGGGGAAATCCTGAAGGCTGAGGAGAAGTTTGCTCTGCAGAGTTTGAACTGTGTACCAGTAATGCTTACAAGCTATGGCGATCTTTGTCTGCTTTAAACGTAACAGAAAGCCCCTACTGCAGATATTTTAACACAGGCAGCACTTTCACTTCTGGAAATGAGTGCTCTGCAAGCTGCTCAGGGTAAAGCACAGCCTTGTGAGCGCAGTCTGTGTCCCCACATAGAGCAGTTTCCCTGCCCAGTTTACAGTTATATTTAATAACCATCTAAGCAGTGTTTTTGCCGTACTGTGAATCCAAGAGAAAAATTGTTAAGGAGGGTGCCTTGAGAGTCAGGCAGCTAAAGATCTGCAGCTCGGACATGGACTGCCAAAGGAAGCAGCACCGTGGCTTAGCTGCTGCGGATGCAACGAGAATAGACCAACTCATTTCATAATGACCTGACCTGGCTACGCTGGAGGTGATTAAACTCTGCTATGAAAGCATCTGTTTCCATATCGCTATTTCCTGCTACAAATGGGAAATTTACCTTTCAAGTTCCTTAAAGAAGACCTCAATTTACTTTTTACTTAAAAAAAAAAAATAATTAAAAAAGGGGCAATATTGAGGAAACTTTTGTTAAGGGCAACTTGGTGTTTGGCTTTCTGGACTTTTGACACCAGTGTTCTTTAAAGGTCACTGCCCCAAGACTTTGCTTCAAACTGACCTAATGACTTTCACTGGGTTCGAAGTAGAATGAAGGGTGTTATCTGCAATCCTATCGTTTTAGGGTGCTGCCATATTCCTGCTGTGACTGAGAGTACATTCCTATTAGCTGTTCTTTCTTTGCCCAGAATCCGCTGTGGGAATGACATTTAGTACTGTGTGTGCAGGCTTTGAGCATTTCTAATGACTCCGGTAACTGTGAACAGAAGATTTAAACGGACATTTTGTAATCGTGGGAAATAAAATCGCTGATATCAGATGTTCTTCCTCGAACTGACTTGTTGTAAGGCTTTCACTTGGAAACTCAATTTCCTAGTTTTCCGTGTCTCTATTTAGACTACTACTGTAGTAGTAATTATTAACCAGACTCATAGTAAGGAATTTTGTCACCTGAGCCCGTGGAAGAATTTCTTCTTCTGTTTTAGTCTGCCATCCTGTCATAAGTTAAATTTTTGTGCCAATACCATTTTTATTTTATTTTCCTCACACCCACCGCTGCCATAGCTGTGCTGACAAAGCCCCAGGTGTAAGCCCCACTGCACAGAGAGCACGGCAGTTGTCTCTTGGGAGGAGCAGCAGCAATGCTAAAAGGAAAAAAAAAAAAATCCCTTCTTCTAGAGTATGCTACACCTCCATGAGGAGGGTTTTCTGGCAGGGACACGGGCAGAGTGTGTTGCAACGCAGACAAGCTCTGCACGTCTCCTTTCACTGCAGCGGGTTGTTTTTTCCCGCTGATGGAGTGTGAAGTCGGTGTGAAATTATCAGTCAGCGTCTGGCTTCCCCAGAGGGGACGGGGAGTGATGAGAGCTGGGTCGTGGCCTTGCGGTACCACTCGGTGGAGATGGCCATATGGTGTGGGAGAGGGGGCACTTAAAAGGGGTGTCGCGACAGATGTTTGGTGGCGTACTTGTTGCCAAAAGCTTGAAGCGTCAGCTCGCTCCAGTGAGGTACCGTTAGAGCTGTCCCAGGGGTGCAGTTAAGGGGGGAATGTTGTTTAGGTAACACATAATGTCATTTATTATTTGCATTGGTGTTGCAGTGGTTATGTTTTGTCGGGCAGAGAAAGGCATAACACGACCCAGAGGCTGGGCGTTGGAGCCAGCCAAATTGATACTTGAATTAGGTACGGGTTTTTAACATGGAGAGGAATAACCAACGATTTGAACGTTGTACCTAGAGAAAGGCGGATTCTTCATCAGTGTAAATCAGTTACAAGTCATACTTCACTTGAAACAAGAATGAATTTCAGGCTGTCCTTTATACAAAAGGCTAAACTAGATTGTCACCGTGATCCTTTCTGGCCTCTGGATCTATAAATCTGAAACACTTAGCCCACCAAAGGAGAGACTTCTTTTCCCTACTGCTGAAGGAGACAGGGCAGACTCGTGGGAAAAGACAGGAGCTGGTATATCCTGGGATACTGCAGCATGGAGTATTGAGCCCAGTCTCACGTTGCAGAGGAGATCTTTGAGAACTAGGAGCAGGTTTCAGAGCTCTTGCGATGTGATTGAGAAATTCAGAGGACTGTACCTCCTCCTTACATTTTGAGTAAGTCGTATGTTTAAAAAAAAACGGAACAACACCCACCGTACCCCCAACCCCCAGACCCCCTGTAGTATTTGGTTATGGTTCCTGGACAGCAAAAAGAACTCGATGCAGTAAGACCATAATGCACGGGGTGCTGAATTTACCACTGCTACTGCGAGCTATCAAAAGCCTTAAAATCATTTCTGTATTTATCCTTATTTATCTATAAATATTATAATTGTGAATCCCACAAGGAGGAAGAGAAGGCTTGAATTTAGACAGCGGAGTGAATAGTTATGCTGAGCGTACACAACATTTTGCCCAACTGTTCTGCTTCTCACACGGATTTACATTTGCTGAATACATTTGCTGAAATAAATAGCCGGTTTCCTCTGAGAACTAAGTTGGAACTGAATAAATGTAAGGCTTCAGAGTACGAACAAAGGGACTGAACTCTAAAGTAATGCAGTGATACAGCTCAAATAATGTAAATTAGAACAGCAGAGAGGAAATCTAAATTTAGAAATACATAGGAAGAGCTAGTACTATTTTGTGAGTGTTTATAAACTTACAGTTTTGTAGTCTGAACCTTTGCTGTTTGATCTTCCCTTTTCTTCTTTTCCCCCAATGGCAAATACACATAGAAAATGTGCATCTTATGGTTACAGCAGTAGGTAAAAGGAGTTTTGTTACTTTTCTGGAGTGGAGGAGGCTATCGAAAGAGGAGAAGGTGGCAGGGAAAGCCTGCAGTTTGTTCAGTGGAAGAGACTGTCACTGTAAAGGTTATCTGCACAGAATTGTCCCGTTCACAGCTTCCCCAAGAGCGTACGTAACACACCTTGGAAATACGCACTGCTTCTGTTACAGCTGGGTAAGAAGTTAATTTCAACTGTAGCAAAAAAGACTCGAGTTAGATATTAGGGGAGAAAAATGTAGGTAGCATGTGGAAGCACTGGGATATGTTGTTTGAGAAGATAATCTAGTCCCTGTCGCTGGGAGCCTTTCCTTTCTCAGTGGTAGATGGAGGAATTGTCCGGAGAGGTGCTTCTGTTAGCGACAGAGGAACGGACTGGATGATCTTCTGACGACTTATATGTGCAAAAGCGTAGGAGATTGAGATGTGTGTTTAAGAATTGTATACCTAGAGTCAGAGAGAGCTTTCTGTATTCATATCAGGTGCGGAAGGACAGGCTGTTTCAGCAGATTTCTCACTTGGGTAATTATACAAGCTTCGGTTGGGCTACTCAAACAAGCTGGACTTACTCTTGTGTTTTGAAGTTTTCAGTCAGTAAAATACTAATGCTTTGTTCTGCACTACAGTAATGATATTTATCCAAACATGATTTTAGCAAAATCGCAGATGACATTGAAAGTGCACCAATGTATGGAAAGGAGTTTAAGGAGAGAAGCTCCATAAGTTCTGAAATCAGGAGTGGAAACTGTGTGTAGCAGTTGCTGTGAATTCAGGAGACAGTGAAATCTGCCTCAGGTTTCACTTCATCAGTTTCCATACTGCTGCTAATCGGCATTTGAATTTCTAGAGATTTCAGAGAGATTACCTTGAAGAAAAATCTGGACATTCAGAAGTTCTCTTACTCTGTTAGTTTTTGCAGATGATCTTTTGTGCTGGCAAGAAACAGAAGTGTCTTCTAGAGTCTGTGACAGGAGTTTTCTAGGAATGTACTTTCTCTTGATGTCTGAAAGGGACTTTAGATTATCAAAAAGAAAGCTTCTTTCAGAAAATGTCTCCTAAATTTTTTTCACAAACTCAGAGGATGTGTTTCTGAGGGTGAAAATCAGCAAGAGAATGCATTCTACGAAGAGTTTCTCTATAGTTTAATCCACTTGATGCTGACAGAATTAATTCATGTCATTTTCGTGCATGTCACTATAGGGACAAGCCCTGTTGTAAGTATAATTTACACAGCTGTTATTATCTCCAGTGAGAAAGCATGAAGAATGCCTCAAATTACAGGATTCCTGGTGATTTGAGGTACAACAGTTCTGGAGGCTGTGTGCAACGTCTTCACATGCTGCATTGGCAGATGGCTGAGGGGAACATCCACTCTCTCTTCAGCTTTAAAAATCAGAATCAGTGGCAGCATTGTCAAAACACGTCAGCATTTGAAGGGTGGTGTGTCTTTTCAAACCACTGGCTCCACAATACATCTTGGCACACAAGTTGGGGCTTTGAAACGAGTTATATTCTTAATATACAACTGGTGTTTTTTTGTTTAGCTGGGTTTTTTTAGTTGCTATGTACTTAAGGTTTGAGCTACTAACCTAGAAGACTGTAGCACTTGGGAAAAGGGTATGGCATTGAGGTGTTTTCCTTGATACCTTGCATCAAGAAGCATTGTGAATTATACTTAACCCTCTGTCTGGAAGTTTAATTTATTTGGATGGTCCTGGATAGGCATGTCAAATGCCAGTGCTTGGTAGTCATAACAACCGCTTCTTAGAAATAAAATACATTGAGATGATGTTAGATCCCGGTCCGATTGTTGGTCTGGGATGGGTTTGTAATGATTCCGAGGGTGCGATTAAGACATGGTAAGGGGAGAAGAGGAGGCAGAGGAGGAGGCTGGGGAAGAGTATTTTCTGGACTGCTATATCATAAGTTGCTGAATAGTCTGGAGTACCAAAAGCTATGGGTGATTTCCCTAGGGAAGGGAATAGAGGGCGCAGAAGGTAATGTCACAAAACAGAGGAAAGAAATGGAGAAAGATTAAAGAATAAATACAAGTAGTCTCTAAATGATATGCTGGCTTGAATTTACTTGATGGATGCCAAAAGCCATTCTTTCTTATTTACAGAAGACAACATCCTGCCTGAGAGGACAAAGACGACATTTTGTTCTTTAGGGGCATAAAAGTAGTTTTCCTAATTATTCCTGACATTTTGCCATTCATGCTATGAGCTTTCTTAGAGGATAGAAGTAAATAGCCAGGCTCCTGTGAGAGTGAAACATGAACTGAATGAGTTCAAGGTTTGAAATGTGCTAGCATCCGCACCAAATCCTAAAGTGATGCCGTCGGAGTTCCAGAATAAGATAATGGGGAACAGGGTAAGATACCTGGGGTATGTTACAGAGGCGGATGCAGTGAGCTTGTCTGAATATAATATAAAAAGTCTAAATTAAGAAGGCATTTATACTTATATTTAAAAGTGTATATACTTTATACTTACATATGCATGTATTATGCAGCTTTATACTTCTGAAGTTTAGGTTTAAGTAGAAGGCTGAACTTTAAATGTATTATTACTGTATGATTTTAGCACTCTCAAGTCCTCACAGAACATCTGTGGTAGAGGATCTAGATGACAAAATGCTACTCCTGCCTTGAATGCTTTAAAGTCTTGTCTTGCCCAGAAAGCTGCCCTGGCTGAACCCAGCACTTCCGAGGAGTCCTGTTCAACACGGAGGTGCTGGGAGCCTGAGCACAGGTATAGCTGACAGCCAAAACCACCAGCAGCTAAAAAAGCCTAGGTGTTTGACAAAGGAGTATTTTGCAGATCATTACATGCAGATCAAATATGAGAATTTCAAAGATAGCTAAACGCAAGTTGTTTAGAAAACACCCTGGTTCTGTTTTCGTGGTGTTCTACAAACCTGATAATTCATTTTAGCTTTTGACATTCAAGTGTTTGACAACATTTTGTATGTGTTAGGGAGGTTTGGTTCTGACACTCCAGATGTTCATTCAAGTTCATTATTTCTCAGCTACTATGTACAAAATTGTAGTTTTCTTCTTCATAGCCAGTAAATTTATTTTTTGCCTTGAACATTAACATTCCTGGTTATTCTACTTTTATGCAGGTGTCTCTGGGAAAGGCTCTTGTGCAGTGAAGTACAAACAGTAGCATTTTGTCAGTCTACTCATTTCCAGTTATCATGAACCTGAAGGTACTTGGATCTTTTTTCCCTAGTCCTGTGCTGCATAATGTTGGGAAACCTTTTAACCTCATACCTCAGTTCTTCATCAGTAAACTGTAGACAATGATACTTTTTGAAATACCCTGTTGAAGAGCACTAAAGTTTAGCTGGTAGTAATGGTACCGATTTTTCTTTTCTTTTAATGTTCATGTTAATAGCAGATTTCAAGATAACACCGTTTGCTCTGCCAGAACCTAGAGATAAGTCCCTGAACCCTTTCAGAAAGGATGTCCTTACCATTTCTTAGCTTGTAGCCTCTGCTTCTGGCAGTCTGAATGCCATCATCAGAAGCAAAGCACATGTAGTCATAGAATCATAGAATGGTTAGAGTTGGAAGGGACCTTAAAGATCATCTAGTTCCAACCCCCCTGCCATGGGCAGGGACACCTCCCACCAGACCAGGTTGCTCAAAGCCCCATCCAGCCTGGCCGTGAACCCCTCCAGGGATGGGGCATCCACAGCTTCTCTGGGCAACCTGTTCCAGTGTCTCACCACCCTCACAGGAAAGAATTTTTTCTAGTATCTCATCTAAATCTCCCCTCTTCCAATTTAAAACCATTACCCCTTGTCCTGTCACTACACTTCCTGACAAAGAGTCCCTCTCCGGCTCTCCTGTAGCCCCCTTCAGATATTGGAAGGCTGCTATGAGGTCTCCCCGGAGCCTTCTCTTCTCCAGGCTGAACAACCCCAGCTCTCTCAGTCTGTCCTCATAGGGGAGGTGCTCCATCCCTCTGATCATCAGTCGAACAGGCATGGTATAGAAAAAAAAACCCCAGGTCCCACCAAGGTGGTTTTTTTTTTTTTTGCTTGTTTTTCTGAAATAATCTGTTGATGGCATTGTTGATTTGACAGCTGTTTTCAGTTCCTGATACAACAGATTACAAAATCTGTGACAAAATCACAGGAAAAAGTATTTTTTAGGAACAGGATTCAGAATGTTAGGGTATTGGGGACTAAATTAAGGATTCAGGCCTTTTCAGAGGTAAGCTGAAAATTCATATTTCATTGTGGAAATGCGGCTGAGTGCTGATGGGCTGCTGGCATTTCATAAAAATGTTTATATAAACCTAGAGGCAGCTCTACTTTTATGAGAAAAGCAGAGAGAGGAGTCTCCTTTGGTTTGGGGATTCTATTACCACCCCCGTTATATCGTGCTAAATGTAACTTATCTTTTCAAGTGACCTTTATCTTTACTTTAATCTTTCTTAACCTCTTTGGGGAAGTTTATTATCTGAATGTCTTCCATGCGTGAAAATTTACTTTACCATCTTTTAGAACCTTTTACACTTTTCAGATAGATATTAATGTTATTACATTAATAATAGTGTTATGAACATGACTGGCGTTTGGGGAGTTTAAAACAACTTTACAATATTAGAACAGTGCTTATACCATTTGTGTGATTAAAAATTCTGTCAATCACAAATAAAAATGGGATTGGAGAGGCTGAGATTAGAATTACTGCATTGAAAGCCATGAGTTTTAAATAAGAAGTATTTCTTATAAAGGGTTTGGGTGTTGGGAGAAGATGCATGAAGAGCACCTGTAGCATCTTTTGAAGATTCAGATTCCCAGTCCTTTTAGAATGAGGCAGTATATGTGGAAATAATTGGAAAATAACCTTGAAGGTTTCTGTGCCTATTTGAGTGTGAATGGATGTATGTCAGACCTAATTAGGTCTACTGAGGAAAACATAAATGTCAATCGCTTTTTACCAAATGCATCCAGCTACTTTTGAGATTGTGAATGTGGTCCAGTGAGCATACAGCCTGCTTAACGTCACCTTTCTACCTTATCTCTCTTAGTTCTGTCCCCTGTGATGTATGGCATTTGATTTTTCTTGAAAACAAAGTCAAAGAGCTGGAAACTAGGCATTGCCACTCCAGTGCTTGCTTAGCTAATGTGTCCAGAAGAGCAGATGTAACTTAACTAATTCAGAACATTTAATGAAAATGGTGGTTATTTTACCTTCCAGTGGTTCGTAGGGCTTAAGCAGTGAAATCATGGAACTCTATTTATTTCATTTGTTGGAAACTTGATGACCCCTCCAGTGACTTGTGTAACCTGTTCCTTTATTCTATAGCTATGAATTCCTGTTGGAAGTGTGAAATGCACATCTGTTTTCAACTGTGATCATACATAAAGGATCTTTCCTGCTTAGTTATATTTGGGAACACCTATTGTGCATACTCATATATTCTTTCTTGGTAAGTGATGTACTGCTGGCTTTGCAGGGCCATCATGAAACATACTGTCTTTCAAATCTTTTCTCTCTGGGTGGGTTCTTTAGAAGTATTTCTAAAATTCCAGCTGTGTGCTCTTGTAGTTCGTTAGAAATGGGTAAGTTTCCTTGGGGATCCCTTAAGAGCATACTAGGAATAAAAAGATTGTTGTCTGGGTGTAGCATCACTGACTCAGTAGAGTCTCTGATTGTGCTGGGAAGGGAAGAATGCACCTTGCTTTTAAATTTGTTCAGGGAATTTGGAGACAAGTGGCAGTTTGATATTGTTCATGCGAGAAAGTTTATTTAAAGACATGAGCTGCACTGTGTGAGTAAACTTTTACAAATCCCTTTATGGACTCTGTTTTGTGATGTGAAAGCAGCTTACTCAGTTCAACTTCAATGCGTTCCTAAGAAAAAGAACTTAAATAAAACTAAAGTAAACCTGGTGGGAGCTGAAACAAGAGTGTCCATGCAGCTTTTTGTACAAATATAATTAAGTTGGTTGAAAATCATGCCTTCCAGATATCTATTCAGCATTTTCTTGGAGACAATCCCTTACTGGCAGTGGAGGTGTAAGAGGCAAGACTTTCAGCTTCCAATGCTAGCATTTATAACGTTGAAATCTGTGGAAAAAAAATCATATTGAGTCTCATTTTGGCCCTGATTTGAATAGTGGAGTGAAATTTTGGAAGCTGTTCACGTCCATGGCTTGTCATGAGCAGACTTAAGATTTGAGAAACTGACTTACTCCTTCCCTTGAAATATGTTTTGTGCCTTGCAATGCTCAGAAGAGCGCGTGTGGTTCAACAAAGATGTGGTCAGTGCCTGTAGCACCAGATGGTCCTGGAGATTGCTCTGTAGATGGTGCTTCTGCTCTTGGAGTTTATTATAAGTTTGCTCAATTTCAGCCTTATTTTCTTTCAAAGTGATTTTTTTTGAAAATTTCAAATAGTCTTTTTGATTAACTCACTGTAAATGTAATAACTTCTTTAATATTTTAATTACTTTTTATGGAAGCAAGAGAGAGTAGAATCTCCTGTTATACTGCAGTAAAACAGTTACGGTCCTTTAAGGGATTTCTTTGCACGTACTTCTTCCAGTGTGTTTGCTAGAGCTACTCAAGCTGTTCATGGGTTTTAAATGTGTATATAACTCCAATTGAATGTAATGGGATATACCCTTAAAAACATTACGTTGTTACTGTTATTTAGTTGTTAGTATTTGAGTCACCTTAAATTCTGTCTTCGGAAATGCTGTCTAATGCCATTAGCGTTAATGAGTGAGCAGGATGAGGACTGTTACATCGTGGCAATGCTCTCAGTACAGTGCCGTATGCTAATATAGCAGTAGTCCTTTGGGGACCTCGTATTGTGTATTTGTGTATCACTGCTCCCTATTTGGTTTAGGCATTATCAGCTGGCTCAGAATTCCGCACGTAGTGGTTAGCGTCCTGTCGGCGTTAGTGGAAGTGTTGTGATTTGTACGTGATTCAGATTAGCAAGGGAATCGTGACACTTCTGAAGGCTGAGACTTTATCCTATGCAGACATGGTCATTATAACATACAGGGTAAGTGTATAGGCTGGCTAATCAGAATTTAGAAGCTAATTACTGGGAAAATGCTTATTCCTTTTCTCTTGAGAACACACTGCTCCACAATTCATTATTAAGCAATTATATTTTATAGAAGATTACAGGTTTGCTTGATGTTATGCAGACAACGCCCCAAGTTGTTCAAAGGCTAAATTAGCAAGGGATACTTCTAAATAACGGGAGAGGGTATTGTTATTTCCTTGCATTGCATGTTCTGCAATTAGGGAACTTTACTTTTTGCGTGATACGTTCTTTCTTTTTTTTTTTTAATTCCTCTCTCCTCATTTCTGGAAATTTTCCTAAGACATCCCATGTTACCTCATTATATTTTCTGAGCATGAGGAACACTCACCCTTATGTGATTGGTTCAATGGCTATTAAAAACAAAATTTAAACTTTTATTTGCATTGAAATATGTCCTGAAAGATGAGGCTTCTAGGCTAGTGGAAATTAAAATGTAGACTGGTTCTTATTCAAAACCATTCACATACAAGTTTAAGACAACAGGTAAGATATTTATCATATAAACTGTGAGAAAAGAGAGAATGGAAGTGCCAAGTAAAGGTTAGACGACTGCAGTCAGCACTCTGAGTCACGGCATGCAAACTGCTTAACTGCCAATCCACGTCTGCTATTGTTGCACCAGGTAAATTTTAAGAGATTTTTAAGAATAATATGCAATGGCCTTGAAGTTTTCAAAATCACAGAATTGCAGAATGCTATGGGGTTGGAAAGGACCTGTGGAGATCACCTAGTCCAACCCCCTGCCAAAGCAGGTCCACCCACAGCAGGTTGCACAGGAACGTGTCCAGGTGGGTTGGAATGTCTCCAGAGAAGGAGACTCCACCACCTCTCTGGGCAGCCTCTTCCAGGGCTCTGCCACCCTCAAAGTGAAGTTCCTCCTCATGTTGAGATGGAACTTCTTATGTCAAGTTTGTGCCCATTTCCTCTTGTCCTGTCCCTGGGCACCACTGAAGAAAGACTGGCCCCATCCTCCTGACACCCACCCTTGAAGTATACCCCCCTCAGCCTTCTCTTCTCCAGACTAAAAAGACCCAAGTCCCTCAGCCTTTCCTCATCAGAGAGATGCTCCAGGCCCCTAATTATCTTTATTGCCCTTTGCTGTACCCTCTCCAGCATGTGGGATGGTTTAAGAGAAAGCATTGAAAATTCAAATGGTTCACACAGATCTTTTGAGCTGAAATTGTTGCAGAACATCTGTGAGGAAAACATTAAAAAGATGATGTCTCTTCCGATGGAGGGAGCCAGCAGCAGAGGGTAAGGACAGCGTTACCTGATAGGCTAGTAATGGGTGGGATCGTTCAGAAATAGCAGGAGGAGAGGGAGAATCAGAGGATCTTCAGAGTTTTGGAAGAGGATAAGGAGGAAAGAAATGACAAAGGAACACTTGGAAAGCTAAATTTAAAGATGGGGACAGACCCATGAGAGCTGACGAGTGACTGCATGCCAAGAAAATGTGGGCATCATCAACCAGAGTCTTGAGACCATTGGCTCTCTTACAAAAGCCCTTCCAAAGCAAGGTGCCTGCAGCGTTTGTGTGCAGTCCCAACTGGTGGTGGCACCGAGTAGGAAAGACTGGTTATAGCACAAAACGTCTTGATGAATATAAATTCCCCATTTTTTTATCAGGCTGTGTGAATTAGACTAGTGGGGTATTCAGAATGGGATCTGGCACCTCTCATGCTTCTATAAGTGTCAGAAAAGTATTTTGTACGGCAGTATAAGCTAATAGCTATAGATCTCACCTGCTCCACTGTTGCATGTGCGTCAACGTGCCTTGGAGAAGAATCTTCCCTCTTAAACATTACACATTTTTCAGAATGATCAGCCAAACGAGTGGCACAGCTTACTGCTTTTTCAGCAGTCACTCTTTCCAACCACACACTTGCCTTTTAGTTTTGCTTCTGGTGCCCATAAAATCTCTTCTTATTCTTCAAAAAAGCAGACCAATCCATGCCTGAAAGGGGATGGATCTTTCAGTTTTAGCATGGCAAAAAAAAAAAAAAGATAAATGACAGCCCATTTGGGTTCTTATAGGTGCTGTGGGTTTGAACGCGTTGGTTTGCATTTTGAGTCTGTGAACTCTGGCCTTTTATCTTGTTTGACTTTGTTTTCATATTTGTATCTTAGTTTTCATTCCATGTTTAATTAGTTTCATTATATTTGGTGGCAAAATGTTTGTTTTATCTTCACTGTTAATAGTCTAATTGTTTCTCTTGCCTTAAGTAATATCTCGTTAACTTTATAAGCCATCTTTTCCACATCATCTACAGAATTAATTTTCTGTGCATGCAGTTGTATTGTCTGCTGCATCTTTCCCAAAACTTTCTCAATTAACATTTTTATTGTTGTATTGGATTTTTTTCTGTAAGAATTAAGCTGTGAAGACAGTTGACAAAAATTAGTATTATTAGTTGGTGATCTTTTCAGACATCACTAAAAATCTATGTATTCCCTATTGTTGAAAGAGCTGAAGAGTTTAGAGGTGATGTAGGTCTTTTTAAAAAATCCAAAAAACAAACCAAAGAAAAAACTCAACTACCTTGCAATAACTGAGTGCTGTTTTCTAAATCCAAATTAAAATTGTCAGTAACTTTTGATGGGCTAACAACAGATGTGGTTGGTGGCTTTACAGGACAAGAGGTGCGGGTAGTGATTGTTTCCCCTGGTAAGTATTTTATTGTCATTTTCTGTTGGTTACATTCATCAGAAAGAATTAGGCCTTGTAGACAGCAAACAGATGCTGCAAGCAGGTATGTTTTAGCTCTTGGAATATTCTTCAGTATTCTCTTCCCTTCCTTTCACTGAAATGACGTAGCAGAAATATAATGAAGTAATCATGCCAGACTAGCACATCACTTTCAACCATCTTTCTTTTAGGTCTCTAACAGGAATATTGCTTTATTTTGTGTGTCTGTGTGTGCAAGACATACCTTAGATTGTGACATACTTCTTGTTTTTCAGATTCCTGTCATTTAGTTTAGCAATATGCTGCCAAGGTCACTTGTGGATCTTGGAAGAAGTCCCTTTTTGGGAGATGCAGTGCTACTGCAGGGGATCTAGTTCTGCCAGGAATGTTAGGTTGTTAAGTCAGCATTTATTCACTACAGCTTTAGGTCTTTCCTGCGAGTCAGGTTATTCTGGGAGGGACAATGAGTCAAGTTATTAGCACAACAAATATTATGTATGTCATGGAAGCAGGAAAATTAATAAAAAATTCTTATCTAAAGTGATACTTAACGGAACTCTGGTGCTAAGAATATAACATATTGTGTTTTTTAAAGAAAAAAGACGAAAACAACCCAAAAAATGGTGGTTCCCTGTCAGCCGGTAGATCCAAAGAAGCAGATTATCTGCTCCTGTGGAGCTCTAGAAGATCAACTCTCCCCCCACTCCTAAAAGAGAGCTGCTGAATTCACTATGTGTCATTTTCAGAAGATGAGATGAGCATCTGTATTCTCAGACATTCTGTGCCTTTACTGTAGGTCTTGGGTTGAGAGTTTACTCTGTCCTGGAAAATTATCCAGATTTCTAAAAGATGTCTTCGTCCTAAATGAAGATAAGAAGTTGAATTCTCAGAAAAGTTCCTAAATTTTAGCTAAGGTTCAACCAAAGCATTTTCATTTAAATTATCTTAAAATGTTTTTATTTCAAATGTGAATGTTGAAATTCAAAGGTTGATGGTTGGACTAGATGATCTTAAAGGTCCCTTCCAACCCAGACAATTCTATGATTCATACTTTAATAGTGAAAATTCTTGCACAAGCAAATATTTCACTTGGAGAATGATGAGTTTGGATAGTTTAACAGCTTAAGTGATTTTGGAAACAAATATGTTTATCAAACCTCATCTTTCCTGTGAACAATTTGTTTTACTAATCAGTTTTTATTTTGAGACAAAAAAAAATCTCAAAAATTTCCCAGTTTGCTGTGTCTGCTGCATGTTTTTTCTTCCATAAACTCAGAGCCTGGTGCTACATGATAAAATATATTTACTTCTTATAGAAATATTTTCATTCCAATGTGCTTTAAATTTAATGTCTGCTTGTATTCCTTTGTAAGACAACAAAAAACCTGACAGTCAAGCAGAGACTACTTCTATAAATAACACAGCCCTTACATAAAATCCAAGACAGCAGTAGTTTATACTTCAGAAAGGAAGATAAGACAATGGAAGGTAATTTGGATAGATAGACTTTTTCTGTTAATGTTCATATGTTTGCTGAACAATCCTGGCATACAGAAGATTATTGTGCATTGTAAAAACATTATGGTGAGGTATAAGATAGAAGTAATTCTTTCAAACTATGCGTAATTAAGTAAGCCCTGTACATTTTTAACTAAGTAAGAGGCATCTAGTGACAGATTCTCACCTGATATGCCTTGGTATTTCCTCATTAATTTTCATATTGTTGTGCCCATTCATGCTAGCATGAAGTGTTTATTTCCCAGGTTTTTTTTAAGTCATTTAATCAGTTGTTAAGATACTTCAAATGCGTGTACTGCAGCATGAACATAGTTAAGTGTTTGACTTCATATCATTGAACTCGCTGAGAGTTTTGTTTGTTACTGGGTTAGATGAAAGCTGGGTTGGACCAAATTGAATGTACACGGGAAACACAGACTCCCTTTTGTACAGGTGGAACTAAAAAAAGGTATAGAGATGGGTAACAAGGACTGTCACTGGTAACAAGGACTGTGGAGCATTTCCATGCAAAGAGACTAAAGGGACTAGAACTTCAGCTTGGAAAAGAGATGACCAAGAGGAAATACGGTAAAAGCCTATAAAATCATAATTATTACAAAAAAGTAAACTGGGAACAATTCTTTATTTATTTATTTATTCCCCGATAGCAGAGCTTGAGGGTATGGAAGGTTTGGAGCTAAAGAAGTAATTTTTGTGCAGAGCGCAATTAAATTGTACAAGCTTACTGCCACAGATATGGGGGAAATTAAGAGTATTGACTTTCAGAGGGATTAGAGAAATTGATGGAGAAATAAATAGCTGTGGCTATGAAAGGCCTGGATGCAGCCTCTGGTTCAGTTCCTAACCACTGGGTGCTGAATGATGCAATAAGGGAAGCATTGTTTCATGCTTCCCCACTTTGTTGTACTTTGCCCAAAGCATTTAATGCTTGTTATTGTCAGACTCGGAAAGGAGTAGACAGACCTTTGATAATTATTTTTTTTCCCCCAAATATCTAGTACTTAATTCCTAAAGAACTAAAGACATAGGCTGCTATTAACTGGAGAAATAACTGCTCTGGATTAAGACTTGACCCTGCTTTCCCAGTCGTACCTTCTGACAGTTTGTCACTGCTGGAGGTTATACCCCACCCCAGGTAAGAGGCCGGCCAAGTGAGTGCTCCTCATCTGTTTTGGTGTGCGGGGAGCAGGTTCAGAGTGCCTTCCAGATACTAAAGTTTTGTCACACTGCTTTTTGCAGTGATTGTCTGACCACGATACTAGTCAATTCATTCAACTTAAATAGAAGGAAAAGTGATACCATCAAGACAAAAGCATCCACGTTACATTTTCACAGAATCACAGAATGCTATGGGGTTGGAAGGGACCTCTGGAGATCATCTAGTCCAACCCCCTGCCAGAGCAGGTCCACCCACAGCAGGTTGCACAGGATCGTGTCCAGGTGGGTTTGGAATGTCTCCAGAGAAGGAGACTCCACCACCTCTCTGGGCAGCCTCTTCCAGGGCTCTGCCACCCTCACAGGAAAGAAGTTCCTCCTCATGTTTAGATGGAACTTCTTAGGTTCAAGTTTGTGCCCGTTCCCTCTTGTCCTGTCCCTGGGCACCACTGAAAAAAGACTGGCCCCATCCTCCTGACACCCACCCTTTAAGTATTTATAGGCGTTGATCAGATCCCCCCTCAGCCTTCTCTTCTCCAGACTAAAAAGACCCAAGTCCCTCAGCCTTTCCTCATCAGAGAGATGCTCCAGGCCCCTCATCATCTTTGTAGCCCTCTGCTGTCCCCTCTGCAGCAGTTCCCTGTCCTTCTTGAACTGGGGAGCCCAGAACTGGACCCAGTGCTCCAGATGGGGCCTCCCCAGGGCAGAGCAGAGGGGGAGGATGACCTCCCTCCACCTGCTGGCCACACTCTTCCTGATGCCCCCCAGGACGCCATTGGCCTTCTTGGCCACAAGGGCACATTGCTGGCTCATGGTCATCCTGTTGTCCACCAGGACTCCCAGGTCTTTCTCCTCAGAGCTGCTCTCCGGGAGGTCAGCCCCCGACCTGTCCTGGTGCATAGGTACTTTTGATTAAGTTTTCAAAATTGGAGGATAAATCCTGTCTCCTTTGAAATCGCTGACAAACCTCTCATCGAGTAAAAGGAGAGCAGGTTTTACAGCACTGGTTTATTTGAACGGGTACAAATCTGTACGCAGAGAAACTCTGTACGTTGTGAAAACGTAGTTGTGGAAAACAGTCTTATCCAGAGTTGAATTTGCTGCTACTTCATCCTGCGTAAAGGTTCTGAGGGTACTAATAATTAGTATAGGGTAATATAATTAAGTATTTTGTGCATGTTTTTTCAGCAGGCTTGGCTGTTATTCCCAAAGAATGCGTGAGTGGTATCATCCTTCTGATGTCAATAAAATCCTATCAGAATAATTTTCAATGCAATGAGTTGCATTATTTTCCTCTGTTACCAGAACTATATCATCAGTACTTATTTTTTTTTACCATCAGTAAATGGGTAGTATGTGAGATCTTGAAGGGCATTTGACTGTCATTTGACTAACACATTGTTTCATGTGGACTTCGTTTCACGTGTTAACTATTCCTTATGGAACTAAAGCACATCTCATAGCAAGCTAAAGGATAGAAAAGCTTTTCCTCTTTGATGCTTTATAAAGTGCTTAAGCTCCTTGAATGGAAAACTCCATATAAATGCAATATAATTATATTAATGATGATTATGGCAAAGTGCTGAGGAAAATGATGCAGGAAAGTGATTAGATCCTTCTCTCCCTTACAAAAAAACCCCAGCAAACCCAATGCCTGAATAGTTCTGTTTTTCATTACTTGAGAGATGAAAGCTGTGTGAAAAACAAAGCAAATCTGTCTTGTAGTGTGGATATTTAACTTTCAGGATTTCAGTATATTTGCAGAGTACCTACGTTATTACCTGAGCCCAGAAAAAGTAAATCAAACTAGCTGCAACACACAGTATTCTAGCCTTATTTAAAAAACAAACAAACAAACAAAAGCTGTAATTAGTTACAGACATGTTAAAAAATAACAAGCTTATTTTGAGCCATGGAGCATTACAGTTTGTAATACAAATTTCCCATCAGAACAGAGTAATAAAAACTTGTTTGCTAACCAGTCTTCCAGTAAAAACCAAGTAAATATACTCATAACTATGTGTCAACACTATGTGCTGACTATAGAACTAGCCCTATTGGGTGTAGATCTCAAGAGAATTAATGACAGAGCAGTGTGTCCTCTTTGATTTAATTGTTGTTCAGGACTTACTGCAACGACAGCTAATGAAGAGGTCACCTGAACCGTGGAATGCAATATTGGGCCTTAAGAAAGAAAAAAGACTGATTTTTGCTTTGTGTCCCTGGTGAGGTACTGCCACTCTATAGCTGGTAAAGGGTTATTCTTTTGCTCTCAATTTTAGAAAGTCTCTTGACCTTGTGTTGAAAAGCAGATGGGTTATGGAAGTCTAGCACCTCCCAGAGCCCGATCTGCAGCGCTGGAACACGGGATTGTTGCTGAACTGACAGACTGGTTTGGAGTCAGAGTCACCCCTGATAGCTGTCAGTACAGTGAATGTATTCCCAAATGGGAGAAAAAGGATTAAGAAGAATGTGACCAGCAGGTGGAGGGAGGTCATCCTCCCCCTCTGCTCTGCCCTGGGGAGGCCCCATCTGGAGCACTGGGTCCAGTTCTGGGCTCCCCAGTTCAAGAAGGACAGGGAACTGCTGCAGAGGGGACAGCAGAGGGCTACAAAGATGATGAGGGGCCTGGAGCATCTCTCTGATGAGGAAAGGCTGAGGGACTTGGGTCTTTTTAGTCTGGAGAAGAGAAGGCTGAGGGGGGATCTGATCAATGCCTATAAATACTTAAAGGGTGGGTGTCAGGAGGATGGGGCCAGTCTCTTTTCAGTGGTGCCCAGGGACAGGACAAGAGGAAATGGGCACAAACTCAAACATAAGAAGTTCCATCTAAGCATGAGGAGGAACTTTTTTCCTGTGAGGGTGGCAGAGCCCTGGAAGAGGCTGCCCAGAGAGGTGGTGGAGTCTCCTTCTCTGGAGACATTCCAACCCACCTGGACACGATCCTGTGCAACCTGCTGTGGGTGGACCTGCTTTGGACTAGATGATCTCCACAGGTCCCTTCCAGCCCATATCATTCTGTGATTCTGTTATAAGCTATTTTATGTTTTCCAGTATTAGATTTTATAATGTTATAACTAGATGTGGGTGGGACAGTCTTGTACTTTGCAAATACAGTCTGTTTTGGAAACAAAAATACTACAAATGAATGTTTTAAATAATGTATTTCTCTGGATATGTAGTGAGTGCAACTCTGACCTAGTTTGTCAAGTCATTGTAAAGGTAGCAAGAATGAAAAAGATTGGCTTGGTCATCTAATTAATGACAAATTTGATCTCACATAATGTAATCCTTTTCTGGCTTTTAACTAGCTCTGTTTTTTTAGGTAACAGCAGGGTCTTTTGTCCCTTACTCTCTCCTATTTGGCTGATATTACGAAACATTATCATTCTAACATCTGTGTCTTTCACACAGAATTTTGTTGTTCTCTGTGTCTCTGAACGCAACACTGGGTTGCATTTATAATTTTTACAGCTTTGTTGTCTTTGTGTGATGTGTAGCATCTCGTGACCAGTTGGCACACCTATATACTTCTCATTATGCATTGGCCATTGAGGAGCTCCCAGCATATAGCACATATTTTTTGTTTTTAGACCCCCAAATGATTCTCTCGTGTTTTTGCTACTGTTGAGTTTCATCCTATTTTATGTTATTTCATGCCTCAAAGCCATGCATTAAATTCCTTAAGATCTTTCTTTGTGTTGATAGTGTCTTCTGACTTTATCATTAGTAAACTTTGTCTTATGCCACAGTTATTAATTATTATTATTATTATTATTATATCCAGCGCTGATCCCTGAGGGTCTATGCTAGTAACATTTTCTTCAGTTTGGTACATTTCCTTTTGAAACCAAACAGTATCATTTGACCATTAGCTAATTTCATGCCCTGTTTAGCCCTCTTCTGCTGATCCTTGTTTTCTGTAATTTAAGTGGTAAGATCCTGTGCAGCTTCATGTCATATTCCCTTCCACTTTAGATTTTATGGCATATCTTTTCTCCCGAAAAATCAGTGAAGAAAAAAAAAACCCAAAATATTTAATCTGACATGATTTTCCTTCAGTGAATTCATGTTCACAAAAATATGCCTGAGTTCTTTCATTTATAATGCCATATTTTCCAGAATAACTGCAGACAACATTGGCAGATGCTTTTAAGTCTTCTTTCTGATAATGTGCTCTTAGCTATGGAACCGAACGAGGCAGTAGCCCTCACAGGGTGATTTCCGGCCAGACAAATGTAATTATTTTCTTTCTGTATGAATCAGGACTGACTCAGTAGAAATCCACAAAGTCACCCTGTTGTAAATTGTATGCAAACAAGAAGAGATTTTTAAATTCAGCATTGACTTTCAGAAAAAAATTCTAGTTGAGTAATTTAGTATTGCAGAATTGCTGTAAGATGCAGTTATCAGTAACACCACATTGTACTTCTCTGGAGTTCTTTGGACTGGAATACTGGAATTTTTACCAATAAAAATGTATTACATTTCATTATACCCAGCAGAGTGGGTATTAGCTAGAGAGTGTGCAGAATTTTTATGTGAAAACAATTTTTTTAGGAGTGTAGCAATATAAAAAATGTTTGCTGGAAGAGTATTCATAGGTCGAGGGTCAAAACTTAAATCAGAACAAGAGAAGTGAGACTCCTGAACAGCACGTGGATGAGTAATCCATTAATTTGCAATACTGCTCCAAGGGATTTTTATTTATTTATACCACACAGAACAGCTCCGAGAGACCCAGGCCACAGGAGTGCTCAAGCTTGTGGATAGCGCACTTGCTTATGGCAGGGGGTTGGAACTCGATGGTCTTTGTTGGAGACATGGACAGTGGGATTGAGTGCACCCTCAGCAAGTTTGCAATGACACCAAGCAGCGTGGTGCGGTTGACACGCTGGAGGGAAGGGATGCCATCCAGAGGGACCTGGACAGGCTTGAGAGATGGGCCCGTGCAAATCGCATGAAGTTCAACCAAGCCAAGTGCAGGGTCCTGCATCTGGGACATGGCAATCCCAGGCACAAATACAGGTTGGGCAGAGAATGGCTGGAGAACAGCCCTGAGGAGAAGGGCTTGGGGGTGTTGGTGGATGAGAAGCTCAACATGAGCTGGCAGTTTACGCTGGCAGCCCAGAAAGCCACCCGCATCCTGGGCTGCATCAAAAGAAGTGTGGCCAGCAGGTCCAGGGAGGTGATTCTACCCCTCTACTCTGCTCTCGTGAGACCCCACCTGGAGTCCTGTGTCCAGCTCTGGAGTCCTCAGCACAGGAAGGACATGGACCTGTTGGAACGGGTCCAGTGGAGGGCCACGAGGATGATCAGAGGGCTGGAGCACCTCTGCTATGAAGACAGACTGAGAGAGTTGGGGTTGTTCAGCCTGGAGAAGAGAAGGCTCCGGGGAGACCTCATAGCAGCCTTCCAATACCTGAAGGGGGCTACAGGAGAGATGGGGAAGGACTCATTATCAGGGAGTGGAGCAATAGTATGAGGGGTGATGGTTTTAAACTGAAAGAGGGGAGATTTAGATGAGATACTAGGAAGAAATTCTTTGCTGTGAGGGTGGTGAGACACTGGAACAGGTTGCCCAGAGAAGCTGTGGCTGCCCCATCCCGGGAGGGGTTCAAGGCCAGGCTGGATGGGGCTTTGAGCAACCTGGTCTGGTGGGAGGTGTCCCTGCCCAGGGCAGGGGGGTTGGAACTGGATGATCTTTAAGGTCCCTTCCAACTCTAACCATTCTACGGTTCTGTGTTCCCAGCAGGAATGTGCCTGCTGCCTGGGAGGCAGCTGAGTGCGTGTGAAGAGGTAAACGCGGCTGATTTAGCTTTACCTACCCTGGGTACTGGTAGCGGTGTGGTGTCTTAGAGATACTGAAGGAAACCATTTATTCCACATGCTTTTTATCATCATGTTGCTTACTCTGTCACTGAGGCGACAGACTTTTTCTGTGCCTGCTGAACTACAGCTCCTGGACCGTCATTTCATATCTGCATGTTTTGATCTAAAAGCGGTTTGCAGGGAAGCCCCCTCACCCATTTACAAGTGGGTATCTGCTATATATTTCTGAGTGACATGAAACCCATAGATTTTTACTAATTTCCTTTTTGATCTAGCTTTTACCCAGTCTTTTCCGCTCCTCACCACTTTATTTTCTACAGGTTTGTATTTCAGTCTTTCCAGCTTTATACGCTTTTCCAAGTTGTTGCTTACACTTGAAAGTCTCCTTCCTCATCCCAGTATAGACAGTAAGTTCTTTCATACGACTTCTGAATGCCACTTTTTTCCCATTAGTTTACTATTTATGTTGTAGCTTCCGCTTTCAACCCTCTGGTATATTTGTTTCTGGCTTTGATTAAGCAGATTTATTAAATTGTTTCTTAAGATCCCTTCTGGCTTAATTTTCTGTGGTTTTTTGTTTTTTTTTTATTCTTGCTTGAGCTTTAACATTAAGAAATTTGTGTCTGGGATTATAGTTTTTACTTGAATGTTTTATACCAATTGCTATAGAAATAGCAATAATATTAAAATAGGTGCATATAGGTGCATACAAATATATGTTTAACGTTAAATTTCAAGAAAACCCTACTGGGGAAAAAAGGACACTTAGGAAAGATTCATTAAAAAAATCATAGGTCTCATCGTGTTATGGTTGTTTTAATAGGAATGAGAAATTACGAAGCTGGGTTATTTTCTGTCGGCTCACTTATGAGAAAATGGTACAGAAACAAAAAAGGCATTTCCAGCTCATTCCTTGAAATAAAGGAGGCTACATCAGTGATCTATTTAATTGAGTGGGCTGAACCTCCTTCAAGAGAAGGCCTCGCTGTGGTCCCCAGGTGTCACATTTTAGTAAGATGCAATATTCACTTTCATCTGTTTCAATTACACTTTCCCCTGCTAGAGCTGGGGAAACGTAGCTCCATTGAAACGAGACTCAATTCTTTGTCGCTAGAATGAATAAAACAAAGGGAAGCGTTACAGTCATTTTGAATCCACTGCCCTTCCCCGAAAGACTTAATAATGGCAGCTTTGCTAATTTTGGAAGAGGAAAACAAGCGTTCTTGGGTGGTAGTTTGGTCAGCTCTTTCCCGCTGAGAACTCGCAACTGCCTTTGTCTTCAACAGAACCTTAACTCAGTGCAAGTATGCGGCAATTGAGAGACGGGACACAGCTCGATGCAAGCAAAATGTTCATCATATACCATCATTCCTTTATATATGCTTACTTTGGCTGCGTGTTTTAAACTGATCGGTCCTTTTGAACACACACGGCTCGCGTGGCTGCATCTGATTGGTCAGTGATATATTATCACACCATAGCTTATCTTGAGGACACAGTTATCTTAACTTAACGACTCAGTCCTTAAGGCCTTTTTTGCCAGGAACTTGCCCATCTCAATGCTGCCCATCTCAGTGTGGCAACATTCGTCAAGTACCTGTTTTCAGGTTCTTGTCTAACCCTTTATGGTCAGGACCACCCTCAGTTTCCCATGGTTTATGGCCTACAAGTTCCAACATGTCCCGGCTTGTTAATTGAGCAGGGTTCTGCTCTTCAGGCCTCGTCCCACATCTCCCCCTTCTTGTTGTACAAAAAGAACCTTCTTCATCGAGCGTGCTATTATCCTTTGCAAACATTGTAACAGACAAGGCAAAAAAATAAAAAAAAAATAAATAAAAAAAAAAAAAAAAAAAAAATAAAAAAAAAAAAAAAAAAACCGGCTAAAGCATATACAATTGTCTTTACCAAACTTCTTAACCATCCCGATAGACCCCATCCTTCAAAAAGTTTATCTAACCAATCCCAACTATCGTCTTGTCGGAGTTTAGAGACTCTGTCTTTAAGCTGTTGAATGGTGGCATGGATCGATTCCGAGTGGTCGGAGAGATTCATACAACGCATGCCTTCAAAATCCTCACAGCCATGGCCTTGCGCTAAAAGCAAAAAATCTATAACAGCTCTATTTTGCAATATAGCATGGCGAACGCTATCAACATCTAATAAAAGGCCAGACAATGCATTACTAGTAGCATTAGTCTGTTTAGCAAGCCAGCAGCCAAGCTTATCTAAAGTCGCTAATGCTTTCCCAACAGCAACTCCAGGTAACAAAAGAGAGGCAGTAGCAAGACACAAAGTGTCTTGTCCGGTCAAATTTGCCAATGTGACCCACACATTTACTTTAGGAAGAGGAGGGGGAAAAAGACTGCCCCAAAGAGGTAAGGGTCTTATACCTATTGTTATCAAAACCAGACACCCAATCATGGTCTCAAGTTCTTTCAAAGTTACAAGAGTCAAAGTCTGGTCCTATCCAGGTGCTCCGAGGCTCCCTCAGTGTCTCAGTCGTTCACGGTCCCAGAAGGTTCAGGAGTTTGTTGATCAAAGAGATGATCAGAGTCGTCACTGGATGATTGTGGTAGGGATTCACGGAAGGGTCGTACGTTCTTCGCTGGAATCCACCTGGGACCTTTTTCTGTGGAGACACAAGCACAAGTAATCACCTGTGAACACACCTTGTCTTTCAGAGCACACCAGCTCAGCCTTGCTACGGCTCTTCACTCTCTGAAGCGAGATTTTCACGAAGGGCTTGGGAAGGATTTGCGCTTAATCACTTCTTTTAATTAAAAGCTTCTCCCCTTCCATCAAATTCTGTGAGGGATCAATACATCACAGATATGTGATATTAAAAAAGGAGTCTTTTGCTGTATTTGTTGCGTAGCTGAATGGTGACTTCATCCGGAATATTACTCAGCCCTTTGGGTTACAGCCTCTGAAATTGGCCACTCTGTTTTTGTTTGCTTCACTGACTATTTGAATTTCTTTTAATGTGTGCTGTCCATCTGTAGCATTTTGTTCTCCTTCGCTGTACAGTTCCTCTGACGACAAACAGCCGTGTTCTGATTGCTTTATCCTGAGTAACTATTACATGGCAGTACTTTTAAAGAAAGGCTGCTTTTGTGAGGCTGCTTTAAAAGTCTTCCAAGCAGATGCTGGAAGGCACCAAACACGACTGAAGCTGTCATTGTTTCAGATATTTGCTTCAATTTTTTTTTTCCCCACTTTTCTTTCTCTCTCCACCTGCACCCTTTAAAATATCGGAGTGCTGGCAGAGCCTTATCCTCACACACAGAACCACGGATGGCAGCGAAGCTCTCGGCACATACATGATGGCACTGCACAGCTGAGACTGCTTCTGACTTGAAAGAGCAACAGCAACAAAAAAATGTGAATTACTTCTGCTTTCCTGATGTAAATCATAAATAGTAGCTCGGCTTGGGGAAGTGGGTGCCGCCTGTGGTAAGAAAATAAGAAAAGATATGAAAAGAGTCGCATATGCCAACAGGGCAGTAATTTGGGGCCTGATATTTCAATCTAATATGGACTGAATAGTACGTAATAATTAATTTTACTGGTATATGTGCATCATTTTCAAAATTATTCCCTTTCCTTAAAATGTTTCTGCAGTGCTTAGGGTTAAAAGCTTATATGGCTGGCTTTTGAAGTTAGAGGGAAGAATATGTGCTAAGTGTAAGACGGATAACAATGTAAAGCTGAAAGTCAAATGGTTTGACATAAATATATAAAAAAGCTTAAGGTGAGTAATTTGATCTTATTTTATGGTGAGTCGAGCATCCACACAATCACTTCAGCAGAGTAGATGGGAAGTGTGGTGGTTTTGTGTTTGTGTTTTTTTGACTAACACTGTAGGAATCCACTATACCTGGACTCGGTGCTAGAGCCCTCGGATGACTCTAGCAAAAAATACGTGTACATCAGTTGTGTTTGGCCCGAACTGTCATAAGAAAGTAGGTATCTCAGGGAAGATAGCAAAACAAATCGTGAACCACATCCTGCCGTAAAACTAAGTTGCTAAGTACTTTCACTGGGAGGAGGTGGTTATATGTTAAGGTCAAAATTCAGGCTGAGTTAAGGGAACACAGCTCCCAATACCTTCACCTGGAATACTTGCCTGTGTCTTTGCAGCAGAATTTTTTCTCCCAACCGAATAAATAACTTAGAAATTATCCTTTTGCATTTTGAGGAAGTAAAAAGAAAAAATGTCTGCGTACCGGTATGGATCAGTATTGTTGTGAACAGATGTTATTCAAATGCTACTTGCTCCTAGAAGAGTTAGTAGCCATGTGAGGATGCGGTTAATGAATTGTTTTCAACTCACACGTTCCAGTTTTTAATGACTTAGCAGAATCTAAAATGAGGTTCTTTTTCTTCCTCCCCGCTTTTATTTTTTTAGTGTCAAAAATTGATTGAGGCAAATTAAAAAATGGCTTAAATAGAACAGTAAAGAGAGCAGGAAAAGGAGCAATTTACAGTTGTTATAAGAATATCCGATAGCTTCGGTATCTAGTGTGTTTGAAACTGATTTAACATTTGCCTATGCAATTAGCTAGAGAAATGTCAAAATTAAATTTGAACTCCAAGAAAATGTATTGGTTTAGTTTCATCATAACTACGAGAAGAACAGAAATTCCTCTTTTTTTATTTACTGTGAGAATTTTATTGTCATGAAAGACAAACTAAAATGATACATATTTTTGTCATCATTTAAAAAACATCACAATAAGAGAATTATCAGCTTCACAGAACATGTTAAATGAACTTGCTGTTCATGATAGTTTTGACTCCTGGAGGTGAGAAGTATGTGTAAGTGTGAAGCTTTATATTGGATGAACGTATTTACAATTTAAATAAATTTATTTAACGTGACTGTTTTTTAATACCCGACAACTAAACACAGTCTGTTGAAGTTGGTGCAAGGATTACAGGTGACTTGTGTGAACAAGACGTAAAGTTCTTAGAGGTCTCTTTCGAAAGAAACAAATATGCCCCATTCTTTTCAGCGCATGTATTAATCGTACCGTTTTTAAAGAGCTACTTCTTTCTAAAAGTGTGTTTAATTTGTATCTTTGTATTAAACTGCAGTTGTGCCACCTTATTCTTTATAAATCTTCTTTATCACAATGACTTTCCTGTTCTTTTTTCCTGAACTTTTCAGTAAAGGGACTGTAGCTTCATGTTGCATCCACTTATAATACAACTTGCATAATAATTGAAAATAGGTTGATGAAAAAGTATAAATTGCGTTCAGTAAACAAAAAAGTTGACATTTAGTACTATTTTTCCAAATACGGGGGGGGAAATACTTTCAGGTGGAAAATATATTGAAAATGAGAAAAAATGTAATTCATCGGAGCTTGCAATGACGTGAGTATTCTGTAGTACAAGAATATGCACTTTTTTCCTCATTAAAAATGTCTTATAACTTATGCATTCCATAGAATCGTCTAGGTTGGAAGGGACCTTTAAGATCATCGAGTCTTCTGTGTCTTCTATTACAAATGTGTATTATTTTTTATTATGTAAGGTACGGGAAGAAAGGAAAATATGTAGAGAACTCACTGTAAGCAAACAAAATTGATGCTTTTTGAAGGATAAAGGAAAGGTGGTGGAGTTAATTGCGTACAGTTCCAAGTAGCTTCAGAACTAGCGGGAGGAAATTAGCTGTTGTGTGAAAACAGCATGAAATGTAATTCTGAGCAGCTGTCTAATTTATCAGCAAGAACAAACTGCTCATGTTCTTAAACTGTACTCAATTATTTTATCCAACCTTCTTTGACCTGTTCAGCCTGGTAGTGTTTGCTTAAGACTGAAACGAAAGAAAGTTTGCCAACCTTTTAAAATAAACTAGAAGAATCCCGTGAGTTTCCTTCGCAATATACTTCCATTCATTTTTGAATTTATATAACTCTGCACTCATGGCTTCTTTGGAAGAGTTAGATGACATTCCCTACTTAACAGTGCAGAGTCGATAAATTTATATTCCTTTGTGACTGATTTCAAAATATTGCCAAACGTATGGTGTATATAACACTAAGCTATGGGATTCGTTGCTCTAGGGAATGACTGTGAAACACGGAGATAAAAACTATACTTTGCTGGTAGCCCGTTGGGATTGGGTTTTATTCTGTGGTTTGTAATATTTCCTCATGTACCGACCATGGCTCTGTTCGTAATGTTTTTCAGAACAATCATTTAAACTCTATTCCCTCTACATTCTGGTTGGGAATTGAACAAAATATATAAACCAACAACAGAACAGATGTTCAACCAGAATAAAATGGTGTAACACCACCAATTTTTGATCACGTACTCCAATTTACACTCTCAGTCTCTTATAAAACCCCATCAGCTGTTGTGGCAAATCTGAATGTTCTGTTACAGAACAGAAATTACTCTTAACATTTTGAATTTTAATACTACTTTCTTCTTCTCAGTAGATAAGAGATTTTCATCACAGAACCACTAAAGGGTTAAGGCTGGAAAGGACCACTGGAGGTCAGTGGGTCCAACCCCCCTTGCTCAAGCAGGGTCACCTACAGCCAGTGGTCCAGGACTATGTCCAGATGGTTTTTGAACATCTCCAAGGAGGGAGACTCCACAACCTCCCTGGGCAACCTGTGCCAGTGCTTGGTTGCCCGTACAGTGAAAAAGTGTGTCCTCTTCTTCAGATGGCAGTTTGTGCCCATTGTCTGTGGTCCTGTCACTAGGCACCAGAAAATTCTGTATATAGTTCTGGCACATACTGTTACTGCAGACAGGGGAGGGAAAAAAGTAGAAAAAGTATTTTTTTAAGTCTTCCATGCTGTTTAGATGATTTGGCAATCCTTGCTTCTTATTCCACTGATGAGCAGGACAATTGCTTCTGTAGAAAACTTGCGTGTCTTTGGTAATGCTGATCACACCGGAGCCTTTTGGTGCTTGACCTAAAAAAACCCTTTCAGATGATATCATTTCTGCTACTGAAATGTAAAAAGCAGCCTCCAGTCCTTTTTGTAATTTTTCTGCTTTCAATTTTTTTTCCTCTGTAAATTAAAGATCTCTTTTGCGGTAGAGAAAGCGGGTAACCATTCTGTTGAACCAATCTACTTCAAATATATTTTTATCTGTATTAGTGATGCAACTTAGACCTCTTCGGACATACTTTTGGGTCATTTTTAGGGTCTTAGTAAAACTAGCTCAGTTCTAAAAGTATATATGTACATAGGTGTGTTCTGTAAGGTAAACGGAAACAGTCTAAGGTTGCATATATATATGAAAAACAAAACATACCTTCGTCATAGTTATAGTCTTACATAGACAAACCAAATGCTATTGAGAAAACACTAGTTGTTAGGGGTTCTGGATAAAGGTATTGTCCTTGTATTGTATTATAAAGATATATTAAAGTGAACTAGAGCTTGGATGGAACATTTCTAGGAGCAGGGTAGCGTTCTTAGGGTTCTGGAGGACATGTTCCAAGGTACTTTTGATTTAGAAACTGTAATGGCACAAAATTAGCCTGGTGTATCTGTATAGGTAATAGAGTGACTATGTGACGGGTCTCAAAATACAAGAAGATAAAAGTGCTCCTTGAGAAGCATTGCAGGGTTTTGTACTTGGTCATATTTTGTCTGCAATGGAAGAAAATGTGAAATGATTACTGGCAGTGATTATGCACACAAAGACTGATGGAGCAGGAAATAAGTAACGAAGAGGAAGAGTATGGTATACAATGGCATCTGGATTTCTGGGTGAAATTCTCATAGACAGACAGGGTTAAGTGACTGAAATGAAATACAATCCAGTGTAAAAGTCAGAAACAAAAAGAGAAGGAAGACTTTGAAGGGAGAAACAATGGTTCTGAAAGTGAGTGGGTATGAATACACAGCCGAGTGCTGTGGCAGAGCCTGTTTCTAGAACTTCATGCTACCTCTGGTTTTGCCTTCCAGTAGAACTTGTACTAAATGCCATGTCCAGTTCTGGTGTATGCTAATTGAGAAGAGCACTTGAGAAATAAGGTATGGTATGAGAAGTAAGAGCCATACTTACAAAGGGAGACTCAGAACTGTATTTGTTTGGCTTTGTAAGAGAAGTTTATGAGAGAACTTGACTGTGGGATGTGACAGGAATTTGCTCATAGAGAGCGCTTCCATCTTAACAGACAAAGTTATGCCAAGATACAGTGTCTGTGTGAAGGATATTAAGGACACTGTGTAAGTGTTAAAAGGGTTCCTTCCCTCCCAGCTGGTGTCGTTATCCATCTTGAAACTTCTAAGTGCCTTCACCTCGCACCAAGTTTGAATTTCTTGCCAGTGCCTCTGTGACCTTTTCCAACTCGGCTCACGTTCCATTGGTTTCCAAAGGGCTCACCCACATCACTGAACCTTTTTGCATCTGTCTGATCCTTTTTCATGCTTGGAATACCCTTCATTGCCTATTCTCCTTCTTGCCTACTTACCCTTTTTTTCCTTTCAAACGCAGGTTGTTGCATGTGGACGCACAACATTGTCAATAGTAACACAATGGGGCAAGAATCACAGAATATTTTTGGTTGGATGGGACTTTTGAGATCATCGAGTCCAAACAACAACAAAAACAAAACAAAACAAAAAAAAGAAAACAAAACAAAAAAAAGAAACCAAACCAAAACACACCCAAAAAATCCCAGAACACCAACACCAAAACCAAACCAAACCAAACTCTCACAACCACACCCCACCCCACCAAACAAACAGACACAAACCAACAGTCTTGGGCACTAGAGCATGCCCTGAAGTGCCACGTCTACACGTTTCTTAAACACCTCCAGGGATGGCGACTCCACCACCTCCCTGGGCAGGCTGTTCCAGTGCCTGACCACCCTCTCAGTAAAGTCATTCTTCCTAATATCTAATCTAAACCTCCCCTGCCCCAACTTCAGACCATTTCCTCTGGTCCTGCCATTCTTCCCTTGGGAGAAGAGGCCAACACCCACCTCTCTACACCCTCCTTTCAGGGAGTTGTAGAGGGCAATGAGGTCCCCCCTCAGCCTCGAGAAATGCCTGTAGAGGGCAATGAGGTTCCCCCTCAGCCTCAAGAAGAAATGAAACTTCTTCAGGGGAAAACACAGTCCAGTCTTCTGCACATTTGAGCTTAATTTACTCACGGTTACAGTGGTTTAAACCCAATTATTGCATCTGGTTAATGTTCCACTGAATATGGATTTTTTTAGTTCATTGTGTATCCCATTGCACTGTAATTTTTTCTCATAGCTTTTACCTCAGCCCAAGGTGTTCCTGGTGCAGCCTGGTGAAGGTGCTGGGAGGCATCACACGGTCCTGGGGCTTAATGCAGGTGACTGTATTAAGCAAAGATCATCCTTACGTGCTGTCCAGATCTGAGCATATGGTACGTAGGTGGGAGTTTTGAAAGCACTTGGGTATCTTGGCTGGCAGAGGCTTGCTTATAGTCTATAGGAATTGTACTTTATAGGGTAAAAAAACAAAAAATCACAATCAAAATTCAAACATCCTACAGTTGCTTAAGACTGCTGTTTTAGAGAACAGAATCTCGTAAATGAGCTTGAACAGTTCAGTTCCAAAACTTGGGCCCCTCACCACAAAAAAGACCTTGAGGGGCTGGAGCGGGTCCAGAGAAGGGCAACGGAGCTGGTGAGGGGTCTGGAGAACAAGTCTCGTGAGGAGAGGCTGAGGGAGCTGGGGGTGTTCAGCCTGGAGAAAAGGAGGCTGAGGGGAGACCTTCTCGCTCTCTCCAACTCCCTGAAAGGAGGGTGTAGCCAGGGGGGGTCGGTCTCTTCTCCCAAGTCCCAGGCGATGGGACAAGAGGAAACGGCCTCAAGTTGCACCACGGGAGGTTCAGATTGGAGATTAGGAAAAGTGTTTCCATGGAAAGGGTTCTTAAGCCTTGGAATGGGCTGCCCAGGGAAGGGGTTGAGGCCCCATCCCTGGAGGGATTTAAAAGCCGGGTTGCCATAGTGCTTAGAGACATGGTTTAGTGATGGTTTTTATCAGAGTTAGGTTGATGGTTGGACTAGATGATCTTAAAGGTCCCTTCCAACCCAGACAATTCTATGATTCTATATCTTCTTTACTCATGATTTGAGGTGGGTTTTGGTTTGGTTTGTTGTTCCCTATTCCCACGTCCACCCCACCCCCCACTTCCCCCCCTTCCAAAGCAACAGTAATTTTCTCTTCTTTGTTTTCAAAACTTTCCTAGGCCACGTGTTCCAGTAGGGTTATATGGCATATTTTTTTGGACATGAAGCATTTCTTTGCCCAGTTCTACTTTGCTGTAGGAAATACGTGGGCAAAGTGAGGAATCTGAGGAAGGGGAGCATAATTGGTGGAAAAATGGGAGAAACCTTTCTCTTGAAAATAAGCTGTATTTACTGGATTTACTCATCAATTAATAATGCAGGAGCTGTACTTTTAAATAAGAACATACGGAAAATAATTGTAAAAAATTGTTTCCATAATCTTTTAATGATGAGATATGAGCAGTTTTAAGTCAGAAAAGACTTTTTCTTGCAAATCATTCACAGGTGCATAGTTTGAGACAAGTCTTGATTGCGAACATTACTTAACAGTAACAATTGCATCTCATTTTACCACAGATTTTATATGAGAAAGGTTTCAAGTCATCCTTGAATCTTGAAAGAGGCTGTTGCTGAAGAGAGAGAGCGAACTGATGCCAGATGCATAATAGTTCCCAAGATTTATAGAAGAGAGATGCTTGAGGACTCCAGGGAATGAGAAGGACCACGGTGGATTGGGAATGGCTAGTAAATTCCAGATGACAGAATTGGCTGCCTGGAGTGGGGTGTGAGACCAAATTATCTTTGTCATAGCAGTTCTGTTTTTAAAATGCGTGTGCTGAGGAAGGGTCTTTGGACTCAACCTTTGCCTTATAAATGCAGGTGGTTCATGAGTAAATCGGGAGTGGTCTGGAAGTAAAAAAAAAAGAAAAAAAGAAATCAGGAAAAAAATATCAGAAAAATAAAAAAAGAACTTTAAAGCCTTCCATTGGTTAGGGATGTAGTACACATGTGTACAGTATATTTATTTTAGTCAAACATGAATCAGTTTGTCACCAGGACTTCAAGTGCCAGTTCAGTATGTTCAAGGTGTGCCTAAATCTATGTGTGTGTGTAGTTGCATTGACCTATATCGTGAGAAAAATGTGGTACCTGCTGCAATATCTTTTAAAGTCAGCTTATAATCCTAAATGGAAATGGAGGTGAACTCAGGAATAACTAGATCACAGACGTTTTTCGTTTGAATCTGGTTGTTACCACACAAACGCTTTGAGATTATTTCCTTGCGGTTTGGTTGGCTGTAGTCTGAATTTCCACACCTGATTTTCCCTTAAAAAGATTTGGGAGCCCTTGTATAAACCTGCTTGTCTTTGTGTGTTAGCCATGAGCTCTGCCAAAGGAGCAGATCAGGCAGATAAGGTGAGTGTTGTTTCTTAGCACAGCTCTTTGCAGAGTGACTTTGTGGTCTGTGCTTTTGTCCTTGAAAAGTTTCATATAACTCGAATGGCAAATAATATATGCTCTGTTTACAAACTAGTACTAACCGTCTGAATTTCATCTGGTGCAATGGGCATGCCTGCCTTGAGGGAAGATAGTCATGATCTTCAATACATCCTAAAACAGTAAGAAGAACTGCAGTAGGGTATTAAAATAACTGTAAGAACCTATTTGGTTTTAGTTAGGATTCTCAGTAGATAAACAAGTGGCAGGAAAATGTTTCTTTTTGTGAAGGTAGATGTATGTTGGGTAGGTCTGTCATTATCGTATTATTTTTGAAATGGTTATTTGATAAATGGGTTTTTGGTTCCATCACAAAGCTTACTGTTCCCTTGCCTGAGATAAAGAAAGTCCAAACAGAAGGTTCTGCTTTGAACAGAAGAATCCAGCCCGAGAACGGTGACGACTGATGGTGGTTATGGATAGAGCTGAGGCATGGTGTTCTGGTGCTTTTGGAAACAACAGGACTGTTTGCACTGCTCAAATCCTTACTGTGGCTTTGCTTCTTGTTATATACATTCCCCGTGCACCTGGCCAGCTGCTTGAGAAGTATGACATGGAGTTTGTCTTGACAGGGTTTCAAGGTTGGACTTTTTTTTAATGACCAGGCAATTACTTTTTTGTTTAATACGTGTATATGCTGCTAGCGTGGTTCAAAGTATGTGGCAAGTGGCACCTCGTTCCAGTGAGCTGATCTGCATTTCTCCTCTCTCCTTTTGGCAATTAAGTCTAGTTAGTAATCAGCTCGTTAAATCTAGAGCACCTCTTACGTTCTTGGGCAGTACCACCACAGTGAAACTCTGCCCTTCACTGGAGCCCATAGCTGTTACTTTAAAACCAGTAATACTACAGTATGAATGTGCAAAGAAAGAATAAAAATACACTGTTTATCTTGTTGTCAAAACACTGTCCTTTCCTATAATCCTTAGAATGCTTTTGGTTTTGATGTTCAAGTACTTTATGGTACAACCACCATTCCTGCTTCAAAGAGAGTGACTCGTTAATGATCTCTCTGTCACTTAAGGGCAAGGATAACAAGGTCACTGGGGAGAATAAAAATTAGAGCAGAAAGTGTTCCTTATGTGTGTTGTTTTGCTCGTTGAAGTATCTCTCCTTTATAATCTTTATTCTCCATAAATTGTAAATAACATGATTTGACAGAAATATAGATTGCCTTACTACACAGTAATGAATGGTTTAAGAATCATGATCGTTTGGGAAACGGTGCCAAGAAGCAGAGGATTTTGTCTTCAGTCATCCAAAAACACGCATTACAGAGCTCGTCTCCATCTTTGGCATCTATCAAACCCTCGCTGGAAGCAGCAGAGCTAGTAAACAAAGCACGTTGGAGTAAAATGGTCCCCCATGGGGAATAATTTAAAGTCATAGTGAAGCCTTGTTTTCAAAAGACATCAAATTACATTTCCACTGGAATATCAGACATATTAAACGCATGTGTGATGGAGAGTTCAGGTTAAAAGAGGCTGCTGCTTCTGCGTTCGCTGAAGAGCTCAACAACTCACATTTATCTCAATCTCTCACATTCTGGCTCTCTACAAGCCCACGGTAGTTCCACCAATTTGTAAGAACCATATTTAAGATGTGTCAATGTCCTTTATTTTTAATTTTATTTTATTTTTTATCAGTCTGTTTTATACATACAAAACCGGAGGCTAACAAGTAGATACTGTTTTATTGCCTCTCCAACTGGGCTGCTTTTATGTTTTCAGACACACACAGTAGGTCCATAATATGTTGATAGACAGGGTACAAGGGCCTTTAATAAAGAAACAGGGAATTGCAACTACAATTTTCTAGGGTTTTTTTGTTTGTTTTCTTTACTTGACAGCTGTCTCTTATTTATTTGGATAGCTGGAGATTGCATTTGGCCCAGGCAGCGGAGTGGGTTACCTGAATTTCTGTCGGGAACCCTCACCAAGAATTGCTGCATTCTTTGAACCAAACTCCACGGAGCACTGCAGGTGTTCACACTTGGAAGAGGATGTGGAGATGGGTCATGGGCCAGGTTTTGCGTGTCCCCTCTCAAACAAAGATACTATTATATTCTCTCTTCTTCTCTTCCTCTTTGGGGAGGGACTCTTTATCAGGCCCATCCAGCCTGGCCTTGAACCCCTCCAGGGATGGGGCAGCCACAGCTTCTCTGGGCAACCTGTTCCAGTGCTTCACTACCCTCACAGGAAAGAATTTCTTCCTAGTCTCTCATCTAAATCTCCCCTCTTCCAGTTTAAAACCATTACCCCTCGTCCTATCGCTACACTGCCTGATAAAGGGTCCCTCCCCATCTCTCCTGTAGCCCCTTCAGGTATTGGAAGGCTGCTATGAGGTCTCCCTGGAGCCTTCTCTTCTCCAGGCTGAACAACCCCAGCTCTCTCAGCCTGTCTTCATAGGAGAGGTGCTCCAGCCCTCTCATCATCTTCGAGCTCTCCGCTGGACCCGTTCCAACAGGTCCATGTCCTTCCTGTGCTGAGGACTCCAAAGCTGGACACAGTACTCCAGGTGGGGTCTCACCAGAGCAGAGCAGAGGGACAGATTTAGAACGAGAGAGGCTGAACCATGTGGAGCAAGTGCTGCTGAAGCCATGAGGATGCCTCAGCTGTTTCCATGCGTTAAGGGGAGATGTTGGGGAGAGGGTTTGTTTTACTTCTGTCCTTGTCCATGGTCATCACTGTGTTGCGTGGTTGGAGAGGCTGGAGAGCAGAACGCGTGGCTGGGTGGGTGTATTTGTGCAGCAGCTTTGTCTGACCTGAAGCGTTCGGGATGCTGCTGTGCCCCGAGAAGTCGTGCGGCTTGGCTGATGTTCATTTGGGACTTGGGAAAGGTGCCTGAAAGCCAGGCACAGCCCTTACTCCATCTCTGCTCGAAACTCTTCCTTGTGTAAAAACAGCCATCTCGGCCGAGTAATCTCAGTGCCATGGTGCATTTAGTTAATTTAGTGGGTGATTATTTGTCTTTGTTTGGTGGGGTTTGGTTTGAAGACGCAGAGCAGTTGTTACACTGCCATGCTGGAAAAAAATACCCTGACCTCTTTAGAAAAATCACTGCCTTTTATGTTTTATTCATTTAACTTCTCTAGCCTAGTTCACTGTGGCAGCAGGCTTGCTGCTTGGTTCCCTGGTGACTTACTAAATGCTCCCTCTCCCAGACAGCTGCCCGGTGGCAGATTCCCAGTCCGTGTATGTATCCCTGTTTTTCGGGAGCAACAATAAAAGTAGTAGAGCTTTGGAAAAATACACTTTGCAGGAGCGCTAGCGTGTTAGCGTCTCCCAGTTTTTGGAGGTGACACCACATTGTAAGCCGTTCCTGAGCTGTTGTCACTCAGGAGCGAGTGGCTGGTTACTCGGTTCAGATCGGCGTTACTTTGAAATTCATGGCTTTTCGATTTGAACTGGATATTCAGAAAGTGGAAACACATTTCAGTTTCCTTCATTTGTTTTTATGATGGTAGCATTTGGTGCCAAATGGGGCATTTTAATCACTTTTTTAATGCTGAAATTACGTGATTTTTTTATTATATTTTTTTTTAGTATTCCACATCAGAGAAGTAAGGTAATTAGAAGAAAAGATTCATTTGTGTGTCTATAGAGGTATACTTAGCAGTCTAGTGAATTGTCATTTGAATTTCAAAATGCTTTGAGAAGTACAGCTTTACATTTATTTAAAAAAAAAAAAAAAGCCTCAGCAAGAATATTTTTGCAGGGCAAGCACCATATGTAGTTTTATTGTATTGTGTATGGTGGTGATTTTGGCTTTCTAAGGAATACAGAATTAGAAGTAAACCTGCATCTGCACTCTGCTGGTTTGTGTTTGTTTTTTTTTTCTTCGTTGAAAGTTCATTGATTTAAAAACTACAGGTGTGAAACTTTCCTCATTAAATTGCATACTGCAGTTGATAGGGCAAATCCATCTAAACCATTATCTTCTCTCTGGAAAAGGAAAAAAAAAAAATAGATCTGAAGTGTTGCTGACCTGTTTTATGTGAGTCTCATTATAGCGAGAAAGAAAATAAGGGAAGGCATGCTCTTAAAATATTTAAGATATGAGAATTTGAGGCATCTTTTAAAAAAGTAATATTTAGGGAGACTGAGAAAAAGAGACCTTTGCATTACTTGGTATTAGGTGGTTCTTAGAAGCCCATCAAATGCAGCTTTTGAAGGTGACTGAGGTGTGTGAACGCTCTTGTTGGTATTGATTATTCCAATAAGTTCAAAGATAATAAGAGTGGATGCTGGATGGAGTTTTGGGATAGGATAAGCTTAAAAGTCAACATACTGGCTGTGAAGGAAAAGCTGGAAGAGGGACTGCAACGTAAGAGCTGCTTTGTTGAAGCTTTGGCTTCCTTTTTTGCCTCGCTGAAGGTGAAACACTTGTGCGCACACTTCATATTTAGAATTTCTCTAATTGGGATTGTACCCGCTAAGCTTAGGTTTGACAATACATGATGGTGCCAGTAACATATTTGTCTGGTCCCGAGGCTGTTTCAGTAGTTGTGACTGCCAGCTTGTGTACGTCCAGGGCTTCCTGAGTCTCCATGGGTCACGCTGGTGGTGGCCCAGGCGGCAGAGTCAGTATCGGTGCCAGTGAACGCCAAGTGCCAGCTCCATGTGTGCTTCATCTTGAAAACTTACCCCAAATTTTGTAGCTCTTCTTACCACAACAAGCCCAGGCAACGCTACAGGCTTGGGGCAGAGTGGCTGGAGCTGCCCGGCAGAAAAGGACCTGGGGGTGTTGGTCGACTGTGGGCTGAACATGAGCCAGCAGTGTGCCCAGGTGGCCAAGGTGGCCAACAGCATCCTGGTCTGTGTCAGGAACAGCGTGGTGAGTAGGAGTCGGGAGGTGATGGTCCCCCTGTACTGGGCACTGGGGAGGCCCCACCTCGAGGGCTGTGTCCAGTTTTGGGCCCCTCACCACAAAAAAGACCTTGAGGGGCTGGAGCGGTTCCAGAGAAGGTCAACGGAGCTGGTGAGGGGTCTGGAGAAGAAGTCTTGTGAGGAGAGGCTGAGGGAGCTGGGGGTGTTCAGCCTGGAGAAAAGGAGGCTGAGGGGAGACCTTCTCGCTCTCTCCAACTCCCTGAAAGGAGGGTGTAGAGAAGTGGGTGTTGGCCTCTTCTCCCAAGGGAATAATGGCAGGAGCAGAGGAGATGGTCTGAATTTGGGACAGGGAAGGTTTAGATTAGGTATCAGGAAGAATGACTTTACTGAGAGGGTGGTCAGGCACTGGAACAGCCTGCCCAGGGAGGTGGTGGAGTCGCCATCCCTGGAGGAATTTAAGAAACGTGTAGACATGGCACTTCAGGTCGTGTTCTAGTGGCCAAGATTGTTGGGTTGTGTCTGTTTGTTTGGTGGGGCTTTTTGTGGCTTTTTTCTATTCTTTGTTTTTTTTGTTGGTTGGACTCGATGATCTCAAAGGTCCCTTCCAACCATGAAGATTCTGTGATTAGTAGTAAGGCCCTCTAAAGATCTGTTTGTGTTTGGCTATTAATTCATCACTACAGCTAAGACTGTGTACGCTTGTTAATGTTTTTTTTTAAAAAAATGGTCTTAAAAAGTTAATGGCCCCTTGGTTTAATCTGTTATCTTGGTTTAAACTGTGTATTGTTCTGCTTCTGTGCAGATGTGGTTTCTTCCATCAGTGCTGCTGCTGTTTGCCGTAGTCAGACTGCCGTGAGTGGGACCCATCGCATTGCAAGTGGTTCCTTGGCGTAACGCTGTCTGTGGTTATTAAAGAAAGTTTCTCTTCCTTAAATAAAGGATTTGACTTTTTTATTAGACCGAAAGGCTATTAAGTTTTAAATGCCATTTGTTTTTCATTAAAAAGGCTTTTCTATTTTAAATCCTTGACTTATTTTTATTAGAAAAGTAATATTCAGCTCTTCTTTTTTTTTTTCCTTTTTTTTTAATTTATTGGTGCTTAATCCAGCTAAATGCAAAGCTGTAATCCCATATGGCAAGGTATGCCTTCCTGCGTGTGTGGGTGTGTGTACATGTGTGTATGTGCATGGATAGTTTTATGCTTCCATAGTTTGGTGGTTTTTTTTTCCCTCCTTTGACTTCCTCTGCCTCCTCTAAATTTGTCCTGGTGGAGAAATTATTAACCTTGATTAAAGATTTATTTACATTCATGTGCAGAACTGGAGAATCGATGCAGTCCTGAAGGGACTAGTGTTCATTCTTCTAGTCTTTCATTCTGTCTGTAATTAGAGATGCTCTTTGAATGTGCTTTCTAAAATAAAAACTTTTATTTGATATGTTTTCCTCAGTTCCTCTATGTTTAGTCGCACTGCTGCCTCCTGTTTCAAAACCAGACAGATGAACCATCTGCTGGAGGCATGTGAGTCTTGTAGATGGGATCAGTCCTACAATTCATCAGCGGTACCCTCGTTAGGCGTTGTCATACGGGTTGATAATGATCTCGGTTTGTGGCTTTAGGGAGGAAGTGGGAGGTGGCATAAGAAACCTGAAAAGCTGTTGAGCTGAAAGTAACGTGTATTCCCAGTAGATCTCACAGACAGGAAACGTTGATTTGGTTGTAGTGCAGTTACAGTGGAGCAGAAGCAAAAGTTCCTAACCACAAAAGTATGCTAAAACTGCAAATTGCAATTTCTGCACCTTCGCCTATAAATACTTAGAGGGTGGGTGTCAGGAGGATGGGGCCAGTCTTTTTTCAGTGGTGCCCAGGGACAGGACAAGAGGGAACGGGCACAAACTTGAGTGTAAGAAGTTCCACCTAAACATGAGGAGGAACTTCTTCACTTTGAGGGTGGCAGAGCCCTGGAAGAGGCTGCCCAGAGAGGTGGTGGAGTCTCCTTCTCTGGAGACATTCAAACCTACCTGGACACGTTCCTGTGCAACCTGCTGTGGGTGGACCTGCTTTGGCAGGGGGTTGGACTAGATGATCTTTAGAGGTCCCTTCCAACCTCATAGCATTCTGTGATTCTGTGATTCTCTTTTCTGGTGAAATTTTGCGCAGAGAGTGCAAGGTTCCCATGCAACATCCTCCCTAACCTTACGAGTCTTACATAGAAGAGACGTTCCCAAGTGGGGAACCACGTTATGCTCCGGCTCAGGAGGGAAAGGGGCTGTAGGCAGTGCTCTGGAGGCTGGCAAAGGGGGTGGTAATCACAGAATCACAGAGTGCTAGGGGGTTGGAAGGGACCTCTGGAGATCATCTAGTCCAACCCCCTGCCAAAGCAGGTCCACCCACAGCAGGTTGCACAGGAACGTGTCCAGGCAGGTTTGGAATGTCTCCAGAGACGGAGACTCCACCACCACCTCTCTGGGCAGCCTCTTCCAGGGCTCTGCCACCCTCACAGGAAAGAAGTTCCTCCTCATGTTGAGATGGAACTTCTCACATTCAAGTTTGTGCCTGCTACCTGTTGTCCTGTCCCTGGGCACCACTGAAGAAAGACTGGTCCCATCCTCCTGACACCCACCCTTTAAGTATTTATAGGTGTTGATCAGATCCCCCCTCAGCCTTCTCTTCTCTAGACTAAAAAGACCCAAGTCCCTCAGCCTTTCCTCATCAGAGAGATGCTCCAGGCCCCTCATCATCTTTGTAGCCCTCTGCTGTCCCCTCTGCAGCAGTTCCCTGTCCTTCTTGAACTGGGGAGCCCAGAACTGGACCCAGTGCTCCAGATGGGGCCTCCCCAGGGCAGAGCAGATGGGGAGGATGACCTCCCTCCACCTGCTGGTCACACTCTTCCTGATGCCCCCCAGGATGCCATTGGCCTTCTTGGCCACAAGGGCACATTGTTGGCTCACGGGCATCCTGTTGTCCACCAGGACTCCCAGATCTTTTTCCTCAGAGCTGCTCTCCTTTTTTAAAGATTCACTTGCCATGGTGCGCTGTGGAACTGATCAAGAAATCTTGATGCTGGTTGTCAAACTAAACATGTCTGATTTACATGTATGACCCAAAGTTTTCATTTTTGGCTGTCACCATCATGAACATGCAGTCACGGGTTTGGTTTTGGCCAAGTGTGGTTGTAGTTAATGACTCTTAGAGATAACAGCATGAAGAAGCCGTGCTGCAGTCTCCTAAGACCCAGCGTAGCAGTTACCACACTGGGCACGAAGTAGCATGAATCCATTAGGGATTTGTGCCTCGACACAAAACTATCACACAAAGAGAGAGGCGACGCTGTCCTGAAATAAACTACAAAAACCACGGCGGGATTTTCAGCTGTTGATTTTGTTCTGAGTAATTTAAACAGGCTTTTCTGTGCTTACAAGAAGTGTAAGAGAATGAAAAAAGTTCTGTTAGGCAAGTTAAATTATTTAATAGTCCTTTTGACCTTTTTGTTATGAATTATGAATTACAAAATTTTGCAGGGGTTTCAACCTCTGTAGAAAAATCTTGCATTATTAGAATTCCAGTTTGGCATCTTCTGTTCCTTGTCTGAGCGATTGGGCTTGGAAAAGTAGTTTGATCCTTGTATTTCATACTGGTATTCCGTATAAAATTTACTAAACTATTATTTAATTTAAAACATTTAATATTTCTGTGGTTTTGACAGTTCACTTTTGTTTACATTTTACTCCTTTATGTATAAAACGGATTGTCCATACAATTTTTAAGTTTATAGCCTACCACACCTGAGAAAAATGAGTAAGAGATTGATTTCTGTGGCAACTGTTGCCATTTTTTTAAAAATACCGGTTCAGCAAATACTTAAGATCTCTGTTTAAAGAGGTCTCTGTTTAAAGTCTGCAAACATGTTTTTGGCTTAATCTCCTAACTGTGGCTGCGTTGGTGTCCTTTCTGGGCCAACTGATATTTGGGGAAAAAATTGGAGTAGTTTTGAAGCTGATGAGAGTGGTTTAGGCCTGACCCTGAAAGTAAGCAGCTTTTTGAAAAATAGGTAAGAGTTTAAAGGTTTCAACCTCAAAAATCTCTTTTTCTACGTTAGCCTTATAGGTCTGATTTTTATCATTCCCATAATTCTAAAAAAGAAAAATACCGTTCTCCTTCCTCATATTTTTAACCTTTAATCCAGTGTGAAATTGGAAATGTTGGTTAAAGTTTAATCTAAGGGACCAAGTGATATTCAGGAATAAAAGACTCTAAAATGGTTCCAGTTGACAGAGAAGATGCACTCTTAGCATTTCCCCGAATCCTTGGATTTAGCAAACAGAAGTGCTTTCCGAGACAAAATTTGAATCCCATGGGTAAGATCGCTGCCACGTGCAGGAGCTCTTGTCCAGAGGAGGAATTACACAGAGTAAGAAAAACTGCATTGTAGGAAATTGGGGTGAAAGATTTTTTTATCAATGAAAGAGGAGAAAAAAGTGTGATGATGGTGATCAAGGAGTTCTGCTGTTGGAACTCCAGACTGTCCACTGCTATGTATCTTGTTATTTCCTTTTTCTTCTGGAAAGATTCCATTTCATTTCTTTCGTTTTGTATTTTTATGTCTGAACACTGCAATGACCATCTCCCCAGTGGTCCAGAAAAATGAATTTTCACTGACTAGATCAATGTTAGGCAGAAGTTCTTCAGATGTGTGTCAGGAGTTTCTGGCCTGGACTCCTATTCCCGTGCAGAAACCCACCGAGTTCGGATGGACTGTGTCTGGCTTTGCCCCAGCGGGTTTCAGCGTAGACGGAGGTTTACAGCTTAGCTGGGAAGAAAAACCCTGGGGAGATCATTTCAGACTCTCAGGTTATTCACTAGAGAACGCTGCTTCTCATACAAATTGCTACCAATCTCTGTACTTAGGGAGGCCAACTGTGAAATGAGAATAATAATGCTTATGCACCTTTGGAAAGTGATTTCAAATCTACAAATGGAAATTTAAGTTCAAAGCATTATTATTAAACACATTTTCAATGTAGGGTAATGAAGAAGAGCGATGCTTAGCTCCTTTTCTTAGAGTCTTTTTCCAAAATGTATTAACTGACTGGTCAGGGTGTATTTTCCGTCTCTCTCTAAATCTGATAAACAGCTGACGAAAGTCTTTCACAGCTAATGTTTAGGCCGTGTAAATTATGCTTTTAGATATTCAGCTACAATTTCCTCTGTAAGTTGACCCGAATGTTGCTTAACACATACAAAAGTTCTCATCAAGATACAACCTATTTAAGTTTGTAAGGAAACTTTTATTTTTAGGGGGTGGCTGTAGACTGACTATTAGATGATGAGCAGTTCTGTAAATTGAAGTACTCTGTTAGTCTATGGAGCAGCTGAAGAAAGCCAAAGGTTTCCTCACACAATCTTATTATAAAAATAATTAGATTAAGAAATAGTAATAAATGTGACACCGTTTTATTCGCCCTTCTGTTTCTAAGCCTTTAGGATTTGCATGTTCAAGTGTAGCTTCTCAACTGTAAAGGCCAGAAAATCTCTTTAAATGAATGAAAGCTAATGGTAAGACTGTATGTGGGGCTTTTTTAACGCTGAAAATGGCAAAATTCTATTGATGTAAAAATCTGTGCAATACCGTGAGGTTCAAGCCTTTGAAGCAGTGTAAGAAGTTGTCTGTTAAGCGTCAGTGTCTTGTTGAAAGGAAACAAAGTGCTTCAAGTTGCATGGGGTTTTGTGAATTGATCTGGTGCTCACCAGGACACCGATTCGGTGGAGGCTCTGGTGGAAGACCTAAGCCCTGTTTAAACGGAACCAAAAGTGGGGTTCCCCTGGAATGGGCAAGATGGTTTCAAAGTTTAAATCTAATCTTGGTGGAATTTTTTTGGTGTGGGCTATTGGTCTCTGATCCTTTCAGGCTGGATGTCAGAGGGCTGAATGTTAAAGATGTTTTTAAAGGGCAGCAGTTAATGGGTGAGCTCTCGATAGCTCTTTCTCAGTATCGTTCTGCTTGAGGCTGTGAGGACATGTGGACATCTGTGCACGCTCAAGAGGCAAAGTGACTTTAGGAAGAAAATATTAAAAGAAGCTGGGGAGAAATGCAGTTCTCTGCAGGTTTTGAAGGATCACAAAGAGCTACGGTGAGAGTGGATGAAATAGCAGTGTAAGCACTAGAATATGCATTGAGGTCCACTTTAAGTAGTCAAATAAACCAGAAGACATCAGGATGAAATTATTTTATGATGGTCTTTATATTCACTGCAGGAGAAGCCATAAAGATATTTACAATACAAAGTTGTGTGTAAGGAACCTAAATTAGGTCTCAGAAAGAGATATTGCTTATTTAAAAAGAGATGTTCACTAAGGCAGTCATGTTACTTTTCTGCTGTATGGATTTATGGTTTTGAAATGGTTATGCCCCATAACTCTTAATTAAGCTTGACAGGTTTAGTATTGAAATTGAAGGAGCCGGTTGGAAAGACAGTCTGCAAACAAGGGCCTCCCTTAATGGTCCCAGAGCTTGTCTTTGTTTACAGGCTTTACTGTGTTGTGGAGGAAGGAAGGAACAGTTATCTTTAATCATACATGATCTGCAGCACGTCAAAACAAGGGACTGTAAAGAAGCACAAGTGGCTTATAATAAAAGCAGTTATTAGATACTTTGTGTAGTGACTAAACCTACCGAAACCTTATTTGTGTGACGAGCGTCTTAGGGGAGCAGATTGCCTTAATGATTCGGTGGCTCTACTCGTGTGAGTGGTCTACTTACTGGCCTGCTGTGGGGGACCTACCTTCTTGTGAGCATGCATTTGCTGGCTGTGGTATTCTCTTCTACCAGACGGCAAAGTGATCCCAATAATGCTATCAGACCCTTTATTTGCAAAGGGCTTAGATGAAGGATGAACAGCTGTCATTCAAAAATTTTCAGCATCAAGTAATTTTTTTTTTATACCTCCGGAAGAAGCGTCGATATTCTGGCAGTGTTCTACATTTGTTTCTTTGTCATGCAGTAGTTCAATTCCAAAATGCAAATGTTGGCGAGTTCTTGATTTTAGTAAGCCCATCGAATAGCTTATCAGAGCTATTCAGTCCACAGAAGTTTGATTTTGGGTCTTATTTTTCTGCCAGATGCAACACAATGACATACTGCAGAATAAAATCTGAAGAGGAACCTCATCCAGGTTACATAAAAATTCCTTACGTGGCTGATAATATAATGCAATTTTCATTGCCTTTGGTTTTTGTAGCTTTTCTTTTGTTTATTTTAGCTTGTTTTCTCCAGATGTAGATTTATCTATTTATAAAATATATAGAAGTAGGTCTTAAAATTGTTTTGTTAAAAAAAGAAGCCGGTAGTAGATGTGAAAATATAGAATGTCCTAGAACAGGCAGCAGAACTAAGCTGCCTCCATTAGGTAAAAAAAAAATTAACTCTAGGAATAATAAAATGAAGCTCATGAAAACAGAAGATGTTAATTTAGAAGTGAAACGTTTGTGAAGGTTGTTGGCAAATTACAGTCCATCGCTTTTCCTTCCCGCATCTGTTAAAAGGATTCTCAGGATAATAGCGAAAGATGTTCTCCTGCTCAGCACTCTTTATCAGAACCTCACTCTGGGGGGCTGAACGCCCTCCCACCACCGCCACCGCTCATGTGGGCTGTTGCTCTGACCGCTGTGAAAGCCCCTGTTGCCCTTGGGAACCTCCTGGATGGCACTCTGTACCTTGCATCGGATCTGGTCCCCTCAAAGTACAGAAGAGTCTGCTTTGGGAAAACCACAGGGCTGAAAAGGTGGTACAGTCATGGATGTCCTCTCTGGCACCCACCCCGACGAGGCTGGAGTTGTTACAGAACCTGGTTGTCTCAGCATGGATTTTCATCAAAGCACATGGGGTGAAATCCTGGGAGTTAATGGGAGTTTCCTCATCAGTCTCACCCATGGTAGCCTAGTTGAATGCTGTGTGCAGTTAAGTGAGTGCTTAATTGGTACCCAGGAATTCAGGACAGTGAGAGATACTGTATTTCATCGGGGTGGCTGAAGGGAAAATAGGGAAACAGAATTTTTAAAGTTATCCAAACTAGAATTTGGCCAGAAGCCATCTGTATGTTTGTTATAAGATAAGATATGTTATGTTATATATATATATATATGATATGTCATATATATCAAATATATGTTTGATATAAGATAAGATATGTAATGTTTGTTATAAGATCAGGCTGAGGAGCAGAAAGGACGTCTGGGTTTTAGTATTTGCTCATGTGTTGAACAGGAGTATGGTCTCCCTGCAGTCACATAATGCCTGTTTTCCCTTTCTGAAAATGGGATGTTACTCTCACACATCACATGTTAGGAAGGAGGCAAAAGTGGTTTAATGTTCTTCTAATACTATGGTGAGGTAATTGGAGGAGTTCTTCAAGGTGTGAAAGAGAGGTTTGGGTAAGTAAACACTGGAGAACTATATCCAGGTCAGTGGACTGCAGAGGTAGACTTCCATATGTTCCTTCTGTTTAGCTGTTTTGTGAAAATAATTCAATTAATTGAATTGAAGAGAAGGGCAACAGAGCTAGTGAGGGGTCTGGAGAAGAAGTCTTGTGAGGAGAGGCTGAGGGAGCTGGGGGTGTTCAGCCTGGAGAAAAGGAGGCTGAGGGGAGACCTTCTTGCTCTCTCCAACTCCCTGAAAGGAGGGTGTAGCCAGGGGGGGTCGGTCTCTTCTCCCAAGTCCCAGGCGATGGGACAAGAGGAAATGTCCTCAAGTTGCGCCAGAGGAGGTTCAGATTGGAGATTAGGAAAAGTGTTTACACTGAAAGGGTTCTTAAGCCTTGGAATGGGCTGCCCAGGGAAGGGGTTGAGGCCCCATCCCTGGAGGGATTTAAAAGCCGGGTTGCCATAGTGCTTAGAGACATGGTTTAGTGATGGTTTTTATCAGAGTTGGTTGATGGTTGGACTAGATGATCTTACAAGGTCCCTTCCAACCTGGACAATTCTATGATTCTATGATTCTACTCAAAGATACCTGTTCACCATAGGTAGGTGAAATAAGAGGGTATTACACTGTTTGCAGAGCTGAGTGTTTGCTGAGGGCATTGTGCTTTACAGGGATTTGACCAAAGGGACCACTGAATAACGTCATCTGCCTTGTGATTCCTTGAAGTCACCTTGCTCTTACAGCGGGTGGATTGAGCTGACGATCACGGCTGAAGTTCTTAAGTCAGCTGGGGAGTTTGAACGCCTACGTGTATCCCTAGAAATAGAGACATCGCAGGTAGCAAGTACCGTCAGCATGGTGTATTCAGACAATGTGATGCTGGGTTTTTAATTGGAAGGAGGACGTCGTATTAGACCTGGCTATTAATCAGCTAGAAAGCAAGCAGCTGTCTTGGGTTTTCTTTTAAAGTTGGAACTTACTTGAATAGTAATAGTAGTTTTGGGGCACTGAAGAGGTCAGTCGGTGGCTCCTAAAGTTCCTCTAAAGTGAAGATATTTTAGTATCTTTTTGAGGACAAAAAGGTTAAAACTAGAAGCTAATGTTTTATAGTAATTTCTGTTTATTTTTCAGCCTCGAGATAAAATGGAAATTTCACAGATTCTCTCTGCATCCGCTTTCATTTTCGCTTTGATGTAGATTTAAGCTCCAATCTTAATGCTCTGTGCCTAGAAATTTTAAACAGGAAAGTCAAATTTACCGTAACACCATCAGTATTTTTATAGCAAGCTTGTTTGTCTAATTCTTGTCTTTTAAGAGCTTCCAGTTTGTATCAAACTTAAAAGATGTAAAATGAGTACTGTCTCAGAACATGACTTGCCTGTGAATAACAAAGTATTTAGTATATTATTTTTGTTAGAAGATAGTTGCAATGAAAATCATGCACTTTTAAAGTTTATCTGAAATATGAAAAGTCGTGTCAGATTCTGCAACTTTGAGGACTAGACTTTCCATTCCGCAGAAAATTGTCCCTCCTTCTGCTGTTTTACTCCCTGTTCATCTCTTCAGCCTCAGAAGGATATTTTTGCCATGCCACAGGAAGAAATATATCTGACTAATCTCCTAGACCCTTACTTCTCTGTGCCTGTATCGGAAATATCTTTCTTTTTTGGATCGCTAGCCGGTAGTCTTGAAAACTGGAAGAGTAGAACGGATAAGGTGATAACATCTCAGCTAAAAAAAAACAACCCTGCTGCTTCCAGCTAGTTCTGAACTTTGCTGTGCTCGGGATGAAATGAAAGTCCTGTTTGCACAAAGCGCAGGGTGGTGGATGGCTGATCCAGCAACATCTCTGGAGACAAGCAGCAAGGGTATGAGGTAAACCAAGCCAAAGGCCTTGCAGTAGCAGATCACAGAATCACAGAATGCTATGGGGTTGGAAGGGACCTCTGGAGATCATCTAGTCCAACCCCCTGCCAGAGCAGGTCCACCCACAGCAGGTTGCACACAGGAACGTGTCCAGGTGGGGTTTGAATGTCTCCAGAGAAGGAGACTCCACCACCTCTCTGGGCAGCCCCTTCCAGGGCTCTGCCACCCTCAAAGTGAAGAAGTTCCTCCTCATGTTTAGGTAGAACTTCTTATGTTCAAGTTTGTGCCCGTTCCCTCTTGTCCTGTCCCTGGGCACCACTGAAAAAAGACTGGCCCCATCCTCCTGACACCCACCCTTTAAGTATTTATAGGCGTTGATCAGATCCCCCCTCAGCCTTCTCTTCTCCAGACTAAAGAGACCCAAGTCCCTCAGCCTTTCCTCCTAAGAGAGATGCTCCAGGCCCCTCATCATCTTTGTAGCCCTCTGCTGTCCCCTCTCCAGCAGTTCCCTGTCCTTCTTGAACTGGGGAGCCCAGAACTGGACGCAGTGCTCCAGATGGGGCCTGCCCAGGGCAGAGCAGAGGGGGAGGATGACCTCCCTCCACCTGCTGGCCACACTCTTCCTGATGCCCCCCAGGATGCCATTGGCCTTCTTGGCCACAAGGGCCCATTGCTGTCAATGTGTCTCTCCAAGAGCACGTTTGGGTTTATGTACCTTGCTACCTCCCTGAAGTGACTGGTTACTCTGGTGGGTTTATTTTCAAACGAGAGTTGGTAATGGGGCAGAAGCACCATTTCCATGCATATAATAGTAAGAAGTGTGACTGTTATGATTTATATTTAAATAGACAGTTCTCATGATTCAGTTCAGTCGAATGTTGCCCTGGGGACTTGAATCGTGCCGTGAAGTTTCTTTGTGATGCTGGACAAGTTATCTAAAACTGAAGATTCCCTACTGGGAACTGTGTGATCTTATTCTGCTTGACCAGACTGAGGCGTTTGACACGTAAAGAGCAGAAGTCCTAAGCACTCAGAAGTGCAGCCAGGGACTGTAGGAATTTGTATGAAAAGAAGTGTCCCATCGCATGCTGAGATGAAAAATACATCCCTCCCAGTCTCCAAAGCAGCACCAGAATTAACTGAAAAGCTTCCACCGCAAGGCATAGCACCCTTCTAGGGGCAGCAGTGGTCAGTAATGCAGGAGGGCTGTCCCGTGTGTATGGTTGTGTTAGTGACTTAGCGTGAAAAATTAGTTGCTTTGAATTCATCCACAGAAATCCTTGTAGAGGGCTCTCCGGTGAGCATCGTACCGCAGCTTTTCAGTCAGACTGTTTGCACAAATCCCCTTTTCTTCCCACACCTCTTGCCGGAATTTGCCTGGAGAATTAAGAGCTGTGAAATATTTAAAAATCAATAGAATTTGCATGAAAAAAATTAACACTAAAATGCATCGACAGGGATAACACCGCATTTGCACGAAAAGCAGCTGGGTATGCATATTTGATTTATTCATTCAATAAGTTTGAGAACGTGTAAGGTCTGCGATCCTCTTGCATAATTTGTGCTGGTTTATTATTGGAGTTGTCACTCTTAGGAGGAAAATTAAATGGCTTGTTTGGAGGCTTGGGAGTCAGTGTGGTAAAATGCAGCTACGCAATGTTTTATAAATAGCGGCTCTAATTAATACAATAGTCCAAGCTTAACTGTTTCTCCGAATTAAAGTTGACAACCGCCTTGTTAGCAAGAGCACAGACGCAGGGAGTGGATTTTACTGACTGACTTGAAAGAAGTTTTTCCATTTTCCAAGTAGCAGTTCTGCTGGAGTTGTGAAACTTTTTAAACGGGAAGCATTTACATTTCAGAGTGTTGATTTGGGCTGCATAAGTTTGAGATGGTGCTTTTTAGATTCCCCAGTATCACACCAGGTTTCCCGGTGAAGGGAAGCGCTGCTGGGGGAAAAGTTAGTTCAAGAAGGAGAACAGCAAAATGAGGAGCATTTTTACATAAGAGGCATTATTTGTTCAGTACAAAGTGAGGTTTTATTCTTAAAGGTAACCTTAAAAAGTAGTATCTTACGATTTGATATCAAGTGCTTTTCCAGGAATTTATGGTGCAGATAAACTCAAGTTTTGGGTTAATGCTCCCTCCCACCTTCCCTACACAACAGGTAGAAGTGTCGGTTGCCTCTTAAGCATAACAATCTACAGTTAGAGCCAAAGTTTGATGAGTATAAGATTACAAAAATCTGTTGCTCATTTAAATTAAGCTGATCTTGTGGCATCAGTCATCTTAGTTTGGTAAAGCCATGTGACTGTTAGTACATTAGTGTTTTATTTTGGATTTTGCACCCACAGTAAGTTTCCAGATGACACCAAGTTGGGTGGGAGTGTCAACCTGCTGGAGGGTAGAAAGGCTTTGCAGAGGGACCTGGACAGGCTGGATGGATGGGCCGAGGCCAATGGGATGAGGTTCAATAAGGGCAAGTGCTGGGTCCTGCCCTTGGGTCACACCAACCCCCTGCAGCGCTCCAGGCTTGGGGCAGAGTGGCTGGAGCTGCCCGGCAGAAAAGGACCTGGGGGTGTTGGTCGACTGTGGGCTGAACATGAGCCAGCAGTGTGCCCAGGTGGCCAAGGTGGCCAACAGCATCCTGGTCTGTATCAGGAACAGCGTGGTGAGTAGGACTCGAGAAGTGATCGTCCCCCTGTACGGGGCACTGGGGAGGCCCCACCTCGAGGGCTGTGTCCAGTTTTGGGCCCCTCACCACAAAAAAGCCATTGAGGGGCTGGAGCGGGTCCAGAGAAGGGCAACGGAGCTGGTGAGGGGTCTGGAGAAGAAGTCTTGTGAGGAGAGGCTGAGGGAGCTGGGGGTGTTCAGCCTGGAGAAAAGGAGGCTGAGGGGAGACCTTCTCGCTCTCCAACTCCCTGAAAGGAGGGTGTAGCCAGGGGGGGTCGGTCTCTTCTCCCAAGTCCCAGGCGATGGGACAAGAGGAAACAGCCTCAAGTTGCACCAGGGGAGGTTCAGATTGGAGATTAGGAAACATGTTTCCATGGAAAGGGTTCTTAAGCCTTGGAATGGGCTGCCCAGGGAAGGGGTTGAGGCCCCATCCCTGGAGGGATTTAAAAGCCGGGTTGCCATAGTGCTTAGAGACATGGTTTAGTGATGGTTTTTATCAGAGTTGGGTTGATGGTTGGACTAGATGATCTTAAAGGTCCCTTCCAGCCTAGATAGTTCTATGATTCTATGATTCTAAGAATATGCTTTTGAAGCAAATTTCCTGATCCTGCCTGTTTACTGTGCTTTGCTTTACATTGCAGAGTGGGTTTGGAATACGTAAGCTGAATTCCTTTTGGATGAAACCAAAAATATGTTGCAGGAGTGCACATAATGCTCTCCTACTCGTAATGGTTATTTAGTCTACAGGACCTGGCTTGAAGTAGCCTCCCTCCCTCCCTCCCTCCTTCCCTCCCTCCTTCCCTTTCTTCCCACGATGCATTTAGTGTGAGTAACGTACCTTCAGCATCAACAGTTTTGCTCTACAGACCTGATTTCATTGTGCCATGTAGACATGCCAATGTAGACATAGGTGGTGCTCATAGAGAGTTGCCAAAGGTGTTAATTGATAGAACCAGAATCTTGTCTCGCAAAGCAGAAGTCAGCTTTCAAGAATAATTGCTACATCAGCAAGTAAATTGCCTATTAGGGACTGCATCTGTGTGTCAGGTAGGAAGGTACGGGTGGTGGTCTTTCATTGTCTAGAAAATAAAAAACAAAAGAACCACAATGAAGAAACCGTTTCAGGAAACGGAGCGTGCTCCGTGGCCTGATGGACTCATTCTCCTTAGCTTTTATCAATTCAAACATTAACTTATTTCAGCTACGATGTGGAGGCTGTTCCAGTTGAGTATGTTTGGGAAGTGGATGGTAGCTCTTAAAATAAACCCTGAAGGAAATGGTCCATTTCAATAACCTGGCAAGTAGTTCTTCCCAGAACATTGGTTTTGGACTTAACGCTTGGGGACAGGTTCTTACCTGGCAGAAAATAATGTAGATTTGGTGCTGATCCCCCAAACTCATTTATTTTAGTTTTACAGTCCCGTGTTCTTTGCATTTGGGTAACATCTTTGTATGTCCTGAGTGTCTATTTGCTTTTTCTTAAAGACTAGGTTTGTCTTTTTTTTTTTAAGAAAAAAGGCAATACATTGTCGTTTTTTTAGTGGAAACTCTGATTCAGTGGTTTGGACTTTTTTTTTTTTTTTTCAAGTTGTAGGTGGAACAAAGAGCCCATTAAGACTGCCCTAAAAATGCTGATGAATGTCAAAGAGAAAGCTAATTGTGGTGCTACAACTAATACAACAAAGTGAAAACAGCTTTACCAAGAAGCTTTTTGAGGTTGTAGCGAGCGGTTAGAATACTTTTCCTTTCTGTGTATTCAATGCTACAATAATTTTCTGCCATTGGAGGCAGCAAAAGATACCATTTTAGGGTCCTTTCTCTTTCGCTGATGTAGAACCAGACTAGTTCAGGTGTAACCAGTGGTGGTTTTCTACGCGAATCTTCATTGAAGCAAGAGCGTGAGCTCCTTTAATAGAGTAGTATTCTTTAAATAGCTGCGTTCCTAATTTAAGAAATATCTGTATTAAAAACTTTTTTCTTTATGTGTTTGTTAAAATTGTCCACTCCAACTCATTACGATGAATTTTTTTTTTCTTGATGTCATAATTGATACCTTCATAAGCTCACTTGTTAATTATCCCCTGTAGGTGACTTCTGCTTCACCAATAGCAGAAGTTCCCATTCTAGCTTTTGTTTGACTTAGTAATTCTTAGCACTACACAGGAGCCAAGTTTTTCAGTCCACCCAGTGGACAGAGAATTTTTAAAGCAAAAACTGGTATTTTTTTTTTGTAGATTGTATTTCAGCTAAATAGGAGAGTTTAATGTATTAATTAAAAAAACCACCAAAACCACCAAAACCAACCTCCAAACCAGCAATGTAGCAAGTGTCTTTAGTAATTTTGGTGATCTGTAGCAATAGCCTTATCTATCTTCATTGCAGTTCTGCATGAACAGTATTTTGTAGTGTTTCCTGGCTTTATTATCTGCTTTCCTCAGGGTTTATTGTGAGAAGCTCCCACTAAGTATAACTTACGTGGAATTCTTAGAATCACAATTTCAATGCTAATTCTTCTGCAGCAGAAGAAACTTCAACTGCCCTATGAAGAGCAGCCCCAGCCTGTTGCTCCGCTATCTTTTATCGGTGTCACTGGTTTGGAATTGTGAAAAAATGCCTTGTCCCTTCCCACATACTCTGACATTTAGGTAGGCTGTGACTGTTCATTCAAAAAATGAATCTGCGGGGCAGGAATTTCATAGATTCATAGATTCATAGATTGGTCCAGGCCGGAAGGGACCTCCAAAGGTCATCTAGTCCGACCTCCCCGCAGTCAGCAGGGACACCCCCAACTAGACCAGGTTGCCCAGGGCCTCGTCGAGCTTCACCTTGAATATCTCAAGGGAAGGGGCCTCAACCACCTCCCTGGGCAACCTGTTCCAGTGTTCCACCAGCCTCATGGTAAAGAACTTTTTCCTAATATCCAATCTAAATCTCCCCTTCTCCAACTTAAAGCCATTGCCCCTCGTCCTGTCACTGCAGGCCTTTGTAAACAGACCCTCCCCAGCCTTCCTGTAGCCCCCCTCAGGTACTGGAAGGCCGCTATGAGGTCTCCCCAGCGCCTCCTTTTCTCCAAGCTGAACAACCCCAGCTCCCTCAGTCTGTCCTCATAGGAGAGGTGCTCCAGCCCCCTGATCATTTTGGTGGCCCTCCTCTGGACCCGCTCCATCAGGTCCATGTCCTTTCTATATTGAGGGCTCCAGACCTGCACACAGTGCTCCAGGTGAGGTCTCACCAGAGCAAAGTGGCAGAATCACCTCTCTGGATCTGCTGGCAACACTTCTTTTGATGCAGCCCAGGATGTGATTGGCCTTCTGGGCTGCGAGAGCACATTGCCTGCTCATGTCCAGCTTCTCGTCCATCAGCACCCCCAAGTCCCTTTCCTCAGGGCTGCTTTCTAATACCTCATCCCCCAGTCTGTATTTATACTGAGGATTGTTTCTTCCCAGGTGCAGAATCCTGCACTTGCTTTTGTTGAACCTCATGAGGTTCAACTGGGCCCACCTCTCCAGCCTGTCCAGGTCGGAGTTTCCTCAGTGATGGTGCTGAAAACCAAATCACTTGGGGGTTTTTTTTGTGTTTTTTTTTTCTTTTGTTTTGTTTTTTAATTCTGGAAAGTAGACTGATGTGAGAGCGGCAACACAAGCAGGAGGAAATTTTCGGTGGGATCATTCAGAGTTTTTCTCGCTCGGAAGCTCATTGTATATTTGGACTCCCACCTATGTGATCAGGAATACATGTAACCCAAATCTCTGCATTACCTTTTCGAGGGATCTTGGTTAGCATCGTGAATATCTAGATGCATTTCTACCGGTACAGAAATTGTCTGAAAATTTACAACCATCTTCCAACTTTCAACTTGCTAGATTAAATTAATGAAATACTTTACTAATGATAAAATCTCTCTGTCCCCGTACTACCTGCCTCTTTCCTCCTTCTTCCTCTCTATGAAACCTGCCTCTTTGTGGAAGATACTTGACAGATCACAGGGAAAGGAAAGGAAAGGAAAGGAAAGGAAAGGAAAGGAAAGGAAAGGAAAGGAAAGGAAAGGAAAGGAAAGGAAAGGAAAGGAAAGGAAAGGAAAGGAAAGGAAAGGAAAGGAAAGGAAAGGAAAGGAAAGGAAAAAGGAAAGGAAAGGAAAAAGGAAAGGAAAGGAAAAAGGAAAGGAAAGGAAAAAGGAAAGGAAAGGAAAAAGGAAAGGAAAGGAAAAAGGAAAGGAAAAAGGAAAGGAAAGGAAAAAGGAAAGGAAAGGAAAAAGGAAAGGAAAGGAAAAAGGAAAGGAAAGGAAAAAGGAAAGGAAAGGAAAAAGGAAAGGAAAGGAAAAAGGAAAGGAAAGGAAAAAGGAAAGGAAAGGAAAAAGGAAAGGAAAGGAAAAAGGAAAGGAAAGGAAAAAGGAAAGGAAAGGAAAAAGGAAAGGAAAGGAAAAAGGAAAGGAAAGGAACAGCTTCTCTTCAGGCAAGCAGGAAAACACCAATACCAAACAACAAACCCAAACACGAATTGCTTAGTGGAAGCCCCTCTCTGTTGTTGAAGCTCTGCCTTTGGAGTCATACTTTGTTAGCACCTCGAGGCATGCCGGTGTCTTAGCACAGCATATCCCCCCGTTGCATGTCACTGCTCACATCCTTCCAAAAAGACTGGGAATAGCAGTGATCTTTCCCAAAGGCCCTCTTGTTTGTAGCAATGAAAGCTTTTTGCCCCCTCGGAAAATTCCATAGCCAGGAGCCTCACAGTGTACCGAAAAACTTCTAGCGATATTATTCTGACACTGAAAGGAAACAAAGAAGGGGCATATATTATTATGTTGGCTACCAGAGAAAAGGTTGTCTTTAAAAATATATATCTGCCTTTTGCATATGCTTTGTGACAGACATACAGCCTGAAGACTGGCATGTGACATGGGGAAATCAATAAAAAAAAATGCATAATGATATTATAAATATTTATAGAATAGCTAGATGAGTATAATATGACAGGGAGAAGTCAAGACGGCTTCTAGAATAGCAAATGTGTGCTCTAAAATATATTGGAATTCTTCTGGGTGAGTTAAAATGGGGTAGGAAGGCATTGCATAGGCTGTCAGAGACGTTCGCAACACCTTGCTTAAAGTCCCTTCTAAGCAACCATGAGAAAAGCTTCATCAAAGAAGTGCAGCGACACAAAAGTTGGAAAGCGGAGAGAGGAAGAACTTTTCAGAAAGGCTGAGATTATTCACTGATGGTCCCAGGGGGACTTGTAGGGGTTGTTGATCGATTTGCAGCCTAAGAAAGTAAGGAAATGCTTCTCTGTTCATTCCAGCAGGATTAAAATGATCGAGCTTTATCCAAAGACTAGGATTTTTCCAAGTCCGCTAAAAGAATTTTTTAGCTCTATTTTTGCATACAACTGGCTGTTGATGTAGTTGTGCGTCTGTTAATACACACACCTGTAAGTTAGGCCTGTAAGACTGCAAGGTTTGTAAACAGCAAATAGGAAAACAGGTGGGTAAGACTGGGGATGAACAAATTCGGTTCCCTAAATGCAAGTAAAAATTTCCTCTAGGCATCCTTCTGTCCTTCTGTCCTGTAGATATTAGGCCTTACTGCACGGCTAATTCCTCTACAAGAGGACTTCCATGGGGGACTTGGCTCCATTCTTTCTCTGTGTTGATGTAAACATCAAGAATAAGCTAGAGGTTTTGGACAGAGGAATTTATTCTTTTCTGCTTGTGCTGCAGATGGCTGAATTTGCTCAGTCTGCAAAAGCTGCAAGAAAAGTACATGATGAAAGGGAAAATTAGACTAAAAATGGAAGAAACCGTGCAAGAGACCAACTTGTTCTGCCTCTAACAAAAGGCCAACAAAAGCGTCTTCAGTGGAGACTTCCATATCTGGGGACAAGTTATTTTTGCTGCTGAATTCTTGCTTACAGAATTCTCTTTCCCATTAGTCCAAACAGAGCACAGTTTTGTTAATGGTTGGGTCAGGGTGCTAATTATCTTTGTGAAAAATGGATGAGCAGACAGTCCAGGAGATAGATGCTTCCTAATTTGTTAAGGGCTTTTAAAGATAAATGGCCTTGAAGTAGATTTGTTTTCCGACGAACAGCCAGTAGAACGCTCGGAGCAGCGGCACAGTGAGCTCTCATCAGTTTTTTTCAGAGTGATGGATGTTGCATATTCTGTCCATTGACATGGTCTTTGCCATCAGAAGTTCCAACTTATTAATAGTTTTTAGGGCAATAGTTGTAAATTATTGCAGCCCAATTTTATTACTGTTTTACATCTACCAAGGACTGAGCCCTTTGTGCAGCTTTATATTAACTCAGCGAGCACTATTAAATATTGACATTTAGGCTCATTTTGGTAGCATTAATCATAGCATTTTATCATGCATTAATTGCAGTGGTTTGAAATGACTGGAACGTTCACTTTTCTAAAAGCAGGGGAAACAATAATTTCCATTTATCCACTTTTTCAACCCGTAACTGTGGTTAAAAACCCACCACAACCCAAAACACAGAAAAAAATCCTTCTAATTGTGTGTGCTTGGGGGCATCTGCCTCTTTGCTTCTTTCCAACAACTGAACAAGCAAGAGCCAGTAGCTCTTACAGGCGTCCCTGGAAGCTCCTGGAAGAGCCGTCTCTGAAAATCAGCCTCTGAACTCTTGGTGTGGTCACCTACAGCCAGGTCTTGGCTTCAAAAACGTGTATTAATACGTAACAAGAGTCTTTCTCTTGATCGGCAAAAAAAGCTAAAAATCTACGGTGTGTCTATAGGCTGATATGGCTTAAGGGTTTAAAACAGATGCAGAAATGCTTTTTTTGTGATTCACCAGCAGGAACGGGTTTACGGCACCCTCTGTCTATTTGTATTATCATATCCGTAAAAGAACCTGTGATGTTTGCTGGCTCTCTTCGGTGGAGGGCACCACTAGATGATCAGGTTTAATATGAGGAGTTGGCAGCCTTTCTCACTTAACCATCATTAGGATATCTGCTGCTGAGGTCCCATTTTGTGAGGCAGCTGGAAATTGGCACTTAGTTTGAATGTATTGTTTTCTGCCTTTCTCTTCAAGTTCAAGGACGAGGCAAAACTGTTCAGACTAAGCAAAGGCAAAGCTTTTTTCTCATTCTCCCGTGTTTACTTGGTCCTCCGACCCCTCCTTTATTTTCAAAGTAAATTTATTCCCCTTTGTATACATGAATTTAATGGAAGCGTGGCCCATGTCAGCAAAGATGCAAGTGGAAGACATGAGGGGGGGTATTGGAAAGCACCACGCAGAAGGTAGCCGTGGTAAACATGTAGACTTTTTACTGGAGTAAAAATTATCTAGGTCTTCAGTAGTGTTTCTCTTAATGCTTACTAAGGAGGACAGTATTGTTACTTCTGCTTTACGGGTAAGGGAACTGAGGCATAGAACGGGTCAGTGGAGGAACCGCAAATCATTCAAAAGGCAAGATGCAGAATAGTGCCTCCGTTCATGATTTTAAAGCTTATCCCCTCCCACCCTAAGATGCTCCTGCCCCTTCAGGAGTTTCGCCACCTGTATTTTCCCTGGTAACATCATATGGCTTAAGCCAGGGCTTCTCCTGTAGCCTTCTGCCTCCTGCTATACTGGATCTGGTCAAAAGCCCCAAGGGCTTTCTAGTGATAGGGGGTTTCTTTTTTTTCAATTACCGTGGCTTCACATGACCAAATAATACTTCATTAACTTGATTGCCTAAGGATATCAAGCTCCAGGGGAAACTTGTATTCCTGTATGATTGGCAAGATAATTAGGAAGTGAAATAATCCAAGTCCCAGTACAGGCAACCGTCATAAGATTTACGTATTTATTCTTTGAAACCAGAGTGTGCCATATCATAAATCCTTTTATTTTAAGGCTTTTGTATTTGTAGGTTTATTATCGACTTTCACGATGGGCATATTGCTAGGGCAGAAGGCTTTAGGAGCCCATTCAGACTGTTGGATCAGTTCAATCCGCTGAGATTTTTAGTCTACAGGCTAAAATTCACTTTTGCTTTTACTAGTCTTGATTTTAAGCTCCTTGGGCATGGCGTTTCATTCTGTAATTTGTAAAGCATGTACCACCATTAGAGCTTCTACATGATATGAAAACATAGGCTCAGAAGCCACTGATGGTAGCGAGGGTTCTGCATCCACCAGGAGAGTGGAATATTAAGTCTGGATTAGAGAGAGCTTCATACGGAGTCAGCTACAGCCTTCCCTCTTAAGAGAGGCCAGGGCACAGCTAATACCAGTAAATGCTGCATCCAGGCGGCAGCAGCCAGTGGGAGATTAAACGAGAGAGCTGTGTAAGTGTGGGGTCCTGTTGAGGATGGCCTTCAGTGGGTAAAAGTCAATTATAAATTAAATGTTTAGCAAAACCCTACCAAGTAAAAGGCGTCTAATGAAGTTCTGGCAGCTTCTCTGTCTGAAAATGATGAAACCCGAGAAGCAAGGAAATTAGCGGAGTTGCTCTGAGGTGGTTGGACTAAAATTAATATGACAAAAGCAAAAGAAAGAAAATAAGAGAGGAAAAAAATCAATATTCTTGTTAATAAGTATCAACATTTATCTTACAGGAAACCTGAAGTTTTGCCTTCTGATTCTGAACCAGCCTTTGAACAAAGGTCATTTTCATTGTCTGTGGAGCAAAGGTAATAATAACTTCCATACATCTTCATTTGCTTATTTACTTAGCTGCTACCCAGCTAATGTACTTCATGTCTGTTGAATTGCAATGTGGCAATTTTCTCTTAACTAGAGCAACCTTCTGGTGAGGGTGTGAATCGGCAGAATATGTCCCCGGTTGCTGAACGCAGCAAATGAGCTGATTATGCAAATTCTGCATCTCTGCATTGCTTACGCCAGTGGGAACTTTATGGACTGAGCTGGGTGAGACTGTAGCTTTTCACAGGCATCTTAGGAATGATCATTGTTTTGCTGACAAAGTGTAGTAGATCAATGGTGCATTGAAGAGGCTGGAAGCGAGCATCGCTTTAAAGGTCATCAGCGAAATGTGTTAATTTTAATCAAAATAAAACGAACCATGTAGATATTACATTGTGAAAGCGGTGGGGATTTGCGTGCGTGTCAGAAATAATTCCAATCGGATTTCACTACCCCTTTGTTTAATATGCACGGTGCTAATCATCATCTCTGGTATGATAGCTGCAGATTTACTGACATTTTGGGGAGATGTATAAGTCTTTACAAGCTTGGAGCTATTAAGTCCTCTGGTGCGGAAATGTAGTCCTTTAGAAGCTTTCTGACAAAACCACAGGAACTGTCTCTAACTTGTTACCAGGCTGGGAACCTTGCAGAGAGATTCCTCTTCGCTGAGCGGGGCAGGCAGAGCTATTTGATTTCACCATAGGCGTACGGGCTGGCAGGGGGTGGCTGTAGGGTTAAAAGGAATTGGAGTAAGGGATGAAGCGGGAAGGATGTATTCATATCACTTAATTCCAGTAAACCTAAACTAGGTGCCCCTATAAGCAGAGGAGTGAGAAAAAGGAGGAGAGACTTGCACAGGATGATTGAATCATCTGAGTGAGTATGGTACCCCAAAAAGGCTCTCTTTCACTTGCAATATAGAATCATAGAATCATAGAATCATCCAGGTTGGAAGAGACCCCCGGGATCATCGAGTCCAACCATCTACCCTACTCTACAAAGTTCTTCCCTATATCATATCCCCCAACACCACATCTAAATGGCTCTTAAACACATCCAGGGATGGTGACTCAACCCCATCCCTGGGCAGCCTGTTCCAATGCCCGACCACTCTTTCTGTGAAAAATTCTTTCCTAATGTTCAGTCTAAACCCACCCTGTTGGAGCTTGAAGCCATTCCCTCTTGTTCTGTTGCTATTTGCTTGGGAGAAGAGACCGGCACCAACCTCTCTACAGTGTCCTTTCAAGTAGTTGTAGAGAGTGATGAGGTCTCCCCTCAGCCTCCTCTTCCTCATACTAAACAGTCCCAGCTCCTTCAACCGCTCAGCAGGAAATGGAAGCAAGAAGTGCTCAGTGGAAGGGCTGCAAGTGTATTTTCTAGATGTGATTTTACATATTTTTTCATTTTAAAAGACACACTAAAAGACATACTCTGTGTTAAATAATGATGGAAAGAAGGGTAAGTATTTTCATCTTATCAATGCTTTTTTCAAGTATTTTCGTAGTTTCTTTGTCCCAACTTCCCTGTGTTGTGAGGGTTGAGGTTAAAAAAAGAGACAGCAGACCAGATGTGTGTAGTTACTGAATTGGCAGTGTTTAGTGTCTTCTAGTACCTTGCATGTATTGCTTTTATGCTGTGTTCTGCTAATCAACCTTTTTTTTGGTCTGTCCTTTGGAATTTTAAGCCTTTCTCTTGCAGTCAAACCTGGGCAGGGTGACTCTTGGGGCACGGAGTGCTTCTTACTGTGACGCTAATGGGAGCCCTTAGCCGTAGTGCTTCAGCGAAGGGTTGGGATAAGGAGCTGAATAAAATCGAGTGTACCACAGCCTGTCTTGCTTGAGACTACTTCAGTGGGTTCCTGTCCTCTGAGCAAAGCTGTGCTGAAAGTAATTACTGGTGCTGTGGATAGTTTTTCAAAGAGTCTTTGAGAGTTAGAAGCTGAAATCCTATTTAAGCTACTAAGACTTTTGCTTTGGTAGGTTACTTCCAGAAATAGGTGATATTTTCTAAGTAAAATGACAGAGGAAGGTGGTGATGACACAGTGAACCTGAAATGTTTTTCTTCAAAGCATCTCAGCTTCAGTAAACCTCAGTGAATCCAGGACAAGGTTTTGGCAATGCCTGACTGTCAGTCCTAGTGTAGGTGTAAGTATCCTTCTGTAGATGTCACCAATCTTGTGTGTCCTGGATCCTGTTTCCCGAGGAGTCTCAGCAGAGACACTGCTGCAGAACTAGGAGAACCTGGGGGTTTTGGTGTGCAAACTGCAAGAAGTTCTGAAAGCATGCAACGTCCTTAGAAACGGTGCTTGATGACCAGCTGTAGATGGTTGAGATCTCCTCAAGGAGTGGTGAGAAGGAGACATTGGGGCTGTTGCTCCTCAGAATATTGCCAGCTACACAGATTGGTGGGGGCAAAGAGAGAGAAAAATGCAGAGGGAAAAAAAGATAAAGTATTGACAAGTTACAGCAATCTTGGGTGTTATACCGAGTACCGGATGCTGGGACGTGTTATTTCCAAGTAGGTTGTGTCCTATCAAAGTAACTTGTTTCATTAGCCCTGTCACTTTAGCATCGAGTAAAAATGAAGGTGTGATGTGATATGTCCTGAGTTTAAAGAAAAAAAAAAATCACATCCATAAGCGTGGCTATTCTAGGCTAAAATCATCCCAGGTGTAACTCGCCTTGACCTCAAGAAAAAGTGGTTGCAGCTAATTAGCCTTTGTCTTATTACAGACTTGCACGAAATCTATTTTTACTGACATACTTTGAAAAGAACTATTTCAATCTGTATAGGTTTGCATGAACTTCCTTCCCTGTGCTTTGTGAAGGACACCGAAATCGGATTTCTTAACTTCCAGGGGACAGCTTTTACCACTCGTACCATACCAGCCGGCTAAGTGACGACAGGGAGGTATTATGAGCTAAAGACGGCCGTGATTTTAGTCTATTATATCCATTATTATACTAAACCAATCTAGAACACCTTCTTTTTGTGTTGGGTACAGTGAGACAGTATTAGTGCTGTCCGAAAGGTGGAATGGATGGAATGCTGGAGAAGGAATACTTTGCAAAAGCACAAAGAAGAATAATATGGCAAAAAACCACAGGTAGTTCGCTGAAGGATTTATTTCATTTGGTATAATAGGGAGGGGACAAACCAAATGGCAAGAGAAATTGAAGAGAATAGGCAGTAAAGGGGAATAGGTTTGGGAAAAAGGCCTCACGATAAGTGAAGCTGATAGAAAGAGACTGAGTATGGGAAGGTGAGGTGGACAGAGAGGGTTGGGAATACACCGAGTAATCGCAAGGCTGGGAACAGTCAAATCCATCAGAAGTGCTCTGCCTGTGGCTGGTACTGCAGCCGCTTTTACCAGTGGAAGTTGTGTGACCTCCCTCACAGTCCTTACCCTAATTTTGGAAAATATGTGGAAGAGACAGGGCCCTTCACTTCTCGGAACTGCACGCTCTTGTGTCTGGGAGGTTCCTGTAAGACTGGATCCAGATTACCTTAACCCTCTCACACATGCTGAATTCCTGGTATTTCACTCATGTTTCTAGCTCCTGGTTTTCAAAAAAATAATTGGTAGGAGAAAAAAATCCAGTTTACATTAATCTCTAGGGATACTTTGCAAATGGTTTCAAATGCACATATATCTTGAAGAGAAGTGGCTGAGTTGAAGGTCTGCAGCTGTCTCTACGTGAGGTTTGAAAAGTACACACACCTGGGTTTTAGTGGCTGAAAACAGAAGGGGCTTTTCGGAGGATAAAGGAAAGTTACTGAGGTTTGGATTCCGCTCTTTAAAATCTCTTGAATGAGAAATTCAATGACTGACTTACGCCAAGAATTTCAGCAACGTCTAGCGATCGCAAGAGCTTCTGGTTGGTTTTTTTTGGGATGTCTCCCTACTGAAGTTCCAGGAAAGGTGAAGGATTCTTGCAGCGCCAAGCAATCACCTGTGTAAAAGGTGATTGCTTGGCGTGTCCTGGGCTGCATCAGGAGAAGTGTGGCCGGCAGGTCTCGCGAGGTGATTCTGCCCCTCTACTCTGCGCTCGTGAGACCCCTCCTGGAGTACTGTGTCCAGCTTTGGAGTCCTCAACACAGGAAGGACATGGACCTGTTGAAACAGGTCCAGCGGAGGGCCACGAGGATGATCAGAGGGATGGAGCACCTCTCCTATGAGGACAGACTGAGAGAGCTGGGGTTGTTCAGCCTGGAGAAGAGAAGGCTCCGGGGAGACCTTATAACAGCCTATCAATACCTGAAGGGAGCCTACAGAAGAGCTGAAGAGGGACTCTTTGTCAGGAAGAGTGGTGACAGGACAAGGGGCAATGGTTTTAAATTGGAAGAGAAGAGATTTAGATTAGATATAAGGAAGAAATTCTTTACAGTGAGGGTGGTGAGGCACTGGAACAGGTTGCCCAGGGAAGTTGTGGATGCCCCATCCCTGGAAGTGTTCAAGGCCAGGCTGGATGGGGCTTTGAGCAACCTGCTCTAGTGAGAGGTGTCCCTGCCCATGGCAGGGGGGTTGGAACTAGATGATCTTTAAGGTCCTTTCCAACTCTAGCCATTCTATGATTCTAAAATCTTCTCAAATTCGGGCTCTGAAAATTATTTCTTGTTTCTGAAAACATTGCCCTTACAAGCTGCAGTACTCAAATGATCCAGAATTGCCCGCATGTCCTCACTTGATGGTAGCATGCCAAATGGCTGTGCGTTGTACTTTCCATGTTAGCAACGACAGCTATCAAGAGCAAGAAGTTACGCACTGAAAAATAACATTAATGCTTCAGGAATCAGAGTGAAGCGGCAACATCCTACAGCAATCTGGTGAAGTTCCCCGCCAGTGCTGCGTCTCTGGGAATGGCAGGTTTGCTATTAAACAGCATCTTCGTATTTGCTAGGGGAGAAAGGCTGTTAAAATAGGTTTTTTCCTTAGGTTCCACGTAACCTTTGGCTGGCTGTTCTTATGTCTATGGGTTGACTGATAAATGCAGTTGCAGAATTAAACTCTTGATCCTGCTTGGCTGCAGAGGAAGAAGACTGTGAGACTTGTGCTTTATGGTAAGAAAACATTTGCATGGGTGGTTGTGATGCATTAGCCACCTTGCCTGCCTCAAAAGGATTGTGATCTTTTTTCTGCAAATAAAGGCTTTCTGCGAAAGCCTTAATTCAAACAGAACATGCTGAACTGCTTTAAATATTACCCGTTCATACTACCAAATGTCTCTGGCTGATGTATTAGAATAAACTACCAACATCCTTTCAGAACAGGCCGACTGAATCCTGACTTCTGGGATGTGTATTTAACGTTGGACAAGCAGGTGGGAAGGAGCCGTTATTGTATCAGACCTTTTTGGTTTCAAATCTATGAGATTGGGCTGCAAAACTGTCTGTCCTTCAGGAGCATCTCCCTAAATAGTCTCTTTCATGGACCATTCCTTTCAGTTAAGGAATTTGGGGTCAAGCTACCTCTCCTTATTACACTTCTTTATAGGCATAGTATATAGGCATTTTATGACACTTTGTAGATCATGAACATAGAGGAAAAGCTTGTTGCTCACCTTACAGATCTCAGCTCTGTATTTTTGGGGGTGTTTATGGGGTCTTGGTACTGAGATAGCAGGAAGCAGACTCCTACAGCAGCACTGTAATATACCCACAGCTGAACTTGTGTTAGATTGTCTTCAAGTAAACCGTATTTTCTTACACTACATCTGTTGTGATTGCTTATCCATAAATCGTATTTTTCAAGTTTCCATCTCTATCAATACCCATTTTACAACAATCAAAGTGTCTATTGGATTTTAAATAGTATCTTGAACGTGAGGCAAGTTTCCTGTCAAGGTCAGCCTACTCTTTGGTGAAAATGCTGCTAATGAGTGGATTGTTAGCACCTGGAGGTGACTACAAATTACAAAATGCCTCCTCTTCCTGAGTAATCAAGTAAGGAAAGGTGCTAATTTGTTTCATGAGTTTTAAAGTCATCTGTCTTGGAACACTCCATGCTTCCATGTGTTTTATGTTCCATATGCTTTTGTGTGCAGTACGATCGGCGATTGATACTTGGAATGTCTTCTGTTGAGGTCCAAGATCTGTGTATAAAGGCAAATAAGATATAAATACAAGCAGCCATGCAAAGCTCAGGTAAATATGCTCGGGTAACGGATTAGTCAGAACAGTTTGAATGTCTCAGAGCAGAGAAAGGGATATTGTAGTTTAATAACAGGAGGGAAATAACCTGACTTTTCTCGGTGCCGTTTTTTCTTCTCCTTGATTGATACCTTTTCCTCCGTTGTCCTCAGTGGTTGGACTCACCTATGCTTCTGGAGTTATTGGTATGTACAGCCGCTCACTTGCCCTCTTACCTGTCAGCAATGAACTTGCCTCGTTGGCATATGCTGCGCTTCTTTTCTCACCTTTTATTTTAATTTCTAGCTGAACTGCTTGTAATATATCTCCGATTCGTACTAGACCCAGAATTGGCAGCTGGCATAAAACTTGAGTGAATTTAGAGCAGCTGCTATTAATAAATAGGAAAATGTTCATAAAAATGGTGATTGGGATGTCGCGTGGACTTGTATGCTTTATTGCACTTTCCAGCAGGCGTCCAGATGAGCAGTAACTCTTACCGCTGGCCGCAGCTAAACCGCTCTGTTCTCCCCCGAGGAATATTAGACTCCTGATAAGTCAACAATGAAGTTCATTTTTCCACATTTGAATCAGAACAGGAATATAATTTCTAGTTGGTATTTAGGAACTTCAATTTGCTGTTGTGTGCTACTCGATTTAGATTTAAAAATTTAGGTTTTTTTGCAGCGGTGTGCCTGTTGTTGGGCTGCACACAGTGAGTTAATGTCCTTCAACTGCAGGAGTGTGAGGGAATTTATTCCAAGTGTTCTTGAGAGCAGAGGATCTACAATATACCTTAGGAACAGGAAAATCTGGCCCTGTTTAGAGCTGCCTAACACCGTGCTTTAAGTTTGGAGATAAAGTAATATCTGGATCTTAGAACATGCAGTAGTTTGCACTAGCAGGGATTTGGGGAGGAAGGTTTTTTCTAGACCAAGCTTTGCCCATGACCCAGTGTATAAGCTTGACCTCTACCGAATTTTCAATGGTGACATGGAGGTTCACGTTTATCTTCATAAAACTCAGCTTAAAACTCCAGAAATATGGTAACGTTCTCTCATTTCATAGAATCATAGAATCGTCTAGGTTGGAAGAGACCCTTGGGATCATCAAGTCCAACCATCTACCCTACTCTACAAAGTTCTCCCCTATACCATATCCCCCAACACCACATCTAAACGGCTCTTAAACACATCCAGGGATGGTGACTCAACCCCCTCCCTGGGCAGCCTGTTCCAATGCCCGACCACTCTTTCTGTGAGAAGTTCTTTCCTAATGTTCAGTCTAAACCTACCCTGCTGGAGCTTGAAGCCATTCCCTCTCGTTCTGTCATTAATTACCTGTGCGAAGAGACCAGCACCAACCTCTCTACAGTGTCCTTTCAAGTAGTTGTAGAGAGTGATGAGGTCTCCCCTCAGCCTCCTCTTCCTCATACTAAACAGTCCCAGCTCCTTCAACTGCTCTTCATATGATTTGTTTTCCAGGCCCTAACACGTATACTCTTAGTGCTTTTCTGCTTTGGAATCAGGTCTCTCAAGAGGTAGCCTAGGTGATTGGGCATTTTTAAAAGTAGGTCTCATTGATTTTTGTGGATTTTTCAGTAGTTACTGGCAACTCTGAGAATAGAGCTGATCTTCCAGGCCTTTTGCACAATTCAGGGTCCCTCACCGTAGTAGTGGCTGTGATAGAATTGAGGTCTTTAGATAAAATTTGAGACGTACTAAGCTGCGGGATTTTTTGTTGTTGTTGTTGTTGATTTTCGTTCTCTGCAAATCCAGCTGCAGGAAATTCTGAGATCTGAAAGGAATTTTTGTTTGTTTAATGGATTTGAGATTTTGTTTGAAAATTGAAAAAAAATGAGTAATTAAGATTCCCCTCTGTGGTGCTTTGAAAAGCTGAACCCTGCTGAGCTGAGGTTCAGAGTAACAGAACAACAGAGAATTACTTTGAAGTACTAGTGAAAAGCATAACAGATTATTACAGCACAAGACAAAAAAAAAGAGGTGGTTATTACAGTGGTTTTTTGTATTAAGCCGGAATGCATATCCCGTTAGGGGAGTTCTATTGTCACAAGATTTGCTATATAGAAGCCTTTGATAACATCATACTATATATCCTGTTACCACGATGTTTCCCAGAGGACAGTAGAAAGAAGGAGCTTTGGAAAAAAATTGTCAGGAGGATACTTTAGAGCACCCCAAGCAAAAAGGGAAGCATAAGGCAATAGGAAAAAAAAAAAAAAAGGAAGATTAATAGCTCATTTTGTTAGTGATTCAACAAGAGAAATGGTGCTGGGAATGAACCCAGGGAGCAGGGGTGAATGCATGAGGTTGGCGTAAGTAGGACCTGTGACAGAAAAGAGCAGGTTCTTAATCCCATAAAGGGAACGCTTGGATTTTCACTGCCTCAGGCTACACGGTGAGAAGTGTTTAAAAAGGTTGTTTCTCTGGGAGTCACTACAAGGCAAAGGTGTTATTTTCATAGCTAGAGCTTAGCGTGAATCTACTGCTAGGGTGAAGGTGTAAGGTCTTGTAAAAGGTGGATGTTATCTAGGGTTGCTGGTGGCAGGGTCTTCTCACTGGCTGTGATGGTCTTTGGATCAAACCACTGTTCTATAGTCTTCATTTTGCTCTTACTCTAGGGTTGCCTTAGGGCAGAGAAAACTTTTTTTAATTATTATTTTACCTTTAAATTTTTTTTAAAAACGCCTATGCTGATAAAAATACCTCACCATTAATCTTGGTCCAGAACTTATTTCAAATGGTGACTGCTTTTTTAAAAGCGGATCTCCTCTTTTTAGTTTACCTAAATCTAGTTATGTTTTCAGCCTTTGAATATTATAAGTTTTGATTACTTTATTACCATTATTGTAACAACGAGCAACTCAGCCATTGAACGGTTTAACTCTTCTGTAATAAGTCAAGACTATGCTAGTATTTATTGGCTCCTTGGCTGACAGAGTGTGCATCCTTCCCTGTCTTCAGTGCCTGAAAGGACATCAGTAGTTTGAGAACGTGGCTGTTGGATTGCTGCTTTTCTCATCTAAATGATTTACATCTGTGCTCACCCGTATTACCACGTACAGGTGGGCTCTTTTGTTAGATTATAGAAGTGCGTAAAAATAAGATCAAAAATAACTGTGGATTTACATTTCAAAACAGCATAGTAAGATTTTTTTTTTTTATAATGTGTAATTGGATCATAGAACCATAGAATGGTTAGAGTTGGAATGGACCTTAAAGATCATTGAGTTCCAACCCCCTGCCATGGGCAGGGACACCTCCCACACCAGAGCAGGTTGCTCAAAGCCCCATCCAGCCTGGCCTTGAACCTCTCCCGGGATGGGGCAGCCACAGCTTCTCTGGGCAACCTGTTCCAGTGTCTCGCCACCTTCACAGCAAAGAATTTCTTTCTAGTCTCTCATCTAAATCTTTCAGTTTAAAACCATTACCCCTTGTTCTGTCGCTCCACTCCCTGATCAAGAGTCCCTCCCCAATAAAGAGTCCCTCCCCATCTCTCCTGTAGCCCCTTCAGGTACTGGAAGGCCATTATAAGGTCTCCCCGGAGCCTTCTTTTCTCCAGGCTGAACAACCCCAAGTCTTTCAGCCTGTCTTCATAGGAGAGGTGCTCCATCCCTCTGATCATCCTTGTGGTCCTCTTCTGGACCTGTTTCAACAGGTCCATGTCCTTCCTGTGTTGAGGACTCCAAAGCTGGACACAGGACTCCAGGTGGGGTCTCACCAGAGCACAGTAGAGGGGTAGAATCACCTCCCGTGACCTGCTGGCCACACTTCTTTTGATGCAGCCCAGGATGCGGGTGGCTTTCTGGGCTGCCAGTGCGCACTGCCGGTTCATGTTGAGCTTCTCATCCATGAGCACTCCCCAGTCCTTCTCCTCAGGGCTGCTCTCCAGCCATTCTCTGCCCAACCTGTATTTGTGCCTGGGATTGCCACGTCCCAGGTTCAGGACCTTGCACTTGGCCTGGTTGAACTTCATGGGGTTCACACAGGCCCACTTTTCAAGCCTGTTCAGGTCCCTCTGGATGGCATCCCTTCCCTCCAGCTTGTCAACCGTGCCACACAGCTTGGTGTCATCCGCAAACTTGCTAAGGGTGCACTCAATCCCAACATCCATGTCTCCAACAAAGATGTTGAATGGCACTGGTCCCAGTACTGATTCCTGAGGAACATCACTCATCACTGGCTTCCACTTGGACAGTGAGCCATTGACTGCAACCCTTTGAGTGTGGCCATCCAGCCGGTTCCTGATCCACCGAGTGGTCCATCCATCAAATTCATTACTTTCCAATTGCAAGACCAGGATGTCATGTGGGACAGCGTTGAACGCTTTGCATAAATCCAGGTAGATGATGTCTGTTGCGGAGGCCACCAAATTTGTCAGGCTTGACTTGCCCTCGGTGAAAGCATGCTGGCTGTCACCAGTCACCTCCTTATTTTCCATGTGCCTTAGTAGAGATTCCAGGAGGATCTGCTCCACGATCTTGTTGGGCACAGAGGTGAGACTGACTGCCCTGTAATTCCCTGGGTCTTTCTTTTTTCCCATTTTGAAAAGAGGGGCTATGTTTCCCCTTTTCCAGTCAGTGGGAACTTCACCGGACTGCCACGACTTTTTGAATATAATGGAAAGCGGCTTAGCAACTTCATCCCCCAGCTCCCTCAGGACCCGTGAATGGATTTTATCAGGTCCCATGGACTTATGCACCTTCAGCTTTCTTAGATGGTCTCGAACCTGATCTTCTGCTACAGTGGGCAGTTGTTTTTCAAGAGTTAATGGAGGTCTGGGCTCCTCACTTCATGCGCATAGTCAGAGACACTAAGAGTTTCAGTAAGAAGAAAACGGTTCTTATTGATACCAAATAAACAGTTAAACCCGATGACTTCACAGGGATTACTCCTATGCTCCTATACCAAAAGTGATCAGGTACATCGGTGGATTTGGTATGAACTGCATCTTGTTGGGATGAGCGAAAGGAGGTATGTACGATGTTTATTATATTATCTGAGCATGACAAATTATAAGAATGATTTGAGGACTTTCTTAATTTATTTTAGTTTGTTTCCTCTGCCCTAAGCATGTTAATATATGGAATAGAGCATGGATGTACAGCTGTTGAACATCCATATTAGTGGAAGAATTCCATATGAGAACTTTGGAGTATGGGTTGGGTTTTTTGTCTTCTTTATTTCTGTTTGCACCAAAGATTTCCTCATGTAAATAGATGAAGCTCTGTTGACTTTGATTCAGTTTCATGTATTTACACCAGCCAAAAGCACAGCACAGAAAAATAGAACACCTTTTCTCTCACAAGTTAACAATTCTCTATCTAATACGCTGAGGCTACACGGTGACATACAGCAGCCTGACTTCAGTTTCGTTGACAGTGAATCACATTGGAGCAGAAAGAAAAAAATTTGTCATAGGTTTCTCATTCTGGAAAATTCCATTGACCTCAGAAATAGCAGGGACAACCCATAATTTTTATAAGTGTTTTATTATCATCTTCCATTGTTGGAAGTTTTATGACTAGGAGCTTGATGTAAAGGCTCTTGATGTCAATATTCCTTCAGTTACTTTGAATTGATTTGGCTCAGACCTTCATAAAAATCTTGCTTTAAAGAGGACCTACTCCTCTTTTCAGTGAAATAAAGCTTAACATTAACTTAAATGTCCTGGATAAGGTACTGCTAGCACCACAAGAATGATTGTTGGTTCAATGGAACCTGCATTTGCATTGAAGCAATTTCTGCTGTAGAGTATGAATATTCTTCTGTTGGAATTTCTCTTTAAAAATCCCAGCTCCTTTGAACTTCAAGCCCTTGCTGCTTGTGTTCACATCCCAGGGTCTGGCTCCTTGAGGCTTCTATTTCTGGCAGTATGAGCTGTTCAGCACGTAACTAAGTTTTTGCTGATTTCTGAACACGCACTTGTCTTTCAACCATTGTAATGTTAACCTGCATCAAGCACCTCGCGTTAGCTCCTAGCTTCTGGTTGTCCATAATATTAGCTTGGTGTTCGTGAGATGTAATAAGCTATGAATAATCCATAGCCAGGTTAGACTGGATGGTAAAGTCTAAAACATCACTCTTGAAATGTGTTTAATTTGAAGAGGAACGGAGAAAGAGGGACTGATTAGACGTTGCAAAGCTCTGAAGTGGCCCCAAATATTTTGAAGTTAAGGAACTGGAGAGGCTCGGAGTGCGTCTAGGCTGCTCTGTTGGGTAACATTAGCGGCTAAGAAAGAGCATACATGCGTAACATGCTGTCACAGTGACTTAAAATTAATTTGGGGCTATGCCAGTTCTACCCTTCTATAATAATCTTCAGATTTTTACAAAGAATTTTGAGTAAGTTATTTAGCCTGTGAAAAAATAGTTCAACAAAATAACATGACTCATGTTTAATACAGGGTTAAGGTGGGCAAAACTGCTTTGAAGTCCATTAAGTGACAAAGCAAAAGTCCTGTAAGTGCAATATGTGGCCTAGATCACAGAATTGCAGGAGTTGGAAGGGACCTCTGGAGATCATCTAGTCGAACCCCCTGCCAAAGCAGGTCCACCCAGAACAGATTGCACAGGAACGTGTCCAGGTGGGTTTGAATGTCTCCAGAGAAGGAGACTCCACCACCTCTCTGGGCAGCCTCTTCCAGGGGTCTGCCACCCTCACAGGAAAGAAGTTTTTCCTCATGTTCAGGTGAAATTTCCTGTGTTTCAGCTTGTGTCTGTTGCCCCTCTTGTCCTGTCCCTGGGCACCACTGAAAAAAAAGACTGGCCCCATCCTCTTGACACCTGCCTTTTAGATACTTATAAGCATTGATGAAGTCCCCTCTCAGTCTTCTCTTCTCCAGACTAAAAAGACCCAGGTCTCTCAGCCTTTCCTTATGAGACATGTTCCGGTCCCTTTATCACCTTCAGAGCCCTTTGCTGTCCCCTCTCCAGCAGTTCCCTGTCCTTCTTGAACTGGGGAGCCCAGAACGGGATCCAGTGCTCCAGATGTGGCCTGCCCAGGGCAGAGCAGAGGGGGAGGATGACCTCCCTCCACCTGCTGGTCACACTCTTCGTGATGCCCCCCAGGATGCCATTGGCCGCCTTGGCCACAAAAAGGCACATTTCTGGCTCATGGTCATCCTGTTGTCCACTAGGACAACACAGAGCCTCTTTCCAGCAGGTCAGCCCCCAACCTGTCCTGGTGCAGGGGGTTATTCCTCCCCAGGTGCAGCACCCTGCACTTGCCCTTGTTGAACTTCATTAGGTTCCTCACCACCCAACTCTCCAGCCTGTCCAGGTCTCACTGAATGGTGGCACAGCCTTCTGGTGGGTCAGCTACCCCTCCCAGCTTTGTGTCATCAGCAAACTTGCTGAGGGTACACTCTATCCCCTGATCCAGATCATTGATGAATATGTTGAACAGGACTGGACCCAGTGCTGACCCCTGGGGAACACCACTTGTTACGGACCTCCATCTGGACTCTGTGCCACTAATCACAACCCTCTGAGCTCTGCCATCAGGCAGTTCTCAATCCATCTCACTGTCCTCCCATCTAACCCACACTTCCTAAGCTTACCTATGAGGATGTTGTGGGAGACAGTGTCGAAAGCCTTGTTGAAGTCAAGGTAGACAACATCCACTGCCTTCCCCTCATCTATCTATCAAGTAGAATCCGAAGATCCTTCCATAGATCCTTCCAGAAGAAGGAGACTTTGATGGTCTTTTGGCTTTGATTGCCCAAATGGACATCTTTAATGGGCTCTGGCATTAAGGGGACTCTGATTCTCCCTCTAAAGTACATCCCAGCCTTTCCATTTACCCACCTGGGACTGGGAGAGAATCTGAGCACTGAGCAACTGAGGCATGCAGTCAGGCAGGACTTCTTAGCAGGTTGGCCTATGCTTCATCTTCATTTAAAACCCCTGAAAACACTGAATGTTTGAACAGTCCACGTACTGTCTTGACAGCTAATCAAAGATAAAGGGAATGAGAATTATACCTTCTGTTCCTAGGAGGAAAAATATGAAGTCCCTTACTTTTCAGGCAGAGCATGACTGTGAACAAACCCTTACAAAGTAGCAGTGAGGTATAGTCTCTCAATCTGTAAAATCTACAAGTTTAGGAATTTTCAAGTCAGGAGAAGAATTTTCTAGATTCAGTACTTCTTCTACATCATAGAAGAAGTACTGAAATTATATCTCTCTAATTTTTGTAGCTATTTTTTCCTATCCCGGTTTAAGTAAATGTTGCTCCTGTTCTTTCCAGATGATAATGAGGCAAATGATGGAATTGGTGTGGATTTCACAAGGTGTGGAAAATCGTGTTCTCTGTGGCAGATGCTGCATTCAAAGTAGCCTGTGTGGTCATTCAGACTTAGACCTCTTCACTGCTAGAAAGATGTGAAGTAATTACAGATCTGGAATATGAATTTTTTTTATGAGGTTTCTAGAGGAAGTGATTAATATCAGCAAAACGTCCTCAAGAAGTCACAACATATGGTCATTGCCAAATGAGTTGGCCTGAGTGTGACACAGATCATGTCTCGACTCTGTTGAGCTGAGCTGTGTAATCATTTTGACAAATGTATGCAAGGCTGTTACGTGATATCAAAAGGTGTATTTAAATTGCGTGGAAGGCTTTAGACCATCAGAAGACGCTTCTGCCAGAAATAGTAGTCTCACCAAGAACTTTGAGCCCACCGAACCCTGTGAGTATCTTACAGAACTGTCTGGTTTGGTTCACGCTATTTTACGTGCCTGTTCTTCATAGTCAAAGGAAGTTTGTATCTTGGAGACGGTGCTGCTTGGTTTGTTTTTCGAAGTTGGAAAATGTTTCAAAAGCTACAGTGGGAAAGGAGAGTGAGCAGAGACATGGGCAGAGAGAGAGGGAGAGGAGCGTGCCCTGGTACATAGAGCGTGACTGTAGAATCCATACCGTTTAGGAAACAAGATTATGTCAGGCAAAGAGGGATTACAACTGATTTTAATTCGTGGGAATATCAACGTATGACGGAAACAGACTGATTCTTCCAATTTGTCCACACATTGTCTTTGGTGTTGCTGTGTAATTAGTAACAGTGATATTAGCAGCTGTTTGGCCACAGCCTCCCTTTTGTGAATCCGTCTTTCCCTCCTCTTCCCTAAAGAGAAGAGAAGGCGTAAGAGGGTGGATGAGGCATAGCAGATGTCCACTAAGCGTCACGCTGACAAGGTTTCCAGTTGCACTTCCCGTTTTGCTTAAGTAATTCACTGGGTCCCCCAGTTGTATCTTACTTAACTTGGGACGTTTAGTGGAGTTTCTTATTTTCTTATGTCAGTGCCAGTGTTTTCCTCGTAGTCAATGGACAGAGATCTGGGTTGTCTTCTGGCTTGCTACAGAAATTTAGATATATCTGCTCGGTACCTAAAATTGAGGAGGTGGGGAGGGCTGAATAGCAGCCCAGATGTGAGGTTATTTCCTCTTCTTTTTCCTTTGCCAGTTTACTGCTAAAACAAGAGGCACGTGAATCTTGTGCCAGCTGGTGTCCGTAGTTAATCTGCTTTATTTAGTCTCAGAGTTATCTGTCTTATACCTCAAGTCTTTCCCACCAGCCATCTCAAACCTAGTTTTTCTATTTAGCAACAGGGGAAGGATAATGAGGTTAAGACCCTGGAGACTGCAAACCTGTCATCTAATTTTGAACTTGCCTTGGTTGTCGTTTTCCTTGACCACCTCTTTTTTTTTTTTTTTTTTTTTTTTTTTTTGTTGTAGTCCTATGCACCTTTGTCATAGAGCTACACTCTCGTTAGAACTTTGTAAAACCCAGATACATACTAACAAGGCATCTGAAGTTGACCTTTTGTCTGGGAGGGAGATTGCCAATGCTCTTGGCAGTGATTTGTGAAGTTTGCTTTCCTCAGTGAATTTAGGATCAGTTTAGTATTTAAGCTTACTTCTAAATCATGCATTTAATTTTATTGCTTTTTCTTTAGATCTATAGATTTCAGTGAGCATTAATGCGTCCGTCATATTTCATTCGGTGATTATAGTGCTTGATATCCTTTGTATTCACCTTCTAGAAATGCTTGGGCAGCAGAAATGACTGTGCAAAACTGTGTAAGAAAGTGTCGAAATAATAAATGCACTATCAATTTGGCTGACGCAGTTCAACATTTTAAGTTTTGTTTGTGACCCACTGTTCATCTCTGGCAATTTAAATATACATATGCAGTGTCCTTCTTCAAAATGTGCAGGACAATAGGTAGGCTGTAGTGTTATTAGCTTAATAAATCTTTACTAAAAGAGGTTTCTCTTATATTGTACGTGCATGCCGCGGCTGTTCTCATTTAGATATTAAATTTAGAGGTGTGCAAAATCTGTTGATGTTGCTGCAAGTCTTAGCAATTTTTTATTTTATTTTATTTTATTTTATTTTATTTTATTTTATTTTATTTTATTTTATTTTATTTTATTTTATTTTATTTTATTTTATTTTATTTTATTTTATTTTATTTTATTTTTAGTAAGTGTGCTGTCTTGTCCCTTCTGGGACTGCTTAAAATAACATGAGTAACTGCACGTTGAACCTTTGTCCCTGGTGATGCAGTAGCATCACGCTGTCTGGGGCACTTCTTTCTCAAGGGAATGCAGGATGCTGTAGTTGATAACCCATCTCACCAACCATAAAAGGTTGGGAAAGGGATTTTGATGACAGTTTGGGGCAACAAATCCGTTTTATGTGTTGCGTTTGACTATAGTTAAGAAGCATCCAGCTCATTTCCAGCTTCAGAAGAATGGCACAATCATTGCCTGCAAACTGCATGCGCTGCTAAAAAGAAACTATAAAAGACTTTGTTTGGAATGTTTTGGGGGTGTTTTTAAGCCTGCTAATCTTCTTATTCCTAGGTTCTTTGCGATGCTTGGTATTAGAAAAGAAGAACATCGCTATTTCCTGTGAATTCGTGTGGTTGGTTGAGGCAATTCGAGCTTAATGACGTGGGTTTTTTTCATTCATAGACACAGTTGTTGAGTCTGTAAAAGAGGAACTTGTGTGGACGTTCCTTTCTTCCTACTGAGACTGCAGGGCCGCTGCAGACACTCCAGTGGGAGGTAGAAGGGGGCGTTATGCACTAGTAGATAGTGGTTATCAGTGGATCTGCTGATTTCGTGCTGAAGTCATCAGAATTACAGAGACTGGGAAGAAATATGCTGTGGTTAGAGATAAAACCACTCTGATACAGGCTGGAGATTTTGGAGCTTCGGTTTGGGAAACAAAGTGCATTCCCCTTTTCACTGTTCCTCCGTGTGGAGAGGTCAGAAGTCTTTTCAGTGTCTGCTCTCTTGGGAGTTGCAGCGATTTCTTTTTCTGTGATCACTTAGGAGCTATTGACCTTGCCCCAGGGAACCTAGAAAAAGTAAGATACGAAAGTGGGACACAGACAGATTTGCATCAGCGCAGCGAGTCCTTCCCCGACGTCTCTGTGGAAGAATTTTTCCTCTCTGTCCAAACATGGATGAGTGATTCTCATAGGCACATGTTTCTGGAGGAGGTCAGTTAAGAGGTTTTTCTAGGTCTAGAGGTGTTTCTGGTTCTCACATCATAGAATTACAGGATTATAGAATTGTTTAGGTTGGAAGGGACCTTTAAGATCATCTAGTCCAACCATCAACCTAACTCTGATAAAAACCATCACTAAACCATGTCTCTAAGCACTATGTCAACCCGGTTTTTAAATCCCTCCAGGGATGGGGCCTCAACCCCTTCCCTGGGCAGCCCATTCCAAGGTTTAAGAACCCTTTCCGTGGGAACATGTTTTCTAATCTCCAATCTGAACCTCCCCTGGTGCAACTTGAGGCCGTTTCCTCTTGTCCTATCGCCTGGGACTTGGGAGAAGAGACCGACCCCCCCTGGCTACACCCTCCTTTCAGGGAGTTGGAGAGAGCGAGAAGGTCTCCCCTCAGCCTCCTTTTCTCCAGGCTGAACACCCCCAGCTCCCTCAGCCTCTCCTCACAAGACTTGTGCTCCAGACCCCTCACCAGCTCCGTTGCCCTTCTCTGGACCCGCTCCAGCCCCTCAATGTCTTTTTTGTGGTGAGGGGCCCAAAACTGGACCCAGCCCTGGAGGTGGGGCCTCCCCAGTGCCCAGTAGAAGGGGACCATCACCTCCCGAGTCCTACTCACCACGCTGTTCCTGACACAGGCCAAGATTTCTGGCCTATATCATACCTGAATTTCTGTTTGGAAACCAAGACCAGAATCAGAATTGTGTTTGAAATCATACTTCAAGTAAAACTCCTGGCTGTGATATTCCTGAAATGCGAAATGTTTTCAGATATTGAGGGAAACAGTAGAAAGGAGCATCTGGCACCGCAGCCAAGTTTCAAACGTGTTCTGAGCAACCAATACGGTGATGACATGAACGTTAAACCAATTCTGGGATATCTTCCAGTTCACTCAGTATTTGAAATATAGTGCTGAAATAAACAAATTGTTCCTGTGTTCAACAGGCACTGAGAAGCAACCGTTCATTTACTTGAATTAAACCAACTGTTTTTTCAGAATGTTGTTTTGGTCTATGGGTAAGTGCTGTAGCACAGGTTTATTTCATTTAGAAAAAGCATTCTGCATCCACACTAGGAGCCAGCTGAAAGAGAAGCTGAATGGGAAGACTGACACACTCTATTTTTATGGGGAATATATGGCACATTTGGGCACTCCAAGGGAAATATTGAAGTAGTAATATATTCAAACATAAATAAGTGTAAGGAATACTATTCCAAAGTAGCCTGGAGACGTGTCATTTAAAATTGGCAAGTTTCATCACCTTCAGTTCTTGGAAAATCCTGCCCAAATCATGTGAAAATACATGTTCTTCCGAGATCCCCAGACCTCCTTTTCCTCATTTACAAATGAAAGTTGGGAAAAGATGCTGTTGCGCTAAGACGTGAGTATCCATCCAGAGCAAGTCATCTTTTTGCACGTCGTGGTTGTGGAGAACTATTCAAGCAATAACGCTCATCATAGTTGATGCTTTCCAGACTTACCTGGAGACTTTGGGCATGGTGAGGCAAGAGGCCAAAAGCCTTCATCAGCTGTGAAGGTTGTGCATGGCTATGTGTCAGTGCACTCCAACTGGTGGTGTCTTCTTTCTTTTTTGTATGATTTATTAATGTTTAGAGAGTAAAGGCGGATAAATCTTCTTTGAGCTCTTGTTGGGAAAGCGCTGTGAAGTGAAACCATTGGTTAGCTTCTCTGTGACTTCATTAAATCTTGGCTCGATTCCTTTCTCCTTAAAGTACGACGGACTGTAGGTGATGAGCTGGGACACCGTGCTGGATGGCAGTTTGTGTAGGAGAATAAAACACAAACCTACAAGACAGCAGAGTCTTAGGTTTTAACAAAAAAGCTCAGGCAGACAAACCCCAAACAGAAACACTTTCCCAAGTACCGCTTTCCTTGGATAAGTATTCTTTGGAGGAACGCAGTAAAATGAATCCCCAACATTAGGAGCCATTTTTCAATCTCGGCTTTTTTTTATCTGCCAACTTTCTGTTGGAGTTTAATCTATTAAAGTTCCAAATGAGTGTGAATTCCAGTTCATTGCCCACTGATATTATTTAGGCCACAAGACTTGTGGAATGGATTTTATTGACAGCTTTGAAAGTTAACCCTCTCCTGTGCTCCTGGAGAGCTGCCTGGCAGAAAAGGACCTGGGGGTGTTGGTCGACTGTCGGCTGAACATGAGCCAGCAGTGTGCCCAGGTGGCCAAGGTGGCCAACAGCATCCTGGCCTGGGTCAGGAATACCGTGGTGAGTAGGGCTCGGGAGGTGATGGTCCCCCTGTACTGGGCACTGGTGAGGCCCCCCCTCGAGGGCTGTGTCCAGTTTTGGGCCCCTCACCACAAAAAAGACATTGAGGGGCTGGAGCGGGTCCAGAGAAGGGCAACGGAGCTGGTGAGGGGTCTGGAGAAGAAGTCTTGTGAGGAGAGGCTGAGGGAGCTGGGGGTGTTCAGCCTGGAGAAAAGGAGGCTGAGGGGAGACCTTCTCGCTCTCTCCAACTCCCTGAAAGGAGGGTGTAGCCAGGGGGGGTCGGTCTCTTTTCCCAAGTCCCAGGCGATGGGACAAGAGGAAACGGTCTCAAGTTGTGCCAGGGGAGGTTCAGATTGGAGATTAGGAAACATGTTTGCACGGAAAGGGTTCTTAAGCCTTGGAATGGGCTGCCCAGGGAGGTGGTTGAGGCCCCATCCCTGGAAATGTTCAAAAGACAGGTTGACGTGGTGCTGGGAGACATGGTTTAGTGATGGTGTTGCATTTTGTTGTTTTGTGGGTGTTTTTTTGTCAGTTAGGTTGACGGTTGGACAAGATGATCTTGAAGGTCCCTTCCAACCTGGAAGATTCTGTGATTCTGTGCTCCTGTGCAGAGGAGAGCCGCTGAAAGCGCAGGATGCCATGCTTACCTTGTCAAAATCTCTAATGTAAAATCTTTCCAAATGCGAACAAATATGGGTGTCTTGGGCTGCAAATAAATTACATTTCTCTTGCTCAGAATCTTAATGCTTTTCAGTAGATTCATGAGGACATAAGTAATAAATTAATGTGTAATACCAAGACACTTAGTCAGATGTTTTATATCATTATTTTTTACGTCCAGCCATAGGCACTCCAGACAGAAGCCCTGATCCTACTCATGTCAACAGTAGTTGTTTCCCTGACTTTCAGAGTTTCAGAGAGGAGAAGTGTTACTCTCTACTGCCTTCGCTGCCCTTGCTAAGAGACCTCATGGCACTCCAGTGCAGTGGGAGTCTAAGTGAGGGTTGCCCTTCCCTGGGAAAAGCAGGGAGAAGTTTCCAATAGGATAAGCTGTCTGTACAGAGTTAATAAGACACTTTCTTCCTTCCCTACCCTCGAAGATGCTATAATGGAAAACAGATCTGGACAACTGCTTCAGCTGCTTCACATTCTTTATCTGAAAGTTACATTTTTATAAGTAGCTCATAAAAAAGTAATAAATTCTGATTTGCTAAAAGCCATCTGGTTAATGGATTGCTTCAGAACTATTTATAATAGCAGCTATCTATGTAATTAACAGTTATAAAATATACTGCTTGTGCTTGTAAGATGCATATTACCATTGTTTATTAACCCTTTGTAAAGGATGTATGGCTGCCTTCTGAAATCCAGGACAGATTTTGTTTGAAGAAAGCGTAATACTGAGTTAGCCGTTTGAAATACCATTTTTAGCTGTACCGTGTCTCCAGAAATTGTCCCTTCATCAGTGTGCACTGTTCTGGAAAGCTTACACCTTGGCTTTAAACCCGGTCGTTGATATTATCTCTTAAATTCAGAGCGTGGTGGAGGCAGGTGCAGTGATAGGGTCTGAGTTTGGTCAGCCTGAGCAATGCATTCCTTTCCAGAACATACGGGTGTAAACCTCATCTTCCATTCAAACGAAAGGACAGACCTACTGTGAAGAGATCCAGAGAGAGATACAAACACGTGGCATTTTGTTCTGGTGCCTGTATCGACTCCAGATCTGAGGGGCTGAGTTTCAGGTAGAGTTTGCCAGACTTTCACATCAAGTCCAGCCTTACCTCTCCTGCTTGTTTTGGCAGCTCCTCAGAGACTCGCTCAGCACAGCTCCCTGCAAGCGTAGCGCTGTTAGGAACTACCACATAGTCACCACTGTCTGGGAAGTTGAGTGGGAGGATGTGTCCTGCTCTGTGCTGATTCAACTGCTTCCATACCTTCAGAAACAAAATGGAAAGGATGAAAAGGTTCTGAGTGTTTTTATGTCACAGAATCACAGAATGCTATGGGGTTGGAAGGGACCTCTGGAGATCATCTAGTCCAACCCCCTGCCAAAGCAGGTCCACCCACAGCAGGTTGCACAGGAACGTGTCCAGGCAGGTTTGGAATGTCTCCAGAGAAGGAGACTCCATCACCTCTCTGGGCAGCCTCTTCCAGGGGTCTGCTACCTTCACAGGAAAGAAGTTCCTCCTCATGTTTAGGTGGAACTTCTTACATTCAAGTTTGTGCCTCTTACCTCTTGTCCTGTCCCTGGACACCACTGAAAAAAGACTGGCCCCGTCCTCCTGACACCCACCCTTGAAGTATTTATAGGCATTGATCAGATCCCCCCTCAGCCTTCTCTTCTCTAGACTAAAAAGACCCAAGTCCCTCAGCCTTTCCTCATCAGAGAGATGCTCCAGGCCCCTCATCATCTTCGTAGCCCTCTGCTGTCCCCTCTCCAGCAGTTCCCTGTCCTTCTTGAACTGGGGAGCCCAGAACTGGTCCCAGTGCTCCAGATGGGGCCTCCCCAGGGCAGAGCAGAGGGGGAGGATGACCTCCCTCCACCTGCTGGTCACACTCTTCCTGATGCCCCCCAGGATGTCATTGGCCTTCTTGGCCACAGGGGCACGTTGCTGAATGTCTTTCTCTGTGGGGTTCAACTGATGTCTAAGAGGTGAAACGCCACATACCACTTCCTTGGGCTGGATCCTCTTTGCGACGCTCAAAAGTCTCCTTCTACTTGAGACTATTTTCCTAAGTGTTTCTTTAAAAGTCTCCCAAGGATCCAGCAAAATAAAAACGCTTAGCTGATCTTGTGTGAAAAGAAAAAGACTGCAAGCACACAGCAATTTCAGAGAAGCTGGCAGGAATTTTAAATGTGACTGAAAGTGTCTGAGTGACAAATTAGTAATAAAAATGTCACTAATTAGACTGTAGTAGAATCTTGATAATCAAAACTACTTGGGTGAGACTAAATATATTCAGATGATGGGGAGACCAGATAATGGGAATCAGCTGAACAGAGAAGCAAGCTGGCAGCTCGTTACAAAGGGAGGCCTAGAGAGATGGTGGGTGTTTTGAATAAACAAGCACCTAGCATCATTTACAGAACACAGTCCAAAAGTAGTAATGAAAGGACAGCTGGATCAAGGATTTTGAATAGTAGGGAAACATCAGCTCCCTTGAGCAGAGGAGGATGGAGGCAGTGCTAGAACTTCTGTCTGCAGTTTTATTGAGACCTTGGAAGCCTTGGAAGTCTGGCTTAAACCCTGTGAAGTCTGCTCCGTCCTACCAAACGGACCCTGTTGTGCTCAAGGGGCCTCACCGGTCCCCTCTTCTGCCACCAGCACAAGTCCATGACATGGGACTTTAATAGGAATTGGGTCTGCGGCGGGATAAATTACCTCTTTATGAGGGTTAGGGCTAGGTGATTTTCTCAGATAACAGGTTAGTTCTGTGGTAGGAACTGGTCACACACCTTCTGGGAAAGGGGGAGACGCTGGGAGGTTTCCATTCACCTCAAGGCAGCTGGTTTAATAAATGCAGTTTAGTAGAAAATATGCTGAAAATGATAGAAGTTGCCCTTTGCAGGAAGATGAAACTTTACAGCGAGGGAAAAAGATGTCCGTAGAGGGAAGGAATAATCCAACGTCAGTATCAACTGTTGTGTGAGGAAGGAAAACCTTCACTCTTTGACAGGGGAATGTCTTTTGAACAGGAGCTTTTTGATTCATTGCTTGGTAAGTTGAACCGACTTACAGGGATGCTGTGATCCTTTAAATCATTCTTTCTGCTGGCTTTAAGTGCTGCATTTATGACATCCTTCCCTTCCCCTCTCAGGTGGGATTGTGGGAGAAATAGTACGTTAAGTACCTAGTTTAGTGTTTTCATATGTACTATGAGGCCAAAGGGCCTTTGGCCAAGAAGGCCAACGGCATCCTGGCCTGTGTCGGGAACAGCGTGGTGAGTAGGGCTCGGGAGGTGATGGTCCCCCTGTACTGGGCACTGGGGAGGCCCCACCTCGAGGACTGGGTCCAGTTTTGGGCCCCTTCCCACAAAAAAGACATTGAGGGGCTGGAGCGGGTCCAGAGAAGGGCAACGGAGCTGGTGAGGGGTCTGGAGCAGAAGTCTTATGAGGAGAGGCTGAGGGAGCTGGGGGTGTTCAGCCTGGAGAAAAGGAGGCTGAGGGGAGACCTTCTCGCTCTCTCCAACTCCCTGAAAGGAGGGTGTAGCCAGGGGGGGTTGGTCTCTGCTCCCAAGTCCCAGGCGATGGGACAAGAGGAAATGGCCTCAAGTTGCGCCAGGGGAGGTTCAGGCTGGAGATTAGGAAAAATGTTTGCACGGAAAGGGTTCTTAAGCCTTGGAATGGGCTGCCCAGGGAAGGGGTTGAGGCCCCATCCCTGGAGGGATTTAAAAGCCGGGTTGCCATAGTGCTTAGAGACATGGTTTAGTGATGGTTTTTATCAGAGTTAGGTTGATGGTTGGACTAGATGATCTTAAAGGTCCCTTCCATCCTGGACAGTTCTATGATTCTAGGATTTTATACAAACAACCCTAGGGAACAGGGTGATAGAACATGTAGGATAAAAGGGCTCTGCTATGCATGAAAAGAAATTGGCTGAAAATTACCTTATTCTGTTTTTTAAAAAAAATATTAATTTTTTCCTTGCTGATCCAGCCTTGTCACGGTATAGCTGGACTAAACACAAGTGTGATTCCCTTTGTCATTTCCAATTTACTATTGTAATCACTGTAACGTGGGGTTACTTAGCTACCCCCTCTATGTTGCAGTAGGATCATTTGTGACAGTGGCAATCACGAAGCACGTTAATGCTACGGAAGCACTGATCTAGCTGTTCTCCAAAACACCACTTTTCAACCCCATTTGATTCGAGGCCCCTCATTAGCTACCCTGGGGTCCTTCACAGGGAAGGGAGAGGCAGAGGCACCTCCAGAAGGTGACTTGGGGTGCTGTCGTGGTTTTGACCAGATTAACCAATCAGAGTGACAGATGGCCCCTTCCCCCCCCCCCCCCCCCCCAAGGAAAAGAGAGGAGAGGAAGAGATAAAAGAGATTTATGAGTTTAGAAAAAACTAAACTACTTTAATGAAAATATTAATAAATAATGAAATAATAAATAATTTTTAAAAAAGGAAAATAAAAATTAAAAAAAAATATATACAGTATATACAAAACTGTATCAAGCTCCCAGGATGATGATCACGTCACCAGCAGGCACAGGAGAAAGTCCCAGGCTGGACTCGGTGATGGACAGGAGCTGGATTCCGGATCTGGAGTCAGGATTGCTCGGATCGGTGTCAAAGGCAGACGAACAGACAGGGTCCTTCTCAGATGTCGGCCATTGAAGGAAGAGAGATGACCCTTTGATCCCTCAGCTTTTATACTGAGCATGACGCAGATGGGATGGAATACCCCAGTTGGTCAGGTTTGGGTCACCTCTCCTGTCCACTCCTCCCCACAGGTGTGACCCCTCTACGCTTTTCCGCTTCCAACCCTCCAACGGGGCAAATAACAAATTTCCCTGACCTTGGTTGTTATAGCAATAAGTATAAGCAAGGGCCTCTCTGCTCACCATTCCTTGGTATTATCAGGTCTTATCACTATGAGAGCGAGCAGTTTCTGAACAATGTGCCGTTAATTTCAGAGTTTAGTTAGTTAGAAGAGGCCCAGCTAAAAAGGAAAAATTACTGAACAGAAAATTAGTTCTGTTTTACCTCAAACCAGGGCATGTGCCTGTACTGATGTCCCGACCCAGCTCACCATCTTGAGTAGTCTCTGTCGCATCCCTCTGATTGCTCTGCAGAGATTTTTAGGATGAGTTAGGCAGGACGAATCGAGGTCTGTGGGCCTATTTGAACCTTTAGTCCCCTTTGATACTTCTAAGTCCAGGGTTTTTTTTTGCTTGCCTTCCATCTGGCACATAGAGGCCTGCTGGAATAACCATATTCTGACATCCCCTACTTGCCCTCAGCCTGGTTTCTGACAACACAGCTCTTCCTCACACAGGGCCACCCTTTTCTTCACATCCTGCTTCATAAATAGTTAATATCTGGATGTTTCAGGCTTCCCCCCAGAGGGCCATGTGTTCACTCACCAAGAATTTACTCACAAATTGGTATCATGCTTGAGCAATCAAGGGATGCCACCAGGGTGGGCCATGACTTCTGCGTAAGGTCAGAACCTCATATCTTAATTGATAATTGGAGAACAAGATGTGATTCATATTTAAGTGGATTTATCAGGGATGTAGTCAGCTCTTCAATTAGCTTGTAGCCGCTAAATCACTATGTCAATGCGAGGGGTATTTATTGCAATAGGTGTGTGTTTTAGGTCGAGCTTTAAGATAACGCTCCGGAAAGAAGCACAGTCTTGCTTCCAAAAATAAACAGGTTTCTCACAGAGAAATCACGAGCGGACTAATTGGGCTTCTATAGTTATCTCATTGCCGTATATGCAACCATAATTTATGCAACCATAATTTATGCAACTATAACTATTCACAAATCTGTGTCTGCCTTACCTCCATGACGAAGGAAGTGTGTGTAGGAGATTTTTTTCTGGACTAACTCGGTAAAATATTAAATGAGCTTGTCTGATGCTGATAGATGAAAGTCATTTTGCACAGGAGAACACTGCTGGCCGTTACGAAAGACAGGCTGGGTGAGTTAAGGGCTGATCGTGCACGAAGGCTGCTGTGAGTTAACAGATCAAATTTACACTTCAGTTCCCCTCTTGTACCACTATTGCAATTAAAGAATCAGTTGTAGCTCTTTTTTTTTTTTTTTTCGGCAGCCGCTTGGGTGACTTCTCCAGCAATCCTTATCCTATCCACATGGGTGGGATATTCTTTTGTTGGCCAGCTTTCTAAAGTGCTTCTTCACTGGGTCCAAGTAATTTCCGTTACTAAGCGGTTTATAGCCCTGGGAGATTCCTATGTGTGTACATATATATTTAAGCCATCAACAAACAAGAAAACAGGTAAAACTCGCACATTAAACAGGAATTACAAGATGTTCCCCTTCTAATGAACCAAAGTTTCTCTGACCTGGAAATGCTAATGATTTAGCTGCTTGTTATGGCTAATGGTTGCTTAATGCCAAAAATAAATTTAAGTAGTGAAAAGTCACTAGACAATAAATTAAGAAGATTCTTAATAACATCAACTAAAAGTTGCAATCTCTGACAAGCTAAAAATAACTAAAATCAAGCAAATGGGCAGGCTGTTAAGGAACCCATCTGATTTATTTGCAGGTACAAGGCTTTTTCCTTACATGATCATATTATTAGTGGATGCCAGTGCAAAATTAGAAGGAAGCCTGGCAGCGTGGGTGCTTTTTGGATAGTGGGTACCACTCTATGATATATGTCTATTTAAGGAAATAAAAGAAGATATCCTCACAAAGCTGGCTGTCCGGAAACATTGCCATTAGGGTGAACAGGAAAGCATTTGGTTGTTCTGGTCTCAGCACAGTGCAAGGCATTAAATGCAAGGTCCTGCACCTGGGACATGGCAATCCCAGGCACAAATACAGGTTGGGTGGAGGATGGCTGGAGAGCAGCCCTGAGGAGAAGGACTTGGGGGTGTTGGTGGATGAGAAGCTTGACATGAGCTGGCACCGTGCATTAGTAGCCCAGAAAGCCATCTGCATTCTGGGCTGCATCAAAAGAAGTGTGGCCAGCAGGTCGCAGGAGGTGATTCTGCCCCTCTACTCTGCTCTGGTGAGACCCCACCTGGAGTGCTGTGTCCAGCTTTGGAGTCCTCAGCACAGGAAGGACATGGACCTGTTGGAACGGGTCCAGAGGAGGGCCCGAAGATGATCAGAGGGCTGGAGCACCTCTCCTATGAAGACAGACTGAGAAAGTTGGGGTTGTTCAGCCTGGAGAAGAGAAAGCTCCAGGGAGACATTATAGAAGCCTTTCAGTACCTGAAGGAGGCCTAGAGGAGAGATGGGAAGGGACTCTTGATCAGGGAATGGAGTGATAACACGAGGGGTAATGGTTTTAAACTGAAAGAGGGGAGATTTAGATTAGATAGCAGGAAGAAATTCTTACTGTGAGGGTGGTGAGACACTGGAACAGGTTGCCCAGAGAAGCTGTGGCTGCCCCATCCCTGGAGGGGTTCAAGGCCAAGCTGGATGGGGCTTTGAGCAACCTGGTCTGGTGGGAGGTGTCCCTGCCCAGGGCAGGGGGGTTGGAACTGGATGATCTTTAAGGTCCCTTCCAACTCTAACCATTCTATGGTTCTATAAGTAGAACCTCCTCTTGACCACACCAGTTCATGCTTTGGCGTGAACTACCCCCTCGCGCCCCGAGAGCGGAGAAGGTGCTGTGTACTCGCACAAGCAAAGGTGCAGGGTACCTGTACGTGGGAGGGGTGTTGCAGTTCTTCCTGCCAGCTCGAATTAACTGCTGAGAATTAATAGAACAGCCTGTCTGTTGCTTCTTCATCCACGTAAAATTATATCACGTAAGGGATATGTGATTGTGCTGTCTGTTTTTCTTACAAGATAAGCTTTGAATTGCCTGACCAATTTATACAGATTTGAGAGAGGGATAGAAGTATCAGAAATAATAAGGCACAGTAAGCTTTGTCAATGTAGGTAACTAGTTGAGAGACATGTTCCCTCTAGTTCCTGACCTAGCTTGTCACTGAAATTATAGCATGATCTTACTGTTAGACACCAGAAAACCCACTTTGTGCAAAATGCTAAGATTGCCAACCACAAAAAAGAGATTTTGGAAGTTTTGCTACTTAAGGGAACTACCGGTGTGTCGTGGTTGCCGTTTTTGCCCTCTCCGCTCTCACTAACAGTTAACTACCAGCCCCTTTTATTTTTTTTTCTCGGATGTGGTGCGTGTTCACACCAGTATTGATGAAAGTAAACAAAACACAGCTGTGATGGCTGACATGGCTTTCAAAAGATGGGCTAAAAATCGACGTGTGCTAAGTGCAAGGGGATAGAGAGAGTAGCAGAAGAAAGGAATTGGGTTGGTTTTTTTAAGCTACAAAGAAGCATTGCTCTCAGTGCAAAGGTAGAACGTAAAATCTTTCTTTTTATAATGAAATTTCGTGTGAGTTGACTAATAGCAAGAAAAAACCCTAACAATTATGTGCATGTTCTCTTTAGAAGAAAAAGAAGGAAGAGGCTTCTGTTTCAGGGCTGGAGTGGAAAACTCCCCTTTTAAAACCTTTCTAATCTAAAAGAAGACTGACCTATCTTTTAGTGAGTTTTGTATACACTGACTTTTTTTTTTTTATGGTCTCTGACCTCATTAGTGGTCGGTGGAAATAATTAAAACCCATAGCAGAAGATCATAATGGAAGGTAGGACAAAATAATATAATTGAGTACAATAATGTAAGCTTTTAGATATTGTTGCATATTATCGTACATTATCTGACTTACTCTCCTCCGCTGTACAAATGGCTTTCCTAACAAAACTGAACCATGTAGTACAAAAAAAAAGAAAAGTGATGATATCCCTGATGGCTTACTCCTTTTCATTCTAATACTATGAACAAAAGTGAGAATTAAAGTTAGGGCACAAAGAATGGAGGGCTGAACCTAGTCCTAGTATAGGAAATACCCTGATAACGGTGTGCACGGTTGTGCTTGTGTAATTTAACTAAAACTGAGTATGCTTTCCTAGGAGGGGAGTTTGCTTTTCTTTTTTCTTTTTTTTTATGAAGAAAATTTTTGTATCCGTGTGAAATACTGAACGAAGTGTTTTGTTTTAATTTTTTCTACTAGTGAACTGCCTAGAAAGCGTAGTAGAAAGGATGCGAAGTGCTTACTCTTTGTCTCAGCCTTTTGTACTACTGTTCATTCGGAGGGTGATATTTTCTTCTGGGGATCCAGGTGGGATTCCAGGGATCATTAGGGGCTTGGCTATGGGAGAGGAGAATGGTTTTGGGATATCTGAAGAGCTCTGTTCAAAGATGTATTAATTGCTCGTACCTATAAAAATCAAGCCAGTATAATATGATTCTGTGATTCTGTGCATAAGGGTGGCTGTTTGATGGGCAGCGCCTTCAGATTTGCTGTTTCTCACTGGAGTGTCACAGATGAGACCTTTTTTTGTAACACATCTTGGCTTACTTTCACTGTCCTCTGTTATTTTAAATGTATTCTAGCACTTTCACTCAGTAGGTGAATTTGGCAGAACCAAATCAGTGTGCCATCACTGCATTCGCAAAAGCAAGTGGTTGTGCTCACTTGGACCCCTCGGAGCTATAGAGCAAGAGGGAATGGGGCTCTGCCTGGATTGCCTGGTGTTCTTGCTTTGAATGAAAAAGGCATCCTCCTATAAAACCTCAGATAACAAAACCAAGAGGTAGCAGAAAATCACTCTTTACTAATTCACTCCACTCCCCTTATAAAAAGCCATCCCCTCAAGCTGTAGATCTCAGGCAAGGCAGGGAATGAGTAGGTGCTCCCTGGGATGATTACTGAAGATTGTCTAGTGCAGATCAGTGAGGGATGTGACTTCTGGAGTTGAGTGTTTTGCATTGCTAATGCTGTGTACCTCTCTTTACTCTGACCTTGCTGGCAGCCAAACCTAGAAAGAGCTCTTATCTTTCCTTCTCCTTCGGTCTCCGTTGTGAGCCTTCCCCACTTCAAATGATAATAGACCTTACTCCCCTGTTGAGGATTGGGTTTTGAATCTGTTGAAGGCAGCTATAGCTGGAAATTGAACCTGTAAAGGAGTCTTGATTCCCATGGGGTTGGCAAAGCTACGCATCACTAACAGGTATCATAGACCAGTATGTGTGCAGTAATAAGGCTGTAGCTCCTGTGGAGTTTTTCTTCTTTAAGGAGACTGAGAAGAGACTAATCCCTTTAATGTGTCCGCCTTTTCCTGACGGAGTGGTGTAAGCCAGGCAGCCCTGAGGCCAGAATTAAGCAGTGAGCAGCTGATGCCGTAAGTGAAAGAGCATCGTATTAGCCGACTAGTTCTCAAAAAGGTGAGATGTGCCACCTAACACTAGAAACATTCCTGCACCATTGGAGGAAATCATCTGCTTATAGTCACTGTATATATGGTGATACAGAAAGCGTCCAGGAAGATGGGTAGTAGATGTAAGCTTTGTGGAAGGTTCATTTTAGACTCACTGTCTTAATTTCTGCCAAGTTGCAGCTTTGCAATATAGTAATTTTTATCAAAGTTATCGAGATATTATCACAGCTTCCAGACTCAACACCATAAGAGAACTCATGAAGAAGAAACTGGTTTGGATCTCTACCTTTCTCCGTAGGGAATAAATGGAGTTGCTGCAGCACTGTAAATTTTCTGTCAAGAACATTTTTTTTTTTTTTTTTTTTTTTTTGCAGCGAGTCTCATCTACGGCATTTTGTCTAGAGTGAAAAGAGGATCTGAAAGTGTGGTATAAATCAATCAAACGCCCCTTTTCTCTGGCAGTGTGGGAGAGACCTCAGCCAGAGCAGTGAGGAACGTGTTTGTGTAAATGCAGTTGCTTTCCAAAGACCTTGGTTTAGCTTCCGTACATTTTATGTATGTAAGTGAATAGTGAATGTATGTTAAGTGTTATTAGTGAGTAGACTGTGACTCAGAAGAATGACAAGACCTAAATCTCCAATTAATAAACTCTTTTGAAATAAATCCATGGGTGGAAGTAGAGGAATGGGAAAGGGTTGTTGTGTATCTACTAAAAAGGCCAAACTGTAGGAGGTGCAAAAATGACTAAATACTAATTCTTCCTCCTTATTCTGCCAGCTGAAGTGGCTAGCAGAACATAATATCTGTTGTGCTGTTCTTATTTAATTTGGTTTCTTGATAGCTGTATCATCACAGACACACGATTTTGGTAGTAGTGCAAAACATCTTAGTAATTTTTCACTAATGTTACTGAGTGTTGGGGGGCTCTTTGTGTTCCTAAAAAAACGAGAGACCAGACATCAGAAATGGATGCTTAATATGCAGAATATCAAAATGTGCACTCATACATAAATTAGTCATATTTTGTGCCGAAGGTGAGACTACAGTCTGTCTACTGAACGTATATAAAGTTCACCACTTACAGCTGTTTTTATCTACCATCACTTTTTGTGGGCCATCTCTGTAAAGTCGACTAGGAAATTAGAATTCCGCTAATTGCAGTAATACTGAGTTCTCTGTGTTTTCTGTGGCTTAAGGAGGTGATTTATGCCTTTGTGGTTTAAAGAGGCTAAATATCTCAGCAGTGCAGTGGATATTTGTGTACATAGTGCCTATTAAAGTTCATGGGAGTTTCCAAACTCATCCTTAGCACATAAATTGATGGAGCGAGTTGTAGAGTGTGCTAATACCCTTCTGCTTCCGTTTATGTTGTGCTCTTCATGGGAACATCTTAATGGCTGTACAAAAGGACTAAATCACAGCTGGCTTTATAAAAAGCCAATGATGAGTAAGCCAGCAAGTAGATTTAATAGAAATACAGTGATTCAGCCAATCTGATTTGTGTAGGAATCAAGTTTAATGGATCTGAGTTAAAATATTTCTGGCTTCCAGATGTGGTATTAACTCAAATGGTCAGTTCTGCAGCAAATGCAACATAGAAGAGAAGGAGAGAATATTTTTTAATGTTTCTTCTGTGACAAAAGGCAAGTGTGCAGATTCTCCTTGTAACAGAAGCAAAAGAACCTCTTCATCCCAACTCCCAACCTAAATATATGGGCAGACCGAATTGGTTTCCCGATTCTTCATTAATACTATCCATATGATCTCGGTTTATGAATGGCATACAAATAGTAACATCAGGAAATATGAGTATCCGTGGGAAAACTATGCAATGCAGCCTATAGCAGCAGACAAAAAGGAGAGCCTTTCTCTTCTAGAGCTAGTGCCTAAGGCTTTCAGCTAGACACTAAATAAGTAAATCCTACCCAGCTGTGTAATAAAATAATGGTAAGTGCAGTGATATAAGGAATAATCAAATAAATTCAAACCTCCTAATTTGTGTCAAGTGCTAAAATTTAATTATAACAACGTGTGAATATTCATAGCGTTCATAGGAACATAGACAATATAGCAAAATTAAAGAAAACATTTACACTCGGACCAGAATAGTGCATTTCTTTGTTGATGTCTATTTCCAGGATTAGATTTGGATTCTATAATCCAGATTGCTTTAATTGTGAACTATCTTCCATTTGCTTAGATTTTCCATAATTTTCTCAGCGGAATCTTCTAGAGTCTTTTGTCACTGCTTGATGATGTTTTAGAAAAAGATTTGGTCAGAACCACTCGGTGGTATTGGAAAAATATGGAGAGTGAGCAACAAAACCACTTATTCCTCCTTGTCCCCAAATGACAATGTTCTAGTAATTTCCGGTGCGAGAAGAGTTCAGATTTGGCAGTGCTGGGAAGATGTTTCAGAGCATATAGAGAACAGTATGTTTGGGTTTGGGGGATCGTGCTTTAGCTGAGCTGTATTCCTAAAGAGAGTTTAATCTAAGACTAGTATGTTTTCTACATACGCGATAACCAACGTGTCCAGTGCTCTCAACGAGGAGTTAATTCCAAAGGAAGCCGCAGTTCCATCATAGTTGAGGATGACTGGCAGTTTCTTAGCTGAAACTGTACATGGGATTGAAATGTGGGAGCACATTGGAGTAACTGCCCTTCTGCCTTATCAAGAACACATATGGAGGTACCTAGTTCTTGGAATCGGCTTTGCCATTAATCTTTTGGGTGCAAGTGCTGCCAGCACGTAGAGGCTGGGTGGCAAGAAGCAGGACTCTGTTGGCATTGGAAACATAGCATCTTGGGCTGTTTCTAAGATCCAAGCGGATGTATCATACTGAGGGAACTTGGTTTCTTCTTTAATATCTTTTGAGGGACTATCAAAATGGGTTTGTGAAATTATCAGAGAAGAAGGGGTGGGGTAAAGGGTAGAAAACATCAGCAATGACATCAGGAAAGTTACGGAACCTGTTACGCAAGACAGTTGTCCCGGTTTGAGGTGAAACAGAACCAACTTTCTGTTCAGTAATTTTACATCTCGGCTAGGCCTCTTCTAACTCTCTGTAGTTACTGGCTTATCGTGGAGAAAACTGCTCGTTCTCACAGTGATAACACCAATGTTTGTGCTCCGTGCCAAGGAACGGTGTCCAGAGAGGCCCTTGCTTATACTTACTGCTGTAACAACCAAGGGCAGCCAGTTCCGTTATTTGCCCCGTTGGAGGGTCGGAAATGGAAAAGTGTAGAGGGGTCCCACCTGTGGGGAGGAGGGGACAGGAGAGGTGACCCCAAACCTGACCAACAGGGTATTCCATCCCATCGCATCATCCTCAGTATAAAAGCTGAGGGGTCAAAGGATCAACTCTCTTCCTTCAGTGGCCAATGTCCGAAGGTCTGTTCACCTGCCTTTGATCCCGATCCGTGTGTTCCTGACTCCAGAGCTGGAACCCAGTTCCCATCCATTGCCAAGTCCAGTCTGGGACTTCTCCAGTGCCTGCCGGTGACGTGACTGTCATCCTGGGAGCTTGATACGGTTTTGTATATATTGTATCTATTTCATTATTTCCTTTGTTATTTTAATATTAATACTTCATAAAAGTAGTTTAGGTGATTCTAAACTTGTAAATCTCCTTCTCTCTTCCTCTCCTCTCTTTTGGGGGGGGAGGGAGGAGGGTGGACATGACACCCATCTGTCATTCTGGTTGGCCAATCTAGCCTAAACCATGACACCGGTATCAGTATCTGTCTCTAAGGCAGCTCCAATGCACAAAAATGCCTGTCTTTGAGGATTTGGATGTTTTTCTCACAGTAATGAGGACGAAAACAGAAGTCATATGTTCCTGCTAGAACACACAGCACCTCACCCCCGCTCAGCCGCCCAGGTCCTCATCAACGCTTTCTATCCTCAAGGACAAAAATAGGGCCAAATATGGAAGAAACACTCTTCTGGAAAAGCTTGCGTCTTAAAGGCTGCCTGTTCTTGGATACAGAGAAACGTATTTAATGGTAGGAGCAGGAGGCTGTCTGGGGAAGGGAAGCTGGGTCTGAGATTAGAACAGGGGCCTGGGGGAATTCACTGTGTTTGAAGAGCAGCTGGGGCAGAACAGGCTGCAAAGCTTCATTTGTGCTGTTAAGCACCCACAGACCTTCCACCATGAGGTGCCTTGAGAGCTTGAAATGCTGTAGCGTTAACATGAGGTTGACTCTGTGTATATGATTAGCATGTGTTGGTACCACTAGTTAACAATAACAGCTGAATCTTTAGTTGATGTCTTGTTTTATCCAGCTCATGTAGAGGTTGTTCCTAAACTATCAGCCTTTACATTATTTGTCTTATTGGCTGTCGTGTAGTCCTATTGAAAAGAAAAATCTGTTTGGGGTGCAAACACGCTGACTTCTCATGGTGGGTCAGGAGGCACTTCAACGCATGACCACTGCCTTTGGATGTAAAAGCATATATAGCCTGTTGGAAGCTTTTTCTTCAAATTGTTTCTTCCCCTCCCTGTCCCCAGGAAGAATCCTTGAATGACAGAACCTCCTATGAAAGTTGGAGCGATAACTATTTTCCCCAGCTACTCCGCTGTGTATCTGTCCCTGAATTTCTGCAACTGGAAGAACTAAAGACAGTAAAGCATATGCTGAAGGTGCAAGTCACACAGAGAATAATTTTTTCATGCTTTTTTATATGTTACCACGTAAACCAATTTTTCTAGCTGGACATAGTATAAAAATTGATAGGTCAGTATCGTGTTCTTCAGTTTAGAGCAGTAAGAAGACTGGCTACCCTGTTGCTCTGCAAGAGTTTCTTCAGCTTTGGGTGTTGTTGCTTTCTTCCTCCTTCTCCCCTTTTCAAATCCATGTCGTTCAGCAACTTGGGTTAATACCTCATGCAAAAAAAAAAGAGGTCACCCTGTATTTCATAAACAGTAAGAAAACAAAATCTGCACCATGCCTATGGGCTACCTTCACTTCAGATATGAAGAGTAGGAGAGTGAAAAAAATGCCAGTGTCTCGATCAATAATTTAGGTTGATAATATCTTCAAGAATATCAGTGGGTACTCAGTGCTTTGATGAGTGGGACAGAAGAGCCCCAGCTTTAAGCACCATGTATTGGCTTTCACTTTGGAAACTGTAGGTCCCTGCTAGTGGTGATTAGGGAAGATTAGTACCTATCAAGAAATTCTTAATAGCGAGCTTTGGGTTGAGTGTCATTAAAAAAAAAATAATATAGGGGCAAGGGGAAGGTTTCATTAGCAATAAGAGATTATTATAAGCAGCCCGTTTTGAGAAAAAGAGCTTGGTTTAACAGCAGTGCCTCAGCCTCTTCTACAGTCAGGCTGTTTGTCTTCTACTTCCCCACTTACTTCTGCTCCCTTATCAATCTAAGTCCCTCCTGAAACTTCCTGTGCATGCTCTTGTTGCTGTTATTATGTATGAGAAAAGGAATATATGGTTTTAAAACTTTCTGCCTTATTTTAAACTACTTCTCAAGGACCCACAGAAATCCTAATAAATCCTAATCCATAGAAATTGGTAATAAATCAGAAGGTAATTGTGGTGGCTATCTGTATGCTAGTATTGTTTTTTAAATCAGCTGGCAGAGTTGAATGCTGATTGATTACACCTTTTGGTGTGGTGATGTGGTGGGAAGACTATGGTTGTATGCGATGGTGTCTTGCAGAGCAAGCATAACTTTAGCTATTAACAAACCTTCTTGGGCTGTGGTCTCATACACCTCTCTGCAGGCTTCTCCTTTTTCTTCTTTATGCCCATTCTGCAACACTGTCAGGAGTCTGATGACATTTGGTTTCTGCTCAGGATTGCTGTTATGGATCTGCTGAAGTCAAAGGGATCAGAAGTTCTGAGGGCATGGTAGCACAGAGTCATAGAACCATAGAATTGTCTAGGCTGGAAGGGACCTTTAAGATCATCTAGTCCAACCATCAACCTAACTCTGATAAAAACCATCACTAAACCATGTCTCTAAGCACTATGGCAACCCGGCTTTTAAATCCCTCCAGGGATGGGGCCTCAACCCCTTCCCTGGGCAGCCCATTCCAAGGCTTAAGAACCCTTTTCAGTGTAAACATTTTTCCTAATCTCCAATCTGAACCTCCCCTGGTGCAACTTGAGGCCGTTTCCTCTTGTCCCATCGCCTGGGACTTGGGAGAAGAGACCGACCCCCCCTGGCTACACCCTCCTTTCAGGGAGTTGGAGAGAGCGAGAAGGTCTCCCCTCAGCCTCCTTTTCTCCAGGCTGAACACCCCCAGCTCTCTCAGCCTCTCCTCACAAGACTTGTTCTCCAGACCCCTCACCAGCTCCGTTGCCCTTCTCTGGACCCGCTCCAGCCCCTCAATGTCTTTTTTGTGGTGAGGGGCCCAAAACTGGACACAGCCCTCGAGGTGGGGCCTCACCAGTGCCCAGTAGAGGGGGACCATCACCTCCCGAGTCCTACTCACCACGCTGTTCCTGACACAGGCCAGGATGCTGGTGGCCACCTTGGCCACCTGGGCACACTGCTGGCTCATGTTCAGCCCACAGTCGACCAACACCCCCAGGTCCTTTTCTGCCAGGCAGCTCCAGCCACTCTGCCCCCAGCCTGTAGCATCCATGGGGTTGGTGTGACCCACAGAAGTATAATATGAGTAGTGTTGTAGTGTAGTGTGTGTAGTAGTGTTGTATGTCAATTTTATGCTGTCAAGGGATGTGCCTTGGGGGTGATGTGTTTTCCTTCTCATTGCTATGAAGAAAAGATATTAATTGCTGAGACAGTCTCAAGTATCCCTTCTCCTTCCTCCAGCAGAGCTTCATCCTGCTGTGGAGCTGGCTGGCCGTGTCTGAAGTTTTGCTTTCACTTACACCTAAGGATAAATTTGTTGGGCTTTTTTTTTTTTTTTTCTTAAACGTTTGAGATTTTTAAGGTGAAAGTAAATAGGCATGGAGGTGAGCGTGGGGAGAAAAGCCGTATCAGTTACTTCTGAAGTAACCGAAGCTGCCAGTTTTTCCTCAATTGACTGAACTTGAAAAGGTGGTTGCACGTTTCTGCCACAGCCTTCTTCCCGTACTTTTCATCCCTTTGCCAAAAGGTAGTTTCACTGGTGGTCAAAAGCAGTATGCATTTCACTGAGGAAGGTAAATCAAACTGCTTCTACTTTATCTCCCCAGGATTTTTGTTTTAGGGTTGTGGTTTGGTTTCTTTTTTTTCGGTTTTAAAGTGAAACTAGAAAGCAGCTTGGCTGTTGGCTGTAGGTCCGAGGAGAAAGAAGGACCACCTTTGCTCCTTTGGAGCACAGTGGATCTGCAGTGCCGTTGCAGATGGTGTTGCAGATCTTCCAGCTTCTGTATTTGCTATTTGGATGGTGTTGGCCTTGAGCGGCTGCATTCCTGACAGCTCAGAGCTGGGCACGGCTGGATCGATAAGACACATCAAACGGTGTCTGAAACCTGCAAACGGAGGCACTTTCACCTTTTCTATATCATGCTTTCTTTTTAGACGTGTTATCAGCCACTGCTGCAGTATGTCATCAAACTTGGGAACACACGGGGGTTTGTTGAGAGGCGAAGAGTGTGGCCAGTAGGTGAAGGGAGGTCATTCTCCCCCTCTGCTCTGCACTGGGGAGGCCACAACTGGAATACTGCGTCCAGTTCTGGGCTCCCCAGTTCAAGAGACAGGGAACTACTGGAGAGAGTCTAGCATAGGGCAACAAAGAGGATTGAGGGATTGGAGCATCTCCCTGATGAGGAAAGGCTGAGAGAGCTGGGGCTCTTCAGCCTGGAGAAGAGAAGGCTGAGGGGAGACCTTATCTATGTTCACAAGTACCTAAAGGGTGGGTTGGAGGAGGATGGAGCCGGACTCTTTTCAGTGGTTGCCAGTGAGAGGACGAGGGGCAACGGGCACAAGCTGGAACATGGGAAGTTCCATTCAAATATGAGGAAGAACTTCTTTCCGGTGAGGGTGCCAGAGCCCTGGAAGAGGCTGCCCAGGGAGGGTGTGGAGTCCCCTTCTCTGGAGATCTTCAAGACCCGCCTGGATGCAGTCCTGAGTGATGTGCTCTGGGCGACCCTGCTTTGGCAGGGGAGTTGGACTAGATGATCTCTAGGAGGTCCCTTCCAACTCTGACAATTCCGTGATTCCGTGAAGGTAGACCTTGTTCTAACAACATGGAAAAGCCTGATGTGAAGAACGCTGGGGTTTCTCTTAAGAAGAGAATTTACCAGGTACAGCTGGCATAGGAGGCAACGGAGATTATAAAAGCAACCCTTTCTCTTCTTGTCTTTGTCTTCCTTCCCACATTCCAGTTCTGGAAGGGAAGAAGACAAGAGGTGCAGTTCTCTGGGTTTGCAGCACTGTTTCACTCTCACGTGTCCTGCGTGAGATGGGAAGGAAAGTGTCACAGAAGAGCCAGCACTTGGTCTGGTTTGGGTAGCTGTGGGTTCAGGGACACTGAGGAGGAGGGGAAATAAAGTTTTGCAGTCATTTGTCACTGAGATGGTGAGAGGGTGGTGATGTGTGAAGTCTATTCCTCATTGTCTTATGGCAAAATTCTACTGAACCTTCATGCATTCACCTGACAAGCCAAAACCACAAATTCTCCATGTAGAGTGCCACGATATGCATAGCCCTTTGCATATCTGAGGAAGTTAAGGGCCGATGAGACTGAATATGGCAATGGTCCCTCAGTAGAATCATAGAATGGTTAGAGTTGGAAGGGACCTTAAAGATCATCGAGTTCCAACCCCCTGCCATGGGCGGGGACACCTCCCACCAGACCAGGTTGCTCAAAGCCCCATCCAGCCTGGCCTTGAACCCCTCCAGGGATGGGGCAGCCACAGCTTCTCTGGGAAACCTGGTCCAGTGTCTCACCACCCTCACAGGAAAGAATTTCTTCCTAGTATCTCATCTAAATCTTTCAGTTTAAAACCATTACCCCTTGTCCTATCGCTCCACTCCCTGACAAAGAGTCCGTCTTTGCAGCTCTGCCTTTTTCTTTGAAGATGTGACTAAGCAGGCGTGCAGCTTGCTGGAAGAGGCTGACCAGAGAGGTGGTGGAGTCTTCTTCTCTGGAGACATTCCAAACCTGCCTGGACACATTCCTGTGCAACCTGCTGTGGGTGGACCTGCTTTGGTAGGGGGGTTGGACTAGATGATCTCCAGAGGTCCCTTCCGACCCCATATCATTCAGTGATCCTGTGATACTTTGAATTGGCCAAGGTGTGAAATTACTTCCTTGGAGTCACTCAGGCAACACAGCTGTAGAAGAGCAGAGAATTGCACCTCAATACTCTTGGTTTCATCCTCATGTTGCAAAAGCAAGCTCATAATTCATTGTCTTCAGATAGTTTTTAACAAGTATGGTCTGTCCAGTAGGGCTTTGAGAGAAATGTGTATATTCCCTCTTACGACAGGTTGTGCACAAACACACAACCCAGCTCTCAGCAGGCTCTGTTTGCACCCGTCTTGTTTGAAATACGTTAGATTTCCTTTGATTCTTACCCTGGTGAAATGGTGAGAATGAAAATAGTGGCACTGGTTTACGTCTTGCCTTTTTTTGCAAATACTTTTGTTCTGCACAACTTCACTGGAGATAGTGAAAATTAATGTCTGCATTTTCACTTCATTGTTTTCCACAAGGCAAAACTCCCTCTTCTCCAAGGGTCTTCTCCCGGCAGCAAACATCATTAATCTTTCATTTATTATACCTCTTGATTCAGGGCGTTGGTTAAGCATCCACACTTCTTTAAATATATCTGCCTTGGAACTTATGTACTATATATAATGGCAGCATAGCCACATGATGTTCTCTACCACTAGGGCTATTTTTAAAATGCTTTCCTGAATGATTTCCTATCATCATCTTCCATTTACCTTTGTCTTGGTTGCAGCCTGTTAATGACGAAGAGAGCTGATTTGGGTGAAAGTTCACTATTAACTTAATTATCTTTTATTCAGGTCCACTGGATTACTGCAATAAATGCTGATTGCTATCTCAGTCTCTTTCTAACCCTGAGTTTTGCTTTTGCACTGCAGATTGTCTGCTAAAAATGTGCCAAGGTGGGTTTTTTTGTTGTTTTTTCTAAGTATCCTGTCTACAGCATTCATGATTGCCTGTTGATCCTTTAGAAATTAAAATGTGGAGTTGCAATATTGGTATTCAAATGAGAAAAAGGCTGTGATCAGATGGGTGTTTCTTGCTGATGTTCACAGAATCACAGAATGGTAGGGGTTGGAAGGGATTTTCGGAGATCATCTGGTCCAACTCACCCCCAACAGAGCAGGTTCACCCAGAGCAGGTTGGACAGGAACGCATCCAGGAGGGTTTTGAATGTCTCCAGAGAAGGAGACTCCACCACCTCCCTGGGCAGCCTCTTCCCGGGCTCTGCCAGTCTCAGAGTTTTTCCTCATGTTCATATGAAATTTCCTGTGTTCCAGTTTGTGCTGGTTGCCCCTTGCCCTGTCACTGGGCACCACTGAAAAGAGTCTGGACGCATCCTCTTGACCCTGCTCTTCAGATATTTATAAGCATTGATGAGTCTTCTCCAAGCTAAATAGACCCAGGTCCCTCAGCCTTTCCTCATCAGAGAGATGTTCCGGTCCCTTGATCACCTTTGTAGCCCTCTGCTGTCCCCTCTCCAGCAGTTCCCTGTCCTTCTTGAACTGGGGAGCCCAGAACTGGTCCCAGTGCTCCAGATGGGACTTCACCAAGGCAGAGCAGAGGGGGAGGATGACCTCCCTGGACCTGCTGGCCACACTCTTTTTAATGTACTTTAGGAGATCATTGGCCTTCTTGGCCACGAGGGCACATTGCTGGCTTCCCTGTCTCCTGTACTCCTTGTGCATGACTTTTAGCGTAGGAAACTTTCACTTGTACCGTCATTTTCTGCAGGAATCCTAAAAGGCTCTTGTTTAGAAGCCTAATTAAGATTTTGGTGCATAAGTAAATGGCAGCACGATGCTTTCTTACCTCTTAGTGCTGAGCACCAGCATGTTACCTGTTAATCTCAGCTTTGACCTCTGTGGACAGAAGGTGCGTGTACTAAGTCTAAAGGTGATAAGAAAGTACCTTAGTTCCTTTATGGAAGAAACCCCACAGATATTGATTTTTGCTTTTGTTCAAAGTCCTAAACGCTACACAAAGCCAGCTTTCACGTTTTCATCGGTGTCATGCCACTTTGCTTTCCCATCTCAGCAGGGGGAAGCGTCTCCCTTGGCTCATGCTGTGATTTCTGCTCGCGCTTCTCAGGAGCCTGTGCTCCTCACCCGACCGTGCTCAAGTGCTTCAGCCTGAAAGGCTGACCCAGGGCTGAAAGTGGTTGAGAAGCATGTATTTATTTATCCCCTCATGCGGCTATCGCAGTTGGCTTTAATTTCTTACGTGGAAGTGTTTAACATCTTCATTGGCGATCTTGATAAGGACATAGAGTGTATCATCTGTAAGTTCGCAGATGACACCAAGTTAAGCGGGAGTGTTGATCTGCATGAGGACAGGGAGGCTCTACAGAGAGGCTTGGATAGGTTGGATGGATGGGCCAACATTAATGGTATGAGCTTCAACAAGACCAAGTGCCAGATCCTGCACTTGGGCCACACCAACCCCACGCATCGGTACAGGCTTGGGGAAGTGTGGCTGGAAAGCTGCCTGGCGGAAAAGGACCTGGGGGTTCTGATTGACAAGCAGCTGAATATGAGCCGGCAGTGTGCCCAGGTGGCCAAGAAAGCCAACGGCATCCTGGCTTGTATTAGAAATAGCGTGACCAGCAGAAGTAGGGAGGTGATTGTGCCCCTGTACTCAGCACTGGTGAGGCCACACCTGGAGTATCGTGTCCAGTTTTGGGCACCTCAATCCAAGAGAGATATCGAGGTGCTGGAGCGAGTGCAGAGGAGGGCAACGAAGCTGGTGAAGGGCCTGGAGAATAAATTGTACAAAGAGCAATTGAAGGAGCTGGGACTGTTTAGTATGAGGAAGAGGAGGCTGAGGGGAGACCTCATCACTCTCTACAACTACTTGAAAGGACACTGTAGAGAGGTTGGTGCTGGTCTCTTCGCACAGGTAATTAATGACAGAACGAGAGGGAATGGATTCAAGCTGTGACAGGGTAGGTCTAGACTGGACATTAGGAAAGAATTTTTCACAGAACGAGTGGTCGGGCATTGGAACAGGCTGCCCAGGGAGGGGGCTGAGTCACCATCCCTGGATGAGTTTAAGAGTCGTTTAGATGTGGTGTTGGGGGATATGGTGTAGGGAAGAACTTTGTAGAGTGGGGTTGATGGTTGGACTCGATGATCCCAAGGGTCTTTTCCAACCTGAATGATTCTATGATTCTATGAAGTGAATTTCCTGGGTCGTACTGTCAGTGCCGTAGCTTACCTTGTACTCATCCTAAGACCAGCCTTCATTCAAATCTGCATCGACGTTACACCTCCCTGGTTTTCCGTATTACCTGCAGCTATGGAAGAAACAGCACATCAGGGTATGCCATGAACTGACCTCGGAGAGGGTTTTGGAAACTGAAGCCTGGCGCTAAATTTCTCATCTGGTATTTAGGAAGGCAGGTACTAACACTCTGCTCACAGCACGGAATGCTCTGCGGCTCTGTTAGGCTGGGCTGGTTCTCAGAGCAGTTCTTCTCTGATACATTGTTTCAGGTGCGAAATTAATGTTTATCATCTGATAGTCTTCCTTTAAAAAAGGTTTTTATTACACCTGTACATATATTTAGTGTGCTGCTCTGAATGTTGCATGACCAACCTTTTTGCTTTTCAAGTGTCTTTTATAAATCATGGCACATTGATATACTGTCACATCAATAAATTAAGTTAAGGGACTAACCTAAACAAATGCCAAAATCATTAGCAGTTAATTAACCTTCTGTACTTCTCTCCAAATTGACTTTGGTTTAATTGAAGACGTGGGCTCAGTTCGCTTGCTCTGTGCTCATACAAACAAACAAAATGAACATGACACAAAATAGAATGAGGGGAAGGGGAAAGAAGGGAGAGCGAGGAAAAGTGTGGAAAAAACCATACCAACACATCTCCAACACGAAGTACCCGCAGCAAAACATGAGCTGTGTGGTTACAACAGCAGAAGTGGGAAAGAAGTGGTGATGCTTAGGACTTCTTAGAATCATAGAACTGTCCAGGTTGGAAGGGACCTTTAAGATCATCTAGTCCAACCATCAACCCAACTCTGATAAAAACCATCACTAAACCATGTCTCTAAGCACTATGGCAACCCGGCTTTTAAATCCCTCCAGGGATGGGGCCTCAACCCCTTCCCTGGGCAGCCCATTCCAAGGCTGAAGAACCCTTTCTGTGGAATCATTTTTCCTAATCTCCAATCTGAACCTCCCCTGGCACAACTTGAGGCCGTTTCCTCTTGTCCCATCGCCTGGGACTTGGGAGAAGAGACCGACCCCCCCTGGCTACACCCTCCTTTCAGGGAGTTGGAGAGAGCGAGAAGGTCTCCCCTCAGCCTCCTTTTCTCCAGGCTGAACACCCCCAGCTCCCTCAGCCTCTCCTCACAAGACTTGTTCTCCAGACCCCTCACCAGCTCCGTTGCCCTTCTCTGGACCCACTCCAGCACCTCAACGTCCTTTCTGTGCTTCCCTTGTCCCTGGCACTCAGTAAGAATATCCGATTGGATTGTTTGGCAAAAGTTTTGACTTACTAGGGTGGTTTTTTTTTGGGGGGGGGGGGGAGGGTGGGGTGTTCTTGTTGGTGGAAGTTTTTTATTTATTTAATTTTTTTTTTACAACAACAGAAAAACTCAGTTTCCTAGAAAGGCATGATAGCTCATAAAATAATACCTGCTTTCTTGTTTCCAAATTACAAGTGGGAAGAGCATTGTTCATCTAAGCTTGCTGGAGAGCATGAAAATGACTTCGTGCCACTTCTCTGAAAATGGCATGATCTTAATTTAAGAAGGCGTTTGTTTGATGTGTACGGCAAACTGCGTAATTAGTTGTGCTTGCTTAGCTACTGTAGTATTTGGTGCCCTCATCCAGGACCATGTGCCAGGTACTTGGTCTATGTGCCCGCGTGCTCTGGGCGATGTGTTACGGACCACAGGGGAGGGTCTGTATTTACACCCTTCTGGGATGTAAATGCGTCCTCTGGCTCTGTGTGTGTACAGGCCTTACTGGTGTCAATGATTCTCAAGATCTGACCCGAATTTGACTTTGTGGTGGTGACATATTGCTAGTGCTTTACTGCGTTTCACTCCCCTTTGCACCTTTAGCTCAGTCCTGGTGCCTTGCATCCTGGAGAAATGGCTGGTGTTGTGGTGACACTCCAGCGCCCTGATGGTGGCTGCTCTGTGTGGGTTGCTTTTCAGACTGATGCATTAAGCTACTTTTTAAGACTATTAAGAGAAGCTCGATTAGTTTAACTACTCTAATAAGTCATAGAAACGTAGAACCATAGAATTGTCTAGGCTGGAAGGTACCTTTTAAGATCATCTAGTCCAACCATCAACCCAACTCTGATAAAAACCATCACTAAACCATGTCTCTAAGCACTATGGCAACCCGGCTTTTAAATCCCTCCAGGGATGGGGCCTCAACCCCTTCCCTGGGCAGCCCATTCCAAGGCTTAAGAACCCTTCCCGTGTCAACATGTTTCCTAATCTCCAATCTGAACCTCCCCTGGTGCAACTTGAGGCCGTTTCCTCTTGTCCCATCTCCTGTTCCTTGGGAGAAGAGACCGACCCCCCCTGGCTACACCCTCCTTTCAGGGAGTTGGAGAGAGCGATATACATATGTATATATATAAATACATATGATTCAAAAGTATTTGTCAGAAACATTGTGGAAAGAGCAGAACTTCCACTTGAGAGCTTTTTTTTTCTTCCTTGTTTTACTGCCTCATAAATAAATATGGCTATCCTAATGTTCTTCAAATAGTTTAGTGTAACCTATTACCTTGTATTTTACCACAGTTAATATCAAATTCCATATACCTGAAGTATTAATCAAAATATTTCCAAAATGGCATTTGCTGTTGCAAAGATACTGTGTTGACAATGGATATTGTTTTTTCTCCTTCCAAAGAAAGTGTGCATCAATTAAAAAAGTTTTTTCTCTTGTTAGAAAAAATGCTAAAAATCTTTTACATTAACATGCTGGTGTGCATACAAAGTTAATATGCATAGGATCAATATTTATGTACATATATAAATAAAAAGTGCAGAGCTGTGGTGGGTTTTGTTGGTTTGGGGGGTGGGGTGGGTTGTTTGTTTTGTTGGTTTGGGGTTTTTTTGTGTTGTCTTTTTTAAGGCAGTGCCTAGAGATTCTAGTAGATTCAAAAGACTTACCCTGCCAAAGAAGGGGATATTGGAATGAAAGTAGCAGGTCCTGGTATAGATGATAATAAAATATAATATGCTTATAGATCTGCGTGAGGTGTGGAAGAATAATTTCCATATTCTTTCTCTTTGAAAGTTATTTGTGACCGTTAAACTTGTCTAGATTATCCTGTTCCTTTTGGAAAGGGTCTTAACTGAAGTTCTGCTTGATCTAGTTTTGTTAAAAATTATTTTTAATATATGTATTTTTTTATTTTCTTCCCTCAGAGCTTGTCTTAAGTTTAATGAATTGGAAGCTGCGGTGGAAATTTGTACATTTAAAAGCCACAAGAAATGCTATGTTAAAGCTGTATATTTGAATCTGTAGGAAATAGGCTTGTCCAGTGACTATGCTAATAAGAAAAATTTATGTATATAAATGTGCAGACGGAGCTGATAAGTTTTTCCTTCTGTGATGAGATTTCCTTTTATTAGTTAATGCTGACTTTGCTGCGTTAGGACTGCATTCTCTGTCGCTCTTTATGAGTAGTGAAGTTACCGCCACCGTAAATGCAGGGAGCGTGGAGGAGGAGAAGGAGGAGGTAGAGTAAACAATTTATTTTCATGTGTTTGGGATTACCGCATAACTCTCAAACGGAAGGTGGAGTTTAATGGTCACCCTTAAGTTAGATGGGGGAAAAAACCTCAGAAATAAAATGATTTACTTAGACTTCCTCTATGTCTGTATTACTGTCATTCTCGGTTCAGTCTAATGATTAAATGATGCCTTTTTATTTATTCAGATTTGATTAGTAGGAGAGGGATTTAAATATGTATTTTCCTTCTATACTAACAGGAGCTTGGCAAGAGGGATTCAAGGTGAGCTGAATATTAGAGAGCAGAAAGGGAGATTTGGAGACATCCATCCCTTTGAAAACCGGGCGTACCACAGGGGTTACACTTGGGTACCCTGAGGTTTGCAACGTGTTTGTGTTTGAATGGGGAGGAGGGGGGAACAGATGAATTTGGCTCCTCCTTCATCCACTCGCATCTTGCCACTTGGTCCAAATGACAGCTTATCAGAAGGAATTGGAAATTTTGGTTATAGATTGATTCTGGCTGTTTCCCAGTTACTACTTTACCCTGAGAAGACACTAAGTGTATCCTTTAGTCTGTTTTTCATTGCTCGGTTTAAGTTGAAAAGCAAAGGGAAGTTTCTCTGAGATCATTTAGAAGACATAATTCTATTTTCTAATCACTTCCAATGTTATAACGACTTGCTTGTTGTAAAACTATTTTGCTTACCCCACTCTCCTGAACCTGAGGTGCGGTATCATTATAATGTGGTTTAAAGACTAACAAGAAACGGCTCAATCTGTAATATCTCAAAAATGGTTGTTCTGAAGCAGTGATTTCTGGTGCTTCTTGACTTCTGGCTCACAAGGCCACTTATGTAGCCTAATTATGACACCAGTTCTGTGAGAAAAGCATTCGATTTGAGTTAGTATTGAGTAAAAGGATTAAATGCATGCTGGGAAGACTAGTTAATGTGTGCAAAAGGTGCAGCTGAAGGAACTGATCTCAGCTGAACATAAGTAACCTAAGAACTTCACTAAAGAAGATGCCACGGATGAGACTAAAGACCACACTTTGATTATCATATCGTCAAGGGCATAGGAACTTTTTGATAAAGATGATGTAGTCTCACAAATAGAGTTGAGATGAAATATTTTGTTAATGTATATTTTAAGATGATTTGGTGAAAACAGAGAAATTATGGTTCAGCAGCCTCTCGTACCTTCCTTGCCCTTCTGAAATTTATTACCATGGCTTTTCAAGCTTGGCAGGTATCTTGGAGATACCACTTTATGGACTTTTCAGCTGTCTTTTCACTGTTGGTTTGAGCATTCGCTCTTTGATAAAACTACATTGGATTTCGGTGCGGTAACAGGTGGCTCAAAATTGAGGGCTAAAGGCATAAAGTATGAACACACAGGGCACGTGTGGCTCTCCACATCGGGGGGTTTAAATAGCTGTAGCTGTGTGCACTCACATCAGCCCGAGCTGAAACTTCTCTGTTCTAATGGTAGGACACTGTGGACACCTGACATGACTTACTCAAAGGAGAATTACATTTAACACAGCACTGCTCACTTGACTGGCCAAGAAGGCCAATGGCATCCTGGAGGGCATCAGGAAATGTGTGACCAGCAGGTGGAGGGAGGTCATCCTCCCCCTCTGCTCTGCCCTGGGGAGGCCCCATCTGGAGCACTGGGTCCAGTTCTGGGCTCCCCAGTTCAAGAAGGACAGGGAACTGCTGCAGAGGGGACAGCAGAGGGCTACAAAGATGAGGAGGGGCCTGGAGCATCTCTCTGATGAGGAAAGGCTGAGGGACTTGGGTCTTTTTAGTCTGGAGAAGAGAAGGCTGAGGGGGGAACTGATCAACGCCTATAAATACTTAAAGGGTGGGTGTCAGGAGGATGGGGCCAGTCTTTTTTCAGTGGTGCCCAGGGACAGGACAAGAGGAAATGGGCACAAACTTGAACATAAGAAGTTCCATCTAAACATGAGGAGGAACTTCTTTCCTGTGAGGGTGGCAGAGCCCTGGCAGAGGCTGCCCAGAGAGGTGGTGGAGTCTCCCTCTCTGGAGACATCCAAACCCACCTGGACACGTTCCTGTGCAACCTGCTGTGGGTGGACCTGCTTTGGCAGGGGGGTTGGACTAGATGATCTCCAGAGGTCCCTTCCAACCCCATAGCATTCTGTGATTCTGTGATAACAGAGCTCCAGTCATGGGCCAAGGTCATGGGCCAAGCTACCTTGAACCATGTCAGAGGAACGTTAAAGGTCCATTGTTCACCCACAAGGCCGACTTCTGCATTATGGCAGTTGCAGTAACAAAATCTAGTTTTGCTTTTAGGGCTTCTTTGCTGTTTGGTAGCTTAAAACTTTAACTTTTTTTGAAACAGTCCATGCGACTAGGTAAAAAGGGGAGAAGAAAAATACTCAAAAGTGGCAAAACTACTAAAAAGACGGGTTTAATGTTGCCACAAAATAGTAAATACAGGAAAAAATCCTAGGTAGGAATTTAACATGCTTTAACACTCCAAGAAACAGAAATATTTCAAGTGTACTGAACATATTGAACATTTTGAGCACTGATCCTTTCTTTCTCATTGCACACATTATGCTCGCCTTTTTTTCTTACGTTGTGGTTGCATTTCCCTACATCACCACAAACATTTATTTAAGAAAAGTCATGCTTTTTAAAATAGAAGCGTTCCGTTTGAAAGTGCTTTCTGATTTTACTACTAAATGTGTTTTCAAAACATATTTCCCTGCAACTTGTCTATCAAATGGATATTGCGAGCAATATGTTCCTGTTATGTATACAAAAGCCCACTACTTAAACCCAAGGAAAATCAAATTTTAACAGGCTATGCAATTCTATCATCTCTTTCAAAAAATAGGAAGACAGTCAAAATCCAGTTTTTCGATAAAATTGGTGCTTGTTTGGGACTATAATCACTAACGATGTCAGGCTTTATGTGAAGTGAAACCTTTTAGAAGCTTATCCTTCCCTGACCTTGGTCTGCAGGACTTTCTTTCCTCCTCTAAAGCTGCTTCACAGTGCAGGTCAGGACATGGACCAGGCTGCTATGGACCGTGTCACAGGAACGTTAAAGGTCCGGTGGTCACCCACAAGGCACACTTCTGCTGTTACGGTGTGTCTCCCCCGGTTCAGGCTGTATTTTCAGAGTTCTGGCTCGACTTCTCCCTCTTAAGAGGGGTGGAGCAGTGAAGTGTCCCATTCCCCAAGCCTGAGCCTTGGCTGCAGGACTCTGGCTGTGCCTGCTTTGCCTGATCACAGAATCACAGAATCATAGAATCTTCATGGTTGGAAGGGACCTTCGAGATCATTGAGTCCAACCATACACCAAAAAAACTCACCAAACCAAACACAAAACAAAACACCCAACCCAACAATCCTGAGCACTAGAGCATGCCCTGAAGTGCCACATCTACACGTTTCTTAAATACCTCCAGGGATGGTGACTCCACCACCTCCCTGGGCAGGCTGTTCCAGTGCCTGACCACCCTCTCAGTAAAGTAATTCTTCCTGATATCTAATCTAAACCTCCCCTGCCCCAACTTCAGACCATTTCCTCTGATCCACCCTTGGTGTGGCTGCACATCTTCCTTGGGCCACGGACCAAGTGCTCCCACGGAAAACCATCGCAGGAGGAGACCACCGAGCTTGTCACCTCCTACCCAGCTGATCAGTCAGAATCACGGCAGGCTGGGGCCAGCCCGCAGCAAAGTACATAAGCTTGGCACCTTTTCTTCTGATCAGAGCAGATCAAGGATCTTTGCTGAGCTGTTAAATGAGAAGTGGTCCTGCATGTTTCAGAGACTGGAAGAGGCTGCCCAGGGAGGTGGTTGAGTCACCATCCCTGAATGTGTTTAAGAGTCGTTTAGATGTGGTGTTGGGGGATATGGTGTAGGGGAGAACTTTGTAGAGTAGGGTAGATGGTTGGACTCGATGATCCCAAGGGTCTCTTCCAACCTGAATGATTCTATGAAGGAACAGAAGATGATGAGTTTCTTCCCCAGAGGTTGTATTTTATTAGGTGTTGTACAGACGTAAGTAAGAGAGAGCCGCTGCATTAGGGACCGGCGTTAGCAACCTACAGGTTGTTTCCAGTGGGTATTGTGTGTTTTGTAGATTCTCCGTTACCCGTTTCCTCTCTGCTTTCCCTGCCTGGTTTTCAATACAGCAGTGCGTGCAGGAGGCCTGCAATGTGCCAGTCACTGTAAGCGCAAAAACTCTTGGTCCTGTTCATATTAAATTAAATAAAAAAACCCCTCCAAAACCCACAAAAAGTAAAAACAACAACAAAAAAGAGGCTGATGTAGTGAGGTACCTTGCTTGCCTGGTGCCCCGCAGTGCCCTGATGCTCTTGTTTAACTGCCCTGCTTCTTAAGAAGCCGAATCTGCCGTGGCTCCTGGGAAGTCCCTGTGCAAGGGCAAATGTGGTGCTCCAAACGTATAGAGAAGAGGTTGGGGTACTGAGGTTGGGAGAGGAACGCGGGTTCAGCTCAGTTAGATGTTCAGAAAATGGGAAAAGGAAGCAGGGAGACCCAAGTACCGTTAGTTGACAGTTTGGGATGTGTTCCTGTTGTTAACTGCCACCATGGCATGGTGGTATCAGTTCTGGTGGCGGTGTGAAATAGCAGCTCAGTGCCTCACTGAAGGAGGAGTGACTCCGTGTGTTCACGTTCCAACTTCAGCTACCCACAGGAACACTGTGAGTGTCCCTTCAGAGAGGCCAGCATAAAACCTTTATTGTAGAAATGGTTTCTTTTGGTTAAACACAAAAAACCCAAGTATGCTCTACCTGCAGCCGTAAGGGGATTCCTTGATGAGAAGCTGTGTTACCTTGTTCCTCCCAGGCAATGATTGGACCCTCTCCAGGAGAAACCCTCTTTGCTCAGCGGTTCCGCAGTTCTGCATCTTCCCTCTGGCTGCAGGCAGTGCAGGCTCTCAGCACATGCAGGGTTTGCCCCAGTGCCCATTTCAAGTCTCTGCACAACGTTTTCTTATTATAACATAAACCTGCTTTGTAAAGTGCTCTTTTTTAATTTTTTTTTTTTTTAAACTAAATGAGCACCTCTAGTAGTAGGTTTCGGTAGCGGTGAGAAGAGCACTGATTTTCTATCCCTGGCTTACAGCCGTCAGGGCAAGTCAAGACCTTGTAGGATCTGTTCTTGAGCAGGAACCACCCTCTTTTTTAACTAACTCATAGAATCACAGAATGCTATGGGGCTGGAAGGGACCTCTGGAGATCATCTAGTCCAACACCCTGCCAAAGCAGGTCCACCCAGAGCAGGTTGCACAGGAACGTGTCCAGGTGGGTTTGAATGTCTCCAGAGACGGAGACTCCACCACCTCTCTGGGCAGCCTCTTCCAGGGCTCTGCCACCCTCACAGGAAAGAAGTTCCTCCTCATGTTTAGGTGGAACTTCTTACGTTCAAGTTTGTGCCTGTTCTGTCTTGTCCTGTCCCTGGGCACCACTGAGAAAAGACTGGCCCCATCCTCTTGACACCCACCCTTTGAGTATTTATAGGCGTTGATCAGATCCAAATCATGTCACGGTTGTTCTAGCAGTCTCTGGACTATGAGTTAGCATTTTTCTAGGCTTGTCATTATTTAAACTACTCCCCTTGCCTTGTCAGCCTTTTGTAGTGGAAGACTAGTTCTTAATTTCTCTGGCAGTTTCTTTTTAAAATGGCTCAATGCTGTAGCAGGAAAATGGCTTTTTTTTTTTTTGTGTGTCAGCGGTATCTGAAGGCTAATATTTCAGGCGTGAAGGAGTAGAAGGGAGAGACTCCTTGACAGCAGGCTGAAAACCCTCCTGAAAAAAACACCTTCTCCTCTCAGGGAGACATCAGCCTCTGCAATTTCCAGGCAGTGTGGAAGGAAACACGTTACAGGATCCTGAAGAACCCGAAGCAGGTCAAAAATGGGGCTCCTTAATACCAGCCTCTGGAGACTCTCTGGGGACATTCCAAACTCTCCTGGACACGTTCCTGTGCAACCTGCTGTGGGTGGACCTGCTCTGGCAGGGGGTTGGACTAGATGATCTCCAGAGGTCCCTTCCAACCCCATATCGTTCTGGGATTCTGTGAGATGGCACACAAGTGAGGAGCAAGAACAAAGAGGCTTTCTGGCCCTTTTCTTGAGCTGGGTGTAACCCAGCTGACACTGCTCCCTCGAAGATGCAATATCCATAACCTGGGATGACTGGACACTAGAGTGACAGAAATTTATGTATGAATTTAGCCCTAAAAGGCCCACTGCAAGAATTTAAAGGTGCCATTTGGGTAGTTCCCAGCTGTCCTCAGCAGAATCACTGACGAGCCTGACTCCAGGGGTTCCTAACTGGGTGCTGCATGGAATTCCGTTTGCGCTGAATAGCAGTAAACTCTTTAATGTGTGGAAGAGGACTGAGCACTCAGTAAGTAAATGGAAAACTACACGTAATGAACGCTGTTATGCAAGCTGTTACCTCAGTAGTAAGAGTTTCCATAGTTGTTTTTTTTTTTAAGCAGGTGTATACTCGCAATCTGCTGTTTGCTCATGTTTGCAACCAAAACACTCAGCACAAAAAGTGTGTGTAGCTACCAGCTGTCAAAAACTCCCCTGTTCTTAACCACGTACCACAAAACAGCTTTGCCTGCTTCTGTTCTTGCCTGTCTCCCACTAATTTACTAATTGCCATACCTCTGCCTTACAGCGACACCTGCTGCCACGGGCAGACTTGACAGAAAGATAGGTCTTGGCTCAAAGGTGGGATTTTCTGCACCCCAGTTGGTTGCTAGTAGCTTTTCTAGGATATATTCAAGTATATATATATATTATATATATATATATTCCCTGTCTTCTTCCTGAATCTGGTGTCATTGCTAAAGAAAGCAAATGCCCCTCAGGCCAGCAGTTGGGACCCACATGGTGTAAACGAGCCAGTCCCAAAATTGCTACCCACCGTACATTTGGCAGGACCTAGATGATAATTTAAAATCTCTTTTCTTGAAGCTCCTTTACTCTGCAGGTGGGGTGCGAATGTAGGCTTCAGCGTGAGGAAGTCCATAGGTCAGCTTCAGGACTGAGACAAAGCGCGCTGGAAATGACCCATCATTCAGCCACGGCAAAGTCGGATGTATGTTTGGCAACGTACGCTTTGGTTTGAATTGAAATAATTACGTGGCTAAAATCGTGACTTTGCCAAAGTACCAGAGGGTGCTGACCACGGGCTTGATCCGTTAGCGATGGGGTTAATTCCAGGCCTGTCTGATAACCCCCCTAATTCACATTTGGAACCGTCTGCAGGTTTGGTCAGATAAGGTGACTCCCCCTCTTTTCTGCTCTCCCCCTTTTAAATCTCTGTTAGAGCTCGTTCCTTCCGTGCCCTGACAGGAAATTGCTGGGTTATGGCCAGCTGGGGAAGGTTCAAGGTAACTCACCAGGTGAAAGAACAGAGACCGGCGATCCCACAGCTTAAAGTGAAAAACCAAAGTGAGGATGAGACCGAGTGCTTCGGAAAATAATGTCAGTAAAGTACAGATGTGATTGAATGTGAACTGATTGCCCGTTTCTCCCTCCCCCCAAGCTGCTCCGGGGCTCGCTCGCTTGGGGTGCAGGTAGTCAAAGGCAGAGGCTGGATCAAGAGAGATCCTGGAAGGGGGAAGCTTGAGTTTTCTTCAGGAAGAGGTAGACCTGTCAGTTGGAATCTTTGGTTCTTTCTTCAGGCACATTTCCCAATAGTTTGGTCAAGGACTGAAGGAGAGTAATTGGACTGGACATGCTAACTTTAATATATGGGCTCACGGGTATGCCACAAATCAAATGAGTTTGTGCAAAAAAAAAAATAAATGAGCAGAATTGCTGCTGGCTAGGAGCGGAAAGTACACCTGGAGAGAAACTTCAGTGGTACCCTCTTAGATGACAGATTTTGTTAGTTTAGAGTTCAGTGAAATATATTTTCCACTGTCATGATAGATAACTTATTTCAGTAATAGAAAAATAACGTTGTTTTTTCCAGCATGAAAGTAATCCCAGCAGGGATACACATACTGTACCATGCTAATACAATTCTATTTTAATACAAAGGAGAAACTTAGTGTCATTCCTGAGATGTTACTATTGCATTATCAAAAATGAATTTCAGCCAGAGCGAAATGACTGATGTTCTAAACAATATTATTAAAGTTTGCAGCTGGTCTCTTACAGACTGCAACAATAATTTAAAGGTTAGCTTTAATTATTTGGGGTTTTTTTATTTTTTTTAATGTTTCTGTACAGCTGCTTTTCATTATCTCCTTTTTTACAAGCATTTCTTTCTTAGCGTTCTTATTTTTAGCAGAAGCACTGGTTTGGCGGTTCTCTTTTTTTGTTTTTATTCTTTTCCAAATGCATCATTTTATTGCTGAATGGGTGGTGTCATCCCTCTTTAGAAGAGGAGAGACGGGGAATGCCCCGGTGAAATAAGCTGTCTCAGGAAGTAAATATTTCTTTAAAAACTGCTTGTTATTTTCATTATGTGTGAGGAAATGACCTGGACAGGCTGGAGAGGTGGGCCCAGTTGAACCTCATGAGGTTCAACTCATGTATTAAAATGTTGAACCTCATGAGGTTCAACAAAAGCAAGTGCAGGATTCTGCACCTGGGAAGAAACAATCCTCAGTATAAATACAGCCTGGGGGATGAGGTATTAGAAAGCAGCCCTGAGGAAAGGGACTTGGGGGTGCTGATGGACGAGAAGCTGGACATGAGCAGGCAATGTGCTCTCGCAGCCCAGAAGGCCAGTCACATCCTGGGCTGCATCAAAAGAAGTGTTGCCAGCAGATCCAGAGAGGTGATTCTGCCACTTTACTCTGCTCTGGTGAGACCTCACCTGGAGCACTGTGTGCAGGTCTGGAGCCCTCAATATAGAAAGGACATGGACCTGATGGAGCGGGTCCAGAGGAGGGCCACCAAAATGATCAGGGAGTTGGAGCACCTCTGCTATGAGGACAGACTGAGGGAGCTGGGGTTGTTCAGCCTGGAGAAGAGGAGGCTCCGGGGAGACCTCATAGCGACCTTCCAGTACCTGAGGGGGGCCTACAGGAAGGCTGGGGAGGGTCTGTTTACAAAGGCCTGCAGTGACAGGACGAGGGGCAGTGGTTTTAAGTTGGAGAAGGGGAGATTTAGATTGGATATTAGGAAAAAGTTCTTTACCATGAGGGTGGTGGAACACTGGAACAGGTTGCCCAGGGAGGTGGTTGAGGCCCCTTCCCTTGAGATATTCAAGGTGAAGCTCGACGAGGCCCTGGGCAACCTGGTCTAGTTGGGGGTGTCCCTGCTGACTGCGGGGAGGTCGGACTAGATGACCTTTGGAGGTCCCTTCCGGCCTGGACCAATCTATGAATCTATGAATCTATGAATGTGCCGCTCATGCCTGGGAAGAATAAAAAGTGTGATTCAGTTTCCTATCTGTCCCCATTCTTTACTCTGGACACCAGATGGGTACCTCCTTGGGGACAGGTGGATGTCTCTTCCCCCTGCAAAGGCTTTCCCTTTGGTTTGTGGTGGCGGAGGGGTATAGGGTCAGCAGTGACTTCTTACTGTGACCCTTGTCTGCTGCTGGAAGGAGGCGGTGTATTTTTCACCAGGAGGAAGGTAGCGCACAATTCCCCCCTCTCCAGTGGCTTGAGAGCCCTTCAGACGGAGAGGGCACCGTCACTGCAGCTCCCTGGGCACAGACCACCCTCCCCAAGGCATGTTTGCCTCCGTCCTGCGCCTGCCCGCGGCGTGATGAAAAACTGCTGGCAGAGGAACGGCTCAGCTCGGTGCTCTCATCCTTGGTGGAGTAACAGGGCAAGTGCAGGGTGCTGCACCTGGGGAGGAATAACCCCCTGCACCAGGACGGGTTGGGGGCTGACCTGCTGGAGAGCAGCTCTGAGGAAAAAGATCTGGGAGTCCTGGTGGACAACAGGATGACCATGAGCCAGCAATGTGCCCTTGTGGCCAAGAAGGCCAACGGCATCCTGGGGGGCATCAGGAAGAGTGTGACCAGCAGGTGGAGGGAGGTCATCCTCCCCCTCTGCTCTGCCCTGGGGAGGCCCCATCTGGAGCACTGGGTCCAGTTCTGGGCTCCCCAGTTCCAGAAGGACAGGGAACTGCTGGAGAGGGTCCAGCAGAGGGCTACAAAGATGATGGGCGGCCTGGAACATCTCTCTGATGAGGAAAGGCTGAGGGACTTGGGTCTTTTTAGTCTGGAGAAGAGAAGGCTGAGGGGGGATCTGATCAACGCCTATAAATACTTAAGGGGTGGGTGTCAGGAGGATGGGGCCAGTCTTTTCTCAGTGGTGCCCAGGGACAGGACAAGACGGAACGGGCACAAACTTGAACATAAGGAGTTCCACCTAAACATGAGGAGGAACTTCTTTCCTGTGAGGGTGGCAGAGCCCTGGCAGAGGCTGCCCAGAGAGGTGGTGGAGTCTCCTTCTCTGGAGACATTCCAAACCTGCCTGGACATGTTCCTGTGCAACCTGCTGTGGGTGGACCTGCTCTTGCAGGGGGTTGGACTAGATGATCTCCAGAGGTCCCTTCCAACCCCATATCATTCTGTGATTCTGTGATTGCGTATCGAGAGAAATAGCATGACCGCTCCTCTTCTTGCTTATTTTATGAGAACCTGTCCTCTTTTCTTTGTTTTCAGAATAGGTTTGTACAAACCCCCAGGAAGTCCATGCTCTTCTGGTTACGCTTTCTACTTTGCTCTCACAATTGCTAAATATTAAGTAAAGTAAAATATTTGTGTGATTCCTAAAGCAGGCCCTGAAGCAGAAGTCAACGGGGCTGGGGAGTAGTAGTGGGGGAGAATGGCGACAGCAGTGAAGAAGATGAGATGAATGATTTGGTGCAGGTGGGAGGAGAATTGAGGCTGACAGAGGGTACTTGTGTCGCCGTGAGTTGATGAGATGATGTGTGTATCTGGAAGCCGGAATAGATGAAATGGCAAAGAGGGAGCTGTTAGAGATCAAGACAGACAGCGAAGCGAGGAGGAGCAAAGAGGTATAGCATTAGGGCTCAAACACTTTTGGGCACCCTGTATTTGGACAGTCATAAGTACGGTTTGAATCCTGATACCTGAGGAGCAGAGCTTTGCTCAGCACAGGTGGCTTCACTGAAGTCAGGGACCTTCTCAGGGGGTGAGGACCCAGCTGCGGGCAGGAACCTCTCAAAATATGGCTTAAAGCAAATACCATTTTATGCCCCTCCGGATAAGCCTTTTAAAACTGTTGAAGTTCAGAGTGGGGTTGGCTACAGGAAGCATTAATCACGTAAAGGAAAGTTTAACCTACTTCTGTTGTTCACAGCTATTGATTTTGGTTTGCTAAAAGAGCAACAGTATCAAGTGTTTCTGAGATGGGAAAGCTAGCTGTTAAACCAAATTTCTGAAACTCTCTTTCTCTGCCGGGGGACTATTGATAGGTTGAACTGTGACTTGATATTACTCAGTCCTACCTGCGCACAAGAGAAATGAAAGCACCAGGGTCTCCATTTCTCTCGTCTTTTTAACCTTAATTCAGTTTATAAAGATGGCGGTTCGATCGTCTTTTCATCTTTCAGAGAGAAATCCTTGAATCTTTAAGCAAAAAAAAAACCCAACCCAAATCACAAAATCCATTAAAAGGTTAGTGACTGTTTCAAGCCGGGGGCAAGGCCTTCTGCAGGTTGAGCACCGCGACTTATTATTAGCTGTACCGTTCCTCTTGCTGTTCTGATACCCAAGTACCATGTAGCATCTTGTGAATCAAGAATTCACAGATGTCTTTCCAGGTCTACATGACGGCGAGTGTCATGTGTGAAATCAGGACATTGCTATTCCTGTTCCTTGCTAGGGAGAACAGTCCCCCAGTGTTGGGTGTTTCACGGTGCAGAGAGACAGCCGTCTGCCTTAGGGGCCGAGTCGTGTGTTATCAAATTGAGAGGAATCACAGAATCATAGAATTGTCCGGGTTGGAAGGGACCTTTAAGATCATCTAGTCCAACCATCAACCTAACTCTGATAAAAACCATCACTAAACCATGTCTCTAAGCACTATGGCAACCCAGCTTTTAAATCCCTCCAGGGATGGGGCCTCAACCCCTTCCCTGGGCAGCCCATTCCAAGGCTTAAGAACCCTTTCCGTGGAAACACTTTTCCTAATCTCCAATCTGAACCTCCCCTGGTGCAACTTGAGGCCGTTTCCTCTTGTCCCATCGCCTGGGACTTGGGAGAAGAGACCGACCCCCCCCTGGCTACACCCTCCTTTCAGGGAGTTGGAGAGAGCGAGAAGGTCTCCCCTCAGCCTCCTTTTCTCCAGGCTGAACACCCCCAGCTCCCTCAGCCTCTCCTCACAAGACTTGTTCTCCAGACCCCTCACCAGCTCCGTTGCCCTTCTCTGGACCCGCTCCAGCCCCTCAATGTCTTCTTTGTGGTGAGGGGCCCAAAACTGGACACAGCCCTCGAGGTGGGGAAGTGATTGGGTTTCACCAAAACTCTTAAGAGGGAGGACCTTTGCTCTAAACATATATTGCTGAAGGGGGCTGCTTGGACTTGACCTCGAGTGTCTCAGCTAACACGTTTGGAAGTAAACTAGTAAAACGTAGTGAGGAAATAAATATTTTAGGTGAATTGAGGAAAGTCCTTCCTTGCACACATTCATATTTACATATGAATATTTACATATGAAATACATATATTTACATATATTCATTCATTTACCAGCAGGAGTAGGGAGGTGATTGTCCCCCTGTACTCAGCACTGGTGAGGCCACACCTGGAGTATCGTGTCCAGTTTTGGGCACCTCAATCCAAGAGAGATATCGAGGTGCTGGAGCGAGTGCAGAGGAGGGCAACGAAGCTGGTGAAGGGCCTGGAAAACAAATCCTATGAAGAGCGGTTGAAGGAGCTGGGACTGTTTAGTATGAGGAAGAGGAGGCTGAGGGGAGACCTCATCACTCTCTACAGCTACTTGAAAGGACACTGTAGAGAGGTTGGTGCTGGTCTCTTCTCACAGGTAACTAATGACAGAACGAGAGGGAACGGCTTCAAGCTCCAGCAGGGTAGGTTTAGACTGAACATTAGGAAAGAATTTTTCACAGAAAGAGTGGTCAGGCATTGGAACAGGCTGCCCGGGGAGGGGGTTGAGTCACCATCCCTGGATGTGTTTAAGAGCCGTTTAGATGTGGTGTTGGGGGATATGGTATAGGGGAGAACTTTGTAGAGTAGGGTAGATGGTTGGACTCGATGATCCCAAGGGTCTCTTCCAACCTGGACGATTCTATGATTCTATATGTACTTGTTGTGGTGTGGTTTTGGTTTTGGTTTTTTTTGTTTCTTTGGGGGTGGGTTTTTTTTGGTTTTGTTTTGTTTTGTTTTGTTTTTTCTGTTTGGTTTTGTGGTGTTTTTTTTTTTTAACTCACATGTTGAACATTAAAGAAAGGCTCTGGTCTGGGAATTCCCCTGTATAGACCAAGGGGAGGTAGCAGAGGAGCTGGTCAAGAATGGCTGAGCAGAAGGAGGCAGAACTGAGTATCTGGGAAAGGCAGGAATTTTTCTCTTTTAGAACAGGGAGATAAGAGGCAGGTGAAAAGACAGGCTTCTGTATAATTCTTCTGCTTCAAAGCCCTATAGGTAATAATACTGTAGGCTCCAAGGGTTTATGAAAGGTGAAATGCAGATTAAACAATTAAAAAGGGTTTTTTTTTTTTTAAACATTTTACCAGCTCTTCCCTAGCAATACTGATTTAAAGCAGGCCAAGGGCAGGAACACGCTACTTCAAATGAAGATGTCGTGTGAACTAATCTGGAATCTCTAGCACATCTGGTTGGTAGGGTAGCATGGGATTGGTGCAGTGACTCAAATCACATTTGAACATCCTGTCTTCTGATATTTTCTGTTGCTCATAATGAAGTGTTTATTATGGACAGAGCTTGTAAATTAAATAGAATATTGATATTCTTTTTGGCCGACACTTGTCTGATTTAAATGAAGACATATTAGATATACTTAGGATAATTTTTTTCTCCCTCCCTCGTAAGCCTTGTTTCTATGGAAAATTTAAAAGGGTGATAATTTCCAATTAAGTAGCAACATTGGAAAGGAACACGTGGTATAGTACGATTCACAGCTACCGTATAGTTCTTTGGGTTGGTTGGTTGGGTTTTTTTCATTGAACCATTTTGAGAACAAAGAGCACCAGATACGGCGCGTGATCTATTACCATTTGAACAAGACTGTGCCTTGGGGTTTCGCTTGTTTGTTTCGCTGGGGATGTGTTCTCAAAGCAGACCTTCACAAGCAGCTCGGGTGCCCTAAATCTAGGTTTTATTTTGTGAATGCCCAGGTTTCAGCTGCAAGGAAGAAATGGCCCCAAAGAACAGACCGATATTTTTGCTCAATAACGATTAAATGGTTTGGCTTATGATCAAGGGATGGGAAAATGCTTCCATATTAGCATTAATTTAAAAGGGGATATAATACAATTAGATAGGAGGTCATTTAAAAAAACAAACAAACAAAGAATTCCTACCTGGTTTCCATGAATTCACTTCTGAACTTCACACTTTAATGTATGCTTAAGTCCAGTATCTCTTCTTCGAAATGAAAAATATGGACCAAAGTGAGAGGAAGAAGTTCTTTCATTTTGCACTTTTAGGGCTATTTATCTTTGTAACACGTTGAAATTTAAGGCCTGAAGCACTAATTCTGTAGCATTTTAATAAAAATCACCTGCAATGTAATGATCATCTTTGTAACTGGAAATTAGGTATGAACAAATCTGCTACTAAAAATAGTTTTTGAATAGCCCAGAGGCTTGGAGGTTTTCGTAAAACCCTGAGCAGTCTAGAATTGGGGTACAGGAGTCCCTGCTGAGACATTACTTTTCCATTCCCTTTAAGGCTTTCTCCCTTGAGGGGGCCTTAGGGAGCTGCCCGTGGGGTAGAGGGTAGGGGTAGAGGACAAGAGCTGTGTCTGCTTAACACAACGATCTAGCGGTGGATTACCTTAGAGGAGTTACCTGAGGCCAGCAGGGGAACAGCGTCCTCTCAGTTGGCCTTTCCCATCATGCCTTCTTGTGGAAGAACATCAAGACTAAGCATTTTGGCACGTCAGCATTTCCCACGGGAGAGCAAGCTGGCTAGAGAGATCTGATGGGTAACTAATGGGTGGCTCTCTAAATAGTATCCAAACATCGTATTTCCCAAAACATAGCATTAAATTATGAACTTCCCTGTATTAAAAATCTTCTGAAAGGCTGGACTTTCCTCCAGTAAATTTATGATTTTACAGTTTCAATCTTGTGTTTTGCCTCCACCCGATGTGATTTCAGGTTCTCATCAGCTTTGCATAGAATTGCCAAATCATTTAAGCCATCAAATTGGGTCCTCGTAGAGCACGTACACAAAGCTTTTGGTTTTGCATCTACTTTTCCTATTTTAGGGATGACTTAGATATGGATCGTCTCAGGACTTTGGTGAACTAATGGCATTATATTTCTCAGCTGCACTGTCATTGGGAAAGCTGTGTCATAAGTGCATGTCCCCAGGAGAACCAAAATATAAAATTTTCAGTGAAAATTCTCAGCAAAAGGCAGATGGTGGTGTATTTTTTTTTTTTTTTTTCTTATCTCAGGGAGGAATAGAGGACACCTTGAACACTGAAACGGCTCGGTGTTTTTCCCACGGGCGCGTTGTGGAGGATACACGGGTCGTGTATTATAAATTCAGCCTCTGATTCTTTTTGCAGCCTTGCTATGAGGAGAGTTGTCACACGCAAGCTTATTCCCCTGGAGAACATACACTCCTTTTTCTTCAGTAAACTCTACGTTGCCTCCTACACATATTTTTATTTGGAGTTTTATCTTAAGGTTCTCTTATAGCTTCGTTAAAGGGAAGTTTTGAAATCAATGTACTTGCTGCTTCATCACTTTTCTGAACTGGGAAAATGCTGCTATGCCATCTTCATTCAGAACCAGACTCCTTGCATATCGATGGTGATACTTTTTTTTTCAGGGAGAACAGTATTGGGTATGCATCTGCTCTGTGTAAGAGAGGTCAGATGAGAAATCAGAATTCAGAATGAGAGCTTTCAGCGTTGTTTGTAGCCAGTTCTGCCTGTCCAAATGAACTTTGTGACCTGTGATAATTTAATGTACCATTTTATCAAGATAGCTAAAAACTTTCAAAAAATGATTGCCATTGGTGATTATTTCTTTTGAAAATGTTAACTCACACCTTTTATATTATTTCAAATATGTAAATATTGTATTTTGTCCTTCATTATGGGTTTTTCTACTCTTTTCTTTTCCAAATATGAATAGCGAAAGAAACACGTTTGACAAAAGTATACCATAGATCTGATCTGTTGGGTCTGTGTGCTAACTTGTACTAGCTGACCTTAGAATCGTAGAACCATAGAATGGTTAGAGTTGGAAGGGACCTTAAAGACCATCGAGTTCCAACCCCCCTGCCCTGGGCAGGGACACCTCCCACCAGACCAGGTTGCTCAAAGCCCCATCCAGCCTGGCCTTGAACCCCTCCAGGGATGGGGCAGCCACAGCTTCTCTGGGCAACCTGTTCCAGTGTCTCACCACCCTCACAGCAAAGAATTTCCTCCTAGTATCTCATCTAAATCTCCCCTCTTCCAATTTAAAACCATTACCCCTTGTCCTATCACTACACTGCCTGACCAAGAGTCCCTCCTCATCTGTCCTGTAGCCCCTTCAGATACTGGAAGGCTGCTGTAAGGTCTCCCCGGAGCCTTCTCTTCTCCAGGCTGAACAACCCCAACTCTCTCAGCCTGTCTTCATAGGAGAGGTGCTCCATCCCTCTGAGCATCTTCGAGCTCTCCTCTGGACCCATTCCAAGAGGTCCATGTCCTTCCTGTGCTGAGGACTCCAAAGCTGGACACAGGACTCCAGGTGGGGTCTTTCTTGACTGTTGGAAAATTTAGAAAAAAGTGCGTGCCCTGGTAAGAATATCATTTCAATTTTAGTTTTATTTTGAGTAGCAAAATTTTTGGTCCTGGTGGAGGTAGACAAAAATCTTCTTTTCCTGAAAGGAGCAATACATCATAATATCAAAATCGTGCTCAGGTTTGTCCTTCGAGCTGTATTCAGGTGGCAGTGCAGGAATAACAGAATCCATGAAAGCAGTCTGGTTTAAATCGGTACAAGCGCCAGTGTGTATGTACTTAGCTATTCCGAGCATGAAATAAAGCAGGTAAGATCAAGTCTATTTCAAAGCTAACGTTATATTTCCAGTTTCTTGGGGGAACTTCCCCAGTAGGTTACCGCTGCCCGAATCTGAGAGTTAAGAGAACGGAAAAGACGTAAGGGTCAGTCAGATACAAAGGGGTATCATAAATGAAGGAATGATATTATCTGCTTCCTGTGTTTTAGACAAGTAATTCCAAGATACTGGCATATTTTCAGTGTTTTAAAGTATTCACTTAATTTGGGCTAGTTTCAGAAAATGGGATCATTTCTCAAATGGAATTGGTTTATGGTGCCTTTAAAGAATGCCCCATAAAAACTGTTTGGTTTTTTTTAAACCATTTCTCCTGATGCCGTTTTTAATAGTTTACTATTATTATTGTTTGCTTGAAAATCTATTGAACGGTTTATCTGTTAAGGGTAGGGGAAATGATGTATACACAAGATTATGTCGCATGAACATAGGGTAGCTGTATATTATCAAGACAGTAGAAAATACATTATAAAGAGCAGTTCCACATGCATTAGGAAATTGTATTTACCATCTTAATTTTCCCTTCTCTGGTTTCTTGCTTGTCCCTCTTTTTGATATTTCTTTCCAAACAACTTTTAGACTATTCTTTTGACTACTTTAAATAATTTTTCAAGAAGGTGTTGGTGCAAGTTTGATTGGTTCAGAAATTTATGCATTGTAATATTCTAGTAATCTTTTAGCAAAATTGGAGTTTCTGACTTTTATGAGTTCTGAAATTTCCTTGACACACAAAAGTTTTTTGTTAGACTATGATATAAAATGCTTGTGTGAAAATCTATTCTGGGCTGCTAAAGAAAGATGTGTGCATGAGATTTAATATATTTTGTGCTATTTAAAATAAGTGTGTGATTAATTTTTTGATGAGTTGCAGACTACTGCAAATCCAATTTAGGCAAACAAAATTTGGAATATAAATGTGTTAGCTGAAAATATTTAATCATAGACATGAATACGAACGTATCATGCTCATTGCGTTACACTTGCAGGTTGGCTTGAATTATTAATGCATATTGTTCAGTGGAAACGGAAGAGACGATAGCACTGACTCTGGCGGTGATGAGGAACGTGGTCTTGCTGGTGGCCAGTAGCAGGAGGAGATGATTTCTCTTTCTTTGCTCTCTCGACACAGCTGATCACCCTTCCCCTCGTACTGCCCCCCCTTCCCTGCCCCACGTCCTGCTGGCCGTGGGGTGGGGAGCAGAGATTGCGTGCGGGTTGCTCCCGCTGGCATTGAATCAGCAACGCCCGATCAAAAAAAGAGGATTTTTTTTTTCTCTCTACAGTTCGATCCCTTGTGCAAATCTGTATGTTTTAATGCTAATAAAGGTGATGGGTTGGTTTTTTTTTTTTTTTGGTCAGCTTTTTCCATGCAGGAATAGTCAGCTCCCTACCAAGGTTTGCCTGATAACAACACAGACTGGCAATTAAAATCGCAGGCGGTCGGGGTGTTCCATCATGTTTGTAGCTGTTTATCTTCCTTGTGTCAGAAGTCAATGTTGCAGCGATGGAAAATATGAAATGAAGAAATAAAAAGTTGCAATCAAAGCTTGCAGGCAGTGCACGTTACACTGAATTATTAAACAATATAATTTAAAAGCTTCAGAAATAAAATTGATGTTGAAGCCTCTCCATTTCACTTGATAATCAGGTAATGGATGCAGAAAAAAGCTCGCTGTACAGCCTTTAGGTTGCTTTACCTTCAATTATATTTTGACGTATGTGTGTGTTTTAGGTATAGGACAGCGATAGACAGGTTGTAGTAAAGTTTCGTTGGTGAAGCGCGTTGTACTTAGGAAGCAATGAAAAGATGGTATTTGAAAGTATTTGAGGTTCAGTAAGGGCAAGTGCCGGGTCCTGCCCTTGGGTCACACCAACCCCATGGATGCTACAGGCTGGGGGCAGAGTGGCTGGAGCTGCCCGGCAGAAAAGGACCTGGGGGTGTTGGTCGACTGTGGGCTGAACATGAGCCAGCAGTGTGCCCAGGTGGCCAAGGTGGCCACCAGCATCCTGGCCTGTGTCAGGAACAGCGTGGGGAGTAGGACTCGGGAGGTGATGGTCCCCCTCTACTGGGCACTGGGGAGGCCCCACCTCGAGGGCTGTGTCCAGTTTTGGGCCCCTCACCACAAAAAAGACCTTGAGGGGCTGGAGCGGGTCCAGAGAAGGGCAACGGAGCTGGTGAGGGGTCTGGAGAAGAAGTCTTGTGAGGAGAGGCTGAGGGAGCTGGGGGTGTTCAGCCTGGAGAAAAGGAGGCTGAGGGGAGACCTTCTCGCTCTCTCCAACTCCCTGAAAGGAGGGTGTAGCCAGGGGGGGTCGGTCTCTTCTCCCAAGTCCCAGGCGATGGGACAAGAGGAAACGGCCTCAAGTTGCACCAGGGGAGGTTCAGATTGGAGATTAGGAAAAATGATTCCACAGAAAGGGTTCTTAAGCCTTGGAATGGGCTGCCCAGGGAAGGGGTTGAGGCCCCATCCCTGGAGGGATTTAAAAGCCGGGTTGCCATAGTGCTTAGAGACATGGTTTAGTGATGGTTTTTATCAGAGTTGGGTTGATGGTTGGACTAGATGATCTTAAAGGTCCCTTCCAACCCGGACAGTTCTATGAAAGGCAGGCTGATGGGATGTATTATGAAGGATACCTGGCGTGGTGTCCATGGGGGTTTGGCTTTTGAGACTCATCGGATCCTTCCTCAGCGACTGGGGGGTTCGACAGGCAAGGTTTGGATGGGAGATTTCAGTTACCGACGGCACGTCCGTGTGAATCTGTGGGGAATTCCTGGTGTCGGAGACCAGACTTCAATAAGATGCAAACGTGTGATTGTACAGAGCTTGGATTCCTTCTCGCTCTGGAAAAGATGGGATTTAAGGCACAAGTGGGCTCTTGAGCAGCTTGTCTGATTTGTGAGGATCTTTGATTCGACAGATTATTCTTTAAAGACGTTCAAAACAAATAGTTTATGAGAGAAAAAGTCCAGATTAACATTTAGTCTATTTTTTTAATCTTTTTTTTTTTTTAGGGGGGGGTGCGGGGAGAGGGAGGTGTGTGCCTTGATCAGTTTTTTTTACTGTTACCTGGTAATAACAGACGTGGGCTCGGGGCAAAAAGAAAAGCTGATTAAATGTTACATTATTGCTTTAGCTCTCATTTATCAAACAGAGAGAAAAAAAAAAAAAAAAAAAAAAAAAAGAGGAAATGAAAAGAATAAACTTCTTCCTGATTCTTCCTCCCGGTGGCATCAAGCTACATCGCCTTGTCATCAAAAAGGTCACTTAGATTTTAGCCGAAACGACGGCACCACGCGCTTTGTTTTATGTTGGGGCTCCTTCCCCTTGGTTTTTGCTGTGACACGGGGGCTGCCGGTTCCAGCGAGGGGCGTAAGGCAGCGTGCGAGCATCCCAGCTCCCGGGTGCGACAGAAGGGGAGAAGGATGACAGGGAGGAGAAGAAAAAACCTCATCCTAAGCGAGGGCTGTAGCTGTAGGAATATTAAATCTAACGCCTGACAAGAGATTACTCCAAACCCAGCAGCCTTGAATATGAATCACTGTAATGAACTCTGGGTGGAAGTGTACCCGAAGACAGGCCAGGAGCTCACTCCAGTGAAAGCACCGTTGCTCTCCTGCCTCTGACAGCACGTTACTCCCACGTTCACTGATACTCAGCTTTTTGTGCTTGCAGTTGTGTTTTTTCGTACGTAAGACTTTGTTTTTAAAAGGGTTGATCTATTCCTTTTTCTTTTATTCCTCCTTTTTTTCCTTTTATGCCTTTCCCCTCTCCCCCGCAAGGTGAGCTTTGATATTTTACATTTTTTAGGATTTATTCCTTCCCCCCCCACCCCCCCCCCCCAAGGTGAGTATTGAGATTTTTAATTTTTAAGGATTTTTTTTTTTTTGGTAAGATTTTGTTTTGATGATTGTGTAACTTAGCTTTTGGCTGAACTTCAGGGGAGGTTTCTGTCTGTGGGAGACATTGTTTAATTTTTTCCTTTGTTGCATTTCTGTGTGAACTTTATAGGAAGTTGTGTGATCCGTGTGGCGCTTGCTCGATACTGAGTCAATGCACTGAGAAAAGAATAGTGTTTCCTAATTCATCAGCACATCGGTTCCTCCCTTGCATTCTCATATTTAATTGTGTAGTGAATCCTGCCTCTCCTTAGGTTAGGTCTCTATGACATTTAGAGCTCAAAGTGGAGTGATTAAAGAAGCACAGCAGTTTTGTAGGGAACATATAATTACTTTACTAAAGGTACAGTGGTTTTTCATCTGAGATGCATAACCCAGTCCATATGGAAGTAGGCTGCCAGCTCCGGTGTTGGCGAACCTTTTACTTGAGGACTACTGGGCTTTTATGTTCTTTGGGTGATACAGATGGTGTAGAAGTTGGGTTCCTGATGGGCCTTTCTTGGGTACGCAGGCAATGTAAGAATAGCAGGCATTGTTTTCTTTGCAGCAATTGTTAAAATAAAATTTGCTCCTGGGCTGGGAGTATGCATGCAAAATTGCAAATCACCATGGGCAGAAAAAGGAATAAAAAAAGAGGAATTTGGGGTGAAATTCCAAAGAATGGTCTCAATCCTAGAGAAGAGGAAGAGGAAGAGAAGAGAAGAGAAGAGAAGAGAAGAGAAGAGAAGAGAAGAGAAGAGAAGAGAAGAGAAGAGAAGAGAAGAGAAGAGAAGAGAAGAGAAGAGAACACAAGACAAGACAAGACAAGACTGAGGGGGGATCTGATCAACGCCTATAAATACTTAAAGGGTGGGTGTCAGGAGGATGGGGCCAGTCTTTTCTCAGTGGTGCCCAGGGACAGGACAAGAGGTAACAGGCACAAACTTGAACATAAGAAGTTCCATCTCAACATGAGGAACTTCTTTCCTGTGAGGGTGGCAGAGCCCTGGCAGAGGCTGCCCAGAGAGGTGGTGGAGTCTCCTTCTCTGGAGACATTCCAAACCCACCTGGACACGTTCCTGTGTGCAACCTGCTGTGGGTGGACCTGCTTTGGCAGGGGGGTTGGACTAGATGATCTCCAGAGGTCCCTTCCAACCCCATAGCATTCTGTGATTCTGTGACTCTTTCTAATTCTTCCCAGACTGTGGGAATGGCTCTTTGGCAGTTGTGATCCTAGAAGGTGCCAATTGCTCCTACCGAAGGCTGACTGCTCTTTGCTGCTACTGATTCCAGCAGTGTGAATGCGCAACTACACCAGCAGCTTAGAAAGCACTTGTGTGTCTCTACAATTCCACCTGGAACCACAGAACATCCTGGGAGCAGGTGACGTTCTCCATCATGCTTCTTTAAAGCCCCGTGCACTGATGCAATTTAAAATACTGATGCAATGCAATTTATAATAAGAGCTAAGCCTTTTCATTTTCAGAGAAATTAATGATAGACCTATTTTAAATAGTTAAGGAGCCTCCTTAGCGAGACCAGTGTCCAAAAGCAAAGCAGAAAACTGTTACGGACTGACAGGTGATTTGCTCAACAGCCCTGCAGATGGACCAGAGGAGAGATGTCTGCGGTGCGCTGTACTGGGTATGTAATAGCAGTTGCCTAATCCCAGGTAGAAACACAGGGATGGGAGGGAATAATTGGAAATGCAAATATATCCCCTTGGGAGCAATCTGCATCCGCACAAAGCCATGGGTTTGCTAAACGTGTTTTTGCAGTTTCTGCAGGACAAAGGAAGAAAAAGAGAAAGCCCATAAATACAGGTTATGCATTTTGTTACCGGTAACTGGTATTTTTTTATTAATGCCGAGACAAAAAATGCGTTAGCCAGATGTATCGAGCAAACCAAGCGATTCTCTGCATATCTACCATATATTATCACTTACACATTACCACCAAGTCATTAATTAAGCAGGGTTCTCTTACGTGTAGATTATGCTGGCAGGTTAATTATGGTTACCAGGTTACTGAATCAATAAATGAATGAGGGAACCATCTTGCATACCTAGGAGAAGTTGTGTAAAATTAGAAAAGCAACAGAGGGGATATACTAAGGCAGTTTGGGAGGAGATGTCATAAATTTGAATGTAGGCAAAAAACGCGGCTTAATTTCAAGATCTCTTCGAAAAAAGAAAAAATATTTTAAGTGCTAATTGCAAGGAATAGCAGGATAGGAATAATAATAGGAATAATAAAATTATGTTTTTTTCCCCAGGTTTTGGTACTGTTTATAAAGATATTCCCTTTTTATGTGCTCATCTTAGTCTGCAAGAGTTGCATCTGTTCTGTAGCGTCTTTTCTCCTGCCTGAATTTCAGGGCTACTGAAGGTGTGATAAAATACTTGCTTCTCTTCTCCAAAAAAGCTTCAGGACTAGTTAGCTCAGAGCCAAGACCTTCCTTTTTTGTTTTTGAGATGCTGTTCATATCCTGTCTTACAGCGGCAGGAAGTTATTTACATTTACCAAAAAGTGTAAATATGAACATAATAGAAATTGTTTCCATTATTTTTGTTGTGTTAGAGTAAACTTTGTAAAAACATATTCACTAATAATTGGCCCTAAAATTGACCTCTCAACTACAGTTGCCCTCAACTAATGGGAAGTACTTCACTGGTTCCTAGCAGAAGAGACACCACTTAGAATGAAGGATATTACTCAGAAAATTTCAGTTTCTCCATTCATGTTGCCTATGGGAAACTCCTTCAGAAATACCATGGGCTGATAATATGCTCTTGACGTAACGCTTCCTCAGCATAGAATCATAGAATGATAGAATTGTCCAGGTTGGAAGGGACCTTTAAGATCATCTAGTCCAACCATCAACCTAACTCTGATAAAAACCATCACTAAACCATGTCTCTAAGCACTATGGCAACCCGGCTTTTAAATCCCTCCAGGGATGGGGCCTCAACCCCTTCCCTGGGCAGCCCATTCCAAGGCTTAAGATCCCTTCCCGTGGAAACATTTTTCCTAATTCCAATCTGAACCTCCCCTGGCGCAACTTGAGGCCGTTTCCTCTTGTCCCATCGCCTGTGACTTGGGAGAAGAGACCGACCCCCCCTGGCTACACCCTCCTTTCAGGGAGTTGGAGAGAGCGAGAAGGTCTCCCCTCAGCCTCCTTTTCTCCAGGCTGAACACCCCCAGCTCCCTCAGCCTCTCCTCACAAGACTTGTTCTCCAGACCCCTCACCAGCTCCGTTGCCCTTCTCTGGACCCGCTCCAGCCCCTCAATGTCTTTTTTGTGGTGAGGGGCCCCAAACTGGACCCAGCCCTCGAGGTGGGGCCTCCCCAGTGCCCAGTAGAGGGGGACCATCACCTCCCGAGCCCTACTCACCATGCTGTTCCTGACACAGGCCAGGATGCTGGTGGCCACCTTGGCCACCTGGGCACACTGCTGGCTCATGTTCAGCCGACAGTCGACCAACACCCCCAGGTCCTTTTCTGCCGGGCAGCTCCAGCCACTCTGCCCCCAGCCTGTAGCATCCATGGGGTTGGTGTGACCCAAGCTGTTGTTCAGCTCCCCATAGGTGGAGCTGAAGGATATTTACTGTTGCTGTAATTTCAAATGCTGCTGGAGTGAACACAATGCAACTCCCAGTGCAGTAACTTGGGGAGCATTTATTGGTGGTGGCACTGAGTTCCTCCTTCTGTGCTCTTCCACTAAGCAGCACAATGAAACAACTGATTTTTCGTTTCTGCCTCCATTCCCTAGTTCACTGAATGATGCTGGAGTTATATCAGAAAGGAATTTGACAGATAGAAAAGGTGGGAATTTGACAGACGGAGCTATTTCTGAGGAGTGGAGCTTAACACGGCATATTCAGGTTGGAGAGCCTGTAATTTGTGATAATGCCAAGGAGAGCAGATTGGCACGCTGAGCTGGCGACGTGGTGCCCTTGTGCCTTTGTGCTCTTAGCATTGTCTCTTCTGATAACAAAAACATGAAATGGTACCTTGGGTGGTGGCCAAGGGCATGGCTCTCCTCTGCTTCCAGTTGTGCTGGTTGTAAAAGCTGCCGTTCCCAGTTGGATAACAGAGTCTTTGCTGGAGGTTTTGGTTCTCCTGACCCATCAGAGCTCAGTGAGCTACTTGGACAACCATTGCTTCGTCTGGCTCAGTTCACAGAGGTAGGATTAGCAAAAAGCCTTTAGATAATGTCTTTACTGACTTGATTCATTCTGACTTACATAAGCTAGAGAGTACTTCCATGTGCACCACACCTGGCAAATTTGAGGGGTCTCTAATAACAGGATAGTAACCTTTGGGTCAGAAGAGAATCATAGAGTAGAATCATAGAATGGTTTAGGTTGGAAAGGACCTTAAAGATCATAGAGTTCCAACACCCTGCCCTGGGCAGGGACACCTCCCACCAGACCAGGTTGCTCAAAGCCCCATCCAGCCTGGCCTTGAACCCCTCCAGGGATGGGGCAGCCACAGCTTCTCTGGGCAACCTGTTCCAGTGTCTCACCACCAGAGAAGGTGTGTGCCAGGCCTGTGTTCTGGCTGACCACTTGAGATACTCTTCCCTCTACAAGCCATGACATCCATTTTGGTCACCCTGGAAGATAACTTGTCTTTGCCCCATGTGTGACCGTTAACATTTCATCTCTCTGTCGCTTTTCACCTTTCCGTTTGGTTTTTTTTTTAATCTGTTTAAATTGTAAACTTCTTGGAAGATGGTTTCTCTGTTTTCATGATGCCAAGCAAAACAAAGCCCCAGTCTTGTTCAGTGCTTCAGTTTCTGCTGAAATAATTAATGAGGTTTTGTGCGAGCTGTTGCAAAGTGCCTAGAGACTGCTAGATTTGCCTACACAGTTGCCTTGCTGCACCTTGGCCAAATTGTTGTTTGTAAAGCAATTTTGTCTCTAATATAAAAGGCACTGTATAAAATCAGTTTCTATTATCATTTCATAAAGAATTTTCCATCTGAATTGTAAGCTTAGGATTGCTGACTATCTCCTTAAACACTTCCAGATAATAATGATACATGTTCTTCCAGGTAATATATATCATTACTTTTTATCAAGCAAGGCTTGGTTCATAGCTGTAGAAATAATATGATTTACTGGCCTCCAGCCAATCAGTTAATTACCTGCTAGTTACTTAAAGCACCTGGGGCTTTGGTTCATTCCGGTGTAAGTTATTAACTTGCCAGTAAAGGATCAGTACCTCATAAATAGTTTCTCTAAATAAGCTTACGATACTGCTGAAGTTTCATTTTTTTAAAAAAAAAGTTGTTATTTATTCTTATTTATAAGAATAAATATTATAATATTATTTATAAGAATAAATTTATTCTTATTTATAAGAATAAATACGGGAGGGGCAGCTTTAATTTGCATTTGTATAAGGCAACTGCTTTGATTTGAGATATCAGATAGTAACCCCGTATTGAAGACTGTTTTTTTCTGTAATACTTCCTCAGTTTGTTTTGGGTTTTCTGTTAGGTGCTTTTAAAATAATAAGATCACCTGGAGCAGTTGGCCAGCCTTAACTTGTGGTAAATCCTTCGAGATAATTTACAACAGCTAAGGCTGTGGCTGCCTTAAAGTAATTGAGACAGATAATAGACCCTTCGTCTCTCTTTTTCTGTATCTCATCCCTTCTTTTTCTCCCCGGAACTCCTATGCCAGCTATTTGTTTAAAACGTACGGGAATAGATGTAAAAATCAGTGTTCTCAGAAGGAACAAGCTGGGGCTCTCTTTGGCCTGGGTAGCGTCGTTTAGGCAGGTTCTGAACCCGAATTTAGAAAATAATTTTTCTGCAGCAGGGCTTTGCTTATAAAGAGCGTCTCGACTGACGAATTGATTTTGTAGCTCAAGAGGAAAGAAAAGATTCTGTAATTGCTTAGGTGCTAGGCTTTGCTTAGATGCCTTCTATCTGCTAAATAAACCGGTGGCCCAGAGAGCTAATTTAAGGACAGGTATTACACACTCTTCTTGCAACGGGCCATTACTTAATTCTGTGTGAGCTGAACTCCCTGAGAGACCTTAACAAATATGCCCAGGTGAAAGGAATTACATTAATGTGGGTGCAGCTGTAACCTCAAGTGAGAGGAGAAGCTAAAAGCTCCCAGTCAAACCTGGGGTAGGGGGAGGGATGTTCTTTGTGATGTTTATATTCCTCAGGACGGGTGAGGAACCTGACAAGAGCCTGAAGCAGTGGATCACCGTTCGCAAGTGGTTGGCCAGCTACCATCATTTAGAAAACATCTCGGCTAATAAGATTTGTCAGGGTCAAATCTACTTGACCTTGTCTTGTTGATGTGGGTTTGGATGGTGGCTGGAAGGACTGGGTGAAGTTAGGATAGAGAAGTTAGGCAGAGAAGAGCACGGAAGGCTGCACAAGAAGGCTGAGAGAGTGCTTACCATAGTGGGTACAGTAATACCGTGGATAAGGGAGAAGAGGGGTCACTGGAGCAGTGCTAGAAGAGATCATAGAATCATTCAGGTTGGAAGAGACCCTTGGGATCATCGAGTCCAACCATCAACCCTACTCTACAAAGTTCTCCCCTACACCATATCCCCCAGCACCGCATCTAAACGACTCTTAAACACATCCAGGGATGGTGACTCAACCCCCTCCCTGGGCAGCCTCTTCCAGTGTCTGATACCGAGGAGTGCAACACTACTTCTCCTGCCATGCGTGTTCTTGCAGCCTACTGGAAAAAAAAAAGCTGCTGCGTCGCAAGCTACCTGTGATGAACTGGTAGGTTTTGTGCTGCCCTGCTTTCTTCTTTTTTTTCTTTTTTTTTTTTTTTCTTTTTTTTTCTTTTTTGCAAAAAAGCCTCAGCCAAGGTCTCGTGGTATCGCGGTGGATATACCCAGACAGAACATTCCCTGTGGTGGGAGTTCAGCAGCCAAATAAGAAGGAACGGCTTGAAGAGGAGAGCAGATATAGAGATGAACATATAGAGATGAACTTTGTTGTCCCGGTTTGTAGAGGCCGGCTAAGTTGATGGCTAAGTTAGGGAGAGAGGCGGGTTGCCCACCTAATGAGTGCCAAGAGGAAAAATGTGGGTTTGTATCCCTGCTGAGAGATTGTTCCGACTGCGAAATACACACCAAAGCAAAGCGGCTTTAGCTGAAAATTGCATTCTCAGCAGCGGGAAGTGCCTGATCTGATTGTTTATACCTTTTTTTTTTTTTTTCCAAAACTTGGGCAGGCTGTTCCTTCTCGTCATCTCTCCTCTTTCTTCCCTTTCCCCTCCTCCCCTCGATCCTCTGCCTTTCAGCCCCCTCTGCTCCGCCACTCGCTCTCTCCTTGCCCGCAGACCTGGGAGGAACGCTCTGCTCTAGCACAGAAACGACAGCTTCTTTTATCTCGCGTGCGGCCGTTATATCTGACTTGTGCATCTCCGAGCAGACCTGATGGACTGCTAAGACAAGATGGTCATTTTCAATCTTTAATAGAGCTTATCATAATTTAAAAATCTTACGGAAGAGCTATGTGTTAGTTAAATGATGATTAATTGGGGTGGTTATGAATAAAATATACCAATTTATATCTGATTCAGTAATAATAGTGTTAGACTTTTCTCTTTGGCCAAAGTCTGTATGAACAAAGGGATCAAAAGAGAACAGGATGTCTGTGCCTGTTTAAATCAATTGGAATTAGTGACACATGCCCTTTGCGGTCCCCAAGTTACGCGGAAGCACTGATAATTATCGTGGGTTTGTTCCTTTTGTACCAGGATAGTTGTAGATCTAAAGCCAAGACCTAACCCACCTGCTTTGTATCAGATGATTCAGTCTGTGGAAGAGCGTGGGAACTGTAATAGAGCTATCACCATCATAGGAAGGGGGGGGAAAAAAAAGGAGAAAAAAGGTATTCTCATGCCTAACTATTTTTTCCCCCAGTTTTTTAGGCAGGTCATTGTGAGCTTTTTGCCTGGGTGAGAAGATCGCTGGGTTGAAGGTGGAAATTCCCACTCGTTTAGACAAGTAAATGCCCATACATGGAGGATGGACCCTCTTCGGGTTCTGAATCCTTGCTCCCCGTGTAGTTTAAGCTGCCTGGGCAGTAGGTTAGGATAGGTAGAAATAAGCTATTTGGAAAGTACAGTGATACAGTCAGTTGAAAATTGGCGCTAGTCTGATAAAACCAGTTCAAATGCCTCGATAGAAAAACAAGGGAAGTAGTGAAGTATAGGAAGCTAAAACTCACATGGGATCTCTAGTTTATTCCCTGGGCTGCAACGAAGACTTGAGTTTACACAGAAATGTCAGGAAAGGAGTAACTGGTTGTGATGTTTTGTTTATCAATGCCAATGCTCTGATGTTCTGTTTCTTCGCTTGCAGCTGTGCTGAGAGCTTGTGCTGACGGAGGTGCCAATCGTCTCTATCACATCACAGAAGGAAGGCAGGACAGGTATGGTGACAACACACTTGAAGTCATTGAACTCCTCTCTTCTCAATGAAAGTAAAATACGGAGGAAGAGGATGTGTTCAGTTACGGAAGCAGCTGCCTGCTCTGTGCAGGCTGCCTTAACAAACTGGGGCAGGAAGGATGATATTTTTTTCACGTTACCTTTAATTTTTATTCCCAGCTACAATTTTTGAAAACACACAGGTAGCCTGAAATGCATTTTTTTCCTTAAGCCCACTGGTCTTTTTTCCCTCTTGAAAGAGCTGCTCTCAGTCTTCCTATTTTACGCATCTGTAAAGCCAGGCCTTTGATGCAGCCTCTGAAAAAAAAACTTGCTGTGGCCCTAGCAAGGATTGACTAGAGGAACATCTGATGCCTCTCACCAGGACCTTAGAAGAAATCCGTTTGCTTTGTGAAGTGGGGTGGGTAGTAAAATAGGAGGTCTGCTTTTCTTTCTGAGTTATTTCTAAGTTAGCGTCAGAGCATCATACGTGAGCAAAGGCAAGGACAGAGGTTATCTGTAAATGTATATGCTAGTTGAGGAAATACAGCTGAAAGGAGAATATGTTCTTGTTTTCTGCAGTGGCATTTAAAATTGTAAGATATCCTAGCTTTCTGCTCCAGAAGTGTCGAGCTGGGCTAGTAGTGCAAAATACTGCAATCAAGGGGTTTCTCATTTGTATAGTGGAACCATGGTGTGTAATCTGAGGTTACTGAGGATCCTTTGTGCTTGTCTTTGGGATTTTCAGTTGCTATGAGCATGAATTCACAAATAAATAGTTTAAAAAAAGCAAATAAATTAATAAAACTGACTCTCAAGGCAAAGAATTAGACAGGCATTTGGTAGAATTTACCAACTTAGGAATAATTTTGTTCATACAGCAAAATCTGATACATATGTTGTGTTTCGTCTCATGGCAAGTGTATGATGGAGGCCAGGGGAAGCTCAGTTTTCTGCTGTCCTTCAAAGCAAAGACCAGAGCTGGAGAGGAGGGCTGTAGTCTTAAAGTCAAAGTTCCTTTGTCATCTGTGAGAAGTTTGATGGCTGAGATCTACAGCTGCTAAAACCGAGGCTGGACTCTGTCAAGCACTACTAATTGTTGTAGACGTATTCCTTCTGCAATCTTCTATTTCTCTTCTCCCAGTAGTTGCTCACAGAGCCACGCACGACTTAATCTGGAATTCAAACAGAAGTCTGTTTGACTTGCAGCAAGCAGTTTTCTTTGATAATGCTGATGCTTGACAAAGAACAACATTTTAGAGCTCTACTTCTGCCTTCTCCTGTAACCTATTCATCTCTTCTGCAGACCTTTATGTTCGTATTAAATAAATATAATTCAGGGGAAAATGGATGATTATACCTTGACTGAATAGTTCTTTCAGTCTTAACATCCTTGGCCCTTGGAGTATTCTTTTTCTCTATCTTTCTTCTTCTTCTCATCTTAATTGCTTTGGGTAGGTATATTTCACCTTCAAAGTGATTTCTTTTGAAACAAAAAAAAAAAAAGACCTGCATAATTTTGATTTTTGTCTTTAAAGAAATCATTCTGCTGGAAAGAATATTCATTTACTTCTCTGAAGTATTTAGCCTTAAATTCCCTGTCCAATGTTATTAAGGAGCTGTCTGCTCAGACTCTACTGACATGCTAGTAATTTTTTTAATGCTGTCTTAACCTTCTGTTTAAAACTCTATTTTATTCAAAGCCCTGATTGCTAATTGTGTTATATCAAAACCTAAAACTATAGTTCTTTAATTCTAGAGAGGTTATTATACCCAAGAGATATATAAATAAAGAACTTGATTGATATTTTGGGCTTTATTCTCAGTGAGACCAAAGTGTCTTTCTGATGCCCTGGCAGTGTGAAGAATTTTTTAGAACGGGAATAAGTTATAACACCCTGGGGAAAGGACAGCTTGCAATATGGGGTTGCTATAGGGCTGTCTTCCTTTGGAAATAAGTAAAGTAGTTGTTGCTATTTTGAAGGGTCCCTTTCTAAATTTTAGAAGAATATAGGGCTAGAAACCACCTCAAGAGATCCGGCCTTCTTTCCCTCTGCTTTAAGGTGAGGATAAACCTATCTGTTCCATTCCTGATGCATACCTAGTCAGCTGGTTCTTAGAAATCTTCAAGTGGGAGCCCACCACCACATCCAGCTTCCTCTGCTTTAGGCAAAATATGCCCAGCTTGTTTGGTCTTGTCTTTATTGGTCATCCTCTCTTGTTGCTCTTATCGGCAGTTAGTTCATATCGGTCTTTAAGTGCTGTGGCTGAAACTGGGAAGGATGCTCTACGGGAGCCTTACCCAGTGCTGATCGATCCCTTAACTTGTTCCTCATGTTAACTTGGCCCATGCTGTTGATCCAAAGCAGCAAGAGCAGATTTAAGGGTCCCCCATTTCCTGCCTCCATCAGTTTCTTGTTTTCTCTGCCAGTGTCTTGGCTTGTTTCTAGGCTTGAGTGGTTCACCTTCTCCCATCTCACCTTCCTCTCCATAGCACTGGTGCAGGCTGGCTTAGCAACGTGACTTCATGTCATGAGATTAACATACAGAAGAAGTTTTATGTCTTCGGCTGTGTTCGTGGTGTCATTTTTATGATGTGTTTGGTTGGTTTCCCCATAAGTTTATCTAAAAACTAGCTAAACGAATCTGAACTGCAAATATTCTTGTTTAAAAACAAACCCAAGGAAACCTTCATCTTTGTGACTACTAATGAGGAGAAATCAGAGTGTTTTTTTTAATAGCGTGTGAAAACAAATTACCCTCTAGAGCAGAAGGGGTAGGAAGAGTAACCAAAAGGGCAGGATAACTTGTCCATTGAGAGGCCTGTCCTTGGGAACTGTCAGTCTTGGACGAAGAGGAAAGACAGGAGGGAAGAAGTCCAGTTCTGGGCTCCCCAGTTCAAGAAGGACAGGGAACTGCTGGAGAGGGTCCAGCAGAGGGCTACAAAGATGATGAGGGGTCTGGAGCATCTCTCTTAGGAGGAAAGGCTGAGGGACTTGGGTCTTTTTAGTCTGGAGAAGAGAAGACTGAGGGGGGATCTGATCAACACCTATAAATACTTCAAGGGTGGGTGTCAGGAGGATGGGGCCAGTCTTTTCTCAGTGGTGCCCAGGGACAGGACAACAGGGAATGGGCACAAACTTGAACGTGAGAAGTTCCATCTAAGCATGAGGAGGAACTTCTTTCCTGTGAGGGTGGCAGAGCCCTGGCAGAGGCTGCCCAGAGAGGTGGTGGAGTCTCCGTCTCTGGAGACATTCCAAACCCATCTGGCGACGTTCCTGTGCAACCTGCTGTGGGTGGACCTGCTTTGGCAGGGGGTTGGACTAGATGATCTCCAGAGGTCCCTTCCAACCCCATGTGATTCTGTGAAGAAGGGACAGACTCCTGTCCTCTGTGGCTTTTATCTCTCTGACTGTGAAGTCCAGAAAGGCTATTTTCCTTAGACTATATATTTTCTTCATAAACATCAGTTCCCACTTAGAAATACAGATAACTGCTGAACCGTTCTTGATCGCTAAAGGTTTGCAGCTAATCATCAGAGTTAAAGGTGAGTTAGTGATCTTCATGGGGTTTTTTTTGGCTCTGCCTTATTCTGTCTGCGTTGCCTGTCCTGTTGTGTGTTTCCGTGACTCGCCGTGAAGCACCATCATCCACTTCAGAGTCAGGTTGTTGCTTCTCCGTATCGTGCTGCAGCGACTTCTTTCTCAACACTTTCTGATTAAATCACAAGGCATCGATTAACCTGTGCATCGTTGGCTTTGGGGTATATGAAGGTGAAGTTGCATCCAAAAATATCATCGTATTGGCACCTGTAAAAACAAATCATTTGTACTTGTGCCTCAGATGCTATTTTCCAGAGAGATGTCAAATCCATCGTGTGCTCAGGTTTTGCGACATCAAGGGATTCAGGTCAAAGTGGGGAGCAATGTGCTCTATAAGAGGAAGGATAAGCCTCTCATAAAAAATACTGGCTTTCTGGGGTTCTGTTTAGTGTTTCAGTATATCAGAGTTACCGGGTGACATGAGGTGGGTTGCCTACAATCACTAAGAACATCACTTTTGCTACACATCCAGTTTCTTTCTGTGAACTGCATAAAGTGTAAGAACAGCAGCGAAACGGAAAAATGGTTGTGCATGTTGATGTAGCATTTTCTACCTATAAAACATCTGTAAGGTGAACTTAGGTGATGCATGAAAATTCAGTTGCTATGATATAATTCTTCTCTGAACGAGGCACACAGGGAGGCAGCTCCAAGAAGCTCTACATGTGTGTTTGAACATTAGGAAGAAATTCTGTAAACATTTCCAATTAATGTAACTTGTAAGTACAGCTACATTAATGTAAGCTGTAAGTAAAAATCTTTTTTAGAAGCAACATATTCAGGAATACAGATTGCTACATAAAGCTCGTCTTTCGGTCGCACACCCCCCCACACACCCCCCAGGATATAAATAAGCCATGAATTAGTCATGAACCAAGGGTAGTGGTTATAGAAGGTGATGTTACTTCTTTAACTTGGATTTAACAAACTATTCTATGTACTAGGCTTTGTGTTGAAATGTTAAAGTGGGAAACAGAAGTCTGAATTGTACAGCTTTTACAGCTTACACTTACTGAGTTTTGTACTTTTAAGTATCAATGAATAAATTTAGATATATCACAAACTTTTCAATCAACACCCCTGAGGAGTTTCTTGTCCTTCACGTGCCTGGAAAAGGTTTCCAGGATTAGCTGCTCCATCACCTTCCGAGGGATTGAGATCAGACTGAGCAGCGTGTAGTTCTCCGGGTCCTTCTTCCTGCTCTTCTTGAAGACAGGAGTGACATTTGGTTTCCTCCAGTCTTCAGGCACTTTTGCCAGTCGCCGTGATTGATCAAAGATTATCAAGAGTGGCCTTGCAGTGGCCTCAGCCAGCTCTTTCCGCACTCGTGTGCTTCCCATCTGGGCGTATGGACTTGCATATGTCCATTATGCTTAAGTATTCCCCGACCTGATCCTCTTCCACCAAGGATACATCTTACTTGCCTCCAGTCTTTCCCCCTGGTCTCTGATGCCTGGGATTCCTGAAGTCTGGTCTTGGTAGTAAAGACTGAGGCAAAGGCAGTGTTCAGTACCTCAGCCTTTTCCATGTTCTGCGTAACCAGGTTCCCTCTATTATTAAGAAATGAGCCCACATTTTTCCAAGTCATCCTTTCGTCACCTGTGTACTTAGAGAAGCCCTTCACGTTGCCTTTGACCGGATTCAATTCCCTCTGGGCTTTAGCTTGCCCAGCTTCATCCATCCCCAGGCAGAGCTCTCTGCACTCCAGCTGCTCTCTCACTACTCCTCCTCATCTTCCCATCGTGTCCTTTCCAAAGAGCCTGCGTCCCCTCCATCCATGTTTCCAACGAGATTGTAGCTCCGCAACTGCACACGGATCTCTGTCTCATCGTGTTTTTCCCCGTGCTGCATGCGTTCTCCAGGGCTTTATTTTGTCTCAGAAGTTTGAAAAAGGAAGCAATAGGCTTAACCTTTGAATAGGAAGACTGAGATAGTGTAACAACTTCCATGAGGAAAAGCAGTTGCATGTTTGCTTGTGTGAAAGGGGGAAAGATAACTCATAGTGGAATTATCTGTATATTTTGATGGCTTCATGTGTGCGTTTTGGCAATTAGTGAGGGTTAGATGTGTCTATTTACCAGCCGTCCTGTCTTTGTTATGTTGGCTAGTTCCATTGGCTATTTACAATTTACACTGATTTTGCCTAATCTTAGAAACTGCTGTCTCTGTTGTCAAGATCGTTTAAAAAAAAAAAAATTAAAATAGCTGGCAACAGCTAGCAATACCCATATGTAAAACTATATCTTTTGTCTTGTTTCCTGAATAACCTTCTGCTCACGGAAAAGTGGGTCCCTAATAGGATTATAGAGTGAGAAATTCATATATACTTCACTGTGTTCCATATTGGATTAGAAATAGGGTACTTATGAGGGTAATTAGCCATTGGCGTAGCTTAATGCAGGGTTGAGAGGAATTCTTTGCTTGAAATCTTTAGATTAAACTGGATATTGTTTTTAAGTTATCTTATATTCAGGCAAAAGTTAGGGCACTGATGCAGAAAACACTGAATGGGTTTTTCTGAGTACAGAGTTACACTAGAAGAGTACAATGGTCTTTTGTCTTTAAAATCTATTCATTGTATGTTTTGCGGAGGTTGTGAGATGCTTATACATGTGAAGGTTTTGCTTTATTGTTGGTATAAGGATATGTTTCAGTAATGTTTTTTAAAAAAAAATTTGCCTCAAACTGCGAGGTTAACGCTGTTTGAAAGGGCTTTCCCGTTGCTTCTGGTGGTGAAGAGTTCTTTGAATTGAGGGATTACAGTCTGAAAGCCAAGAAAGTTGAAAGCTGAGGAAGTGCTTTATTTGTCAAATGGCTTAAGGAAATATTTTACATCAGACGTTGTTGCCTGACCTAAAAACTGTAGCAGTGTTTAAAGATCAAAATCAGGATCTTGAGTTTATCCTAATAAATTCTGCAGGAGTGTTCAGAAACCCCATCCCTATCCACAGTCTGCTCCTTTAGGAAATACCTGACTTGGGATCCATTTTAAAACTCTGTATTACTTTAGAAAACTGCCAGGCATCAACACATTTCAAAAAACCAAAGCAACTTATGTCTCAGTGTTTGAAAACATTTGGAATTATGATGTAATGTGTTTGTTTCAGGTAGTGCAGGTGAGAAAGTCTCAAGATACATTAAGATCATCTAGTTTTTGGCTTTTTTCATTTATGTCTTCCATTTAATTACTTTCACTCGATTACATTTTCAAATACATTTTTATTCCAGTAGCCGTGCTCTGTAAATATAATTCGGAGTTTGTTTCAGAAACAGTGAAGAGTTAAGTATCAGGAGATACTCAGAGATTCAATCCTAAATTTAAAACAAGGTTAGTTGGGCAGAGAGGAACCTGATGAAATTCAACAAGGGCAAGCATAGGGTGCTGCACCTGGGCAGGAATAACCCCCTGCACCAGGACAGGCTGGGGGCTGACCTGCTGGAGAGCAGCTCTGAGGAAAAAGACCTGGGAGTCCTGGTGGACAACAGGATGACCATGAGCCAGCAATGTGCCCTTGTGGCCAAGAAGGCCAATGACATCCTGGGGGGCATCAGGAAGAGTGTGACCAGCAGGTGGAGGGAGGTCATCCTCCCCCTCTGCTCTGCCCTGGGGAGGCCCCATGTGGAGCACTGGGTCCAGTTCTGGGCTCCCCAGTTCAAGAAGGACAGGGAACTGCTGGAGAGGGGACAGCAGAGGGCTACAAAGATGATGAGGGGCCTGGAGCATCTCTCTGATGAGGAAAGGCTGAGGGACTTGGGTCTTTTTAGTCTGGAGAAGAGAAGGCTGAGGGGGGATCTGATCAACGCCTATAAATACTTAAAGGGTGGGTGTCAGGAGGATGGGGCCAGTCTTTTTTCAGTGGTGCCCAGGGACAGGACAAGAGGGAATGGGCACAAACTTGAACCTAAGAAGTTCCATCTCAACATGAGGAGGAACTTCTTTCCTGTGAGGGTGGCAGAACCCTGGCAGAGGCTGCCCAGAGAGGTGGTGGAGTCTCCTTCTCTGGAGACATTCCAAACCCGTCTGGCGACGTTCCTGTGCAACCTGCTGTGGGTGGACCTGCTCTGGCAGGGGGTTGGACTAGATGATCTCCTGAGGTCCCTTCCAACCCCATAGCATTCTGTGATTCTGGGATTAACTTCCTGTACTGGCAGATGTTTCCTGGAAGTATTAGGGCAATAACATCTCTGGGCATATCAGGCTTATTTGGTCTTTGAATCAAATGCTCACAGAAATGTAGAGACGTGAAAATCATTGGTGCTGTGTTCTGGTGCTGGGTTCTTCTTGATGTTAAACAGTAGTATAAAACCAGACCAGCAGTATGTTTTTTTTTTTCTGGAGTTATTGACTAAATCACTGTATTGCTTTATTTCTATTCAATTAGTCATCAGATGCTATAAAGGAAAAACCTGGCAGTTACAGAGCCATAGTTCAGATTCACTTGAGAATTTTAGGAGCAGTAGAAATACCATGTTTTGCAGGTCACACAAAGTGGAGATATATTTTGAGAGAGACACCAGAAATCCGATGTAAAACTGTTTTACAGCTAGGTTTCCTTGGAGGTGCTTCTAATTGTAGCTATTACTATATTCCATGAGCCGTAACAGAAAATGGACAAGGGCTTTTCCACCATCCCCTCAATCTGAAAACGAAACAGCAGATTATCATCTGATTTGGGGGAAAAAAAAAGAAGCACATGGGCTTATAAATGTTAGCAGAATTTAGTTAAGATTAAGCTACTCTTTATGTTGAATTAGTTGCTCTTGCTGGTCAAGATGGAAATTGTAGAATAATAGTAATATTTATAACTAAGAATGATGGGAGGTGATAGTGTTGCCCGTTGTTGTGACTCCTGAAAGTTAAACCTCTGTTAGAAAGAAGACTCAGTCCCATCATACTCTTACAGAAGCTGTGAAACAGGTAGCTTCTCATCACTGATGTACCTGTGTGCGCATGGATGCGGGCATGCCTTGTTTCTTTTCTTTCCGGATGGTTCTTTTCTTTCAGGAGACTCTGAAAGTAGGTTACTACCTTAGTACAGGACCATGTTTTCTTTACAGGAGAAGAGTAAAAAAAGAAAAGCACTCTTAGATAGAACTCCTGGGTATGATTCACGAGTGGCAGAGGTAGATGTACCAGGTTTCATCTGGAGTCAAAGTGAGATTATTGTCTGCTGGTTAAAATGGAGAAGCGGGAACCAAGACCTTTGTTTTGTTCCCGGTTTGCTCAAAGTCACCCAGTGAGTTACAAATCGTCTCCGATTCTCAGTCAGTCGGCTTTAAAACATAGGCAAACAGCCCTTTAGGAGGGCTAAAACTCTGTCCTTGTTCATGGGGTCTCATCAGAGTTTCTGATATTTCCTATAAAAGGGTCAGATATCATTCTTCCTGAAATCAGTATTTAATAAGGAATAGTAGGTCCTAGGTGGAGGCAGACTTGATCTCCATTAGCACTCCAGGTACCTGCACATTTTGGCATAAGTCTACAGATTTTCTGGATTGTTTTTGGGGTTTTTCTTGATACCTCAAGGCATTCAAGCACGGCATTTGGATCCTGTTGTTTTAGCCACATCAACAGACCTAGGTGTGAGACTCTGCTTTTCTGGAATGATCCTCCTAACCTTGTTAAGGAGAAGGTGGGAAGGACCAGGACAAAGGTCCGGGGAGATGGAGTGATGAGCAAATACAAAGCAGATGGACAGTTCGACACTGGCTGCCAGTGAGATGCTCTGCCCATAAAGCTGTGCTGTCCCGGTATGAGCACCATAAGCCAAGGTATAATTGCCAACTAGGAAAATAAAGGGTCGTGGTTTGTCCAGAACAGTAGTTCTGGAAAATATTGGAAGAAATGTGGCTGAGGAAAGGAGAATATAGGGACACTTTCTGTTAATCCCAGATCTCTCAATCAGAGGGTTTGTATTGCCTCAGCTTCTTCTTCAAATAGCTGTATCTGTGCCCCTAGTGTACTGTAAGTAGAGGAATGTCATGGCCATCTGGGTGATTTCTGGCTTTATGACATGGTAAAAATCATTTATGGCCACCCCGATGCTAGAAGTTAGGACTTTGTAGTGATAAAATATCTGTGCATTGAGTCACCGCTGGAAAAAGCAGCTCAGAAGAGAGTCCTGAGCTGGCCGAAGAGCACTCTGCACTTTATAGTGTTTCAGTTCATTGTGCCTAAGGGGTAATTCTCAGGATCCAGGGAAAGCTGGCTCTGTGTGTAGCGCTGGGGTGAAATGTATGCCTCTGTTTCTTTTTGGATCTCTGAATATCAATAGAAATGAAGGATTAGGCAGGCAATGCTTTTATGGAGCAATACTTTTTACAAGTGTTTGGGGCAGGCTAGGGGGTGGGAGTTTTCCTGTGTTTGAAACAAAGCAAAACTATAAAGTTCTTGCAAGCCTCAAACCAGGCTAGGTCTTTGCTGCCTAGTACTTGTCATTTAAAGTTTAAAATATGAACTTTATATTGAACATGACAAGAGCGAGCTTAGATTTGAAAGAAGGTGTGCTGAGACCGAGAAGAACGCCAAGGTCAGCGTTCAGTCTGGGAGCGCGGAAATACATCTGCTATCAGTGATGAATATCATCAAATGAACGTTAATAAATGACCTTGAAGTTGCCTGATCTGCGCTGTTGCCCTTTAGAGATGTAGGGAAGGATTACTAGCGCTATAGCACCTCTTTACTTTTTTGGCTATTTTTTGGGTTGGTGGTTTTTTTTTTTCATAGTCTAGACAATTTCTGGAGAGAGTGGATATAGTCCCTTCCAGGTAACTCCAAATTACGGAAGATCACATAATGGGACTGAACACAAATAACACCCGTAGATAAATTATTCAGATTAGCTTTTGCTGTCTTTAAAATGCTCTTTCAGTAAACTTATTAGTGATTGTTGGAGCGTAAACATACTCTGGATGTTTATTTCTTGGTTTTCTTTCCTATTCTCTTTCTTCAGTAGACTCTGCTCTCTTTTTATAAATACGTGAAAGCCAGAAGTTCTGACTTTTAACAATTTGCATTCAAATGGGCACCTTTATTTTGAGAACAGATAATTGTATACTTCAAACCTGTTTAAATATAGTGTTAGTGAAGGCAGTAGCTTGCGAATGGGGGACTTTATGCATTATAGAATATAATGAGAAGTAAAACTTTAAAATATAAATCCATTTATCTTTAAACTATTTTTCCTAGCTCTTCTGCTAAGATTTGTTTTAAAATCTGATTGTATTCCAAGAGTGTTTGCATTTTACAAATGGACTCTTTCAGCTTTTCATTTTAAAATATTTTGTGCCACGGTTGTTTTTGCAAAAAAAAAAAAGCTATGAAGAACAAGGAACTGTGTTCTCAAGCTATGATCAAGGCTACTTATTACAATTAACTCTTTAGGGCCAAGCGATGAATACTCTGCCTCTTCTGATGAGGACAAGGCATGGAGGAAAAACTTCAGATCCAGTTGCAAAGCCACCCATTTGAGGGGTTGAGCATCGGTTAATGAGCTGAACTGGGTAAGGTTGCCAGGCAGCTCTACAAATTCCGTAATTGAAGACACGAGGATTTATTCCCGGTAAAAAGTTAGAGCCCTGAGACATCACAGGGTCCCTTTTGTTCTGCCACTGGAAATAATTTGCTCAAGGACACGGATAATGTGTACAGCGGTACCTCCAAAGCTGCTCTGGGATACGTTTATATTCAGAGAAACTCAAATCTTCTCCTTCAACTCATCGTTCCTGTAAAAATCCCACTCCTGGGTATGTGCACTACCTGCCTTAATTAGGTGCCAGTCTGGGCTTTATTTTTGCAAAATTGGGGAGAGAAACTCTTCTGATGCCTTGATTTAGTTGTACTTTTTAAAAAGAGATAATTTGCTGTCTCTGTCTTGCATGCGGTCTTTATTTTTAAAAAGTTTTAAGCCATGTACCTGAAAAACATAGTGAATGTCAGTTATAGAGGAATGTAGAGAATTCTGAATTTTGAGCAAGGGAAGAAAGATCTTTTTGGGTAACAAGTGAAAATACAGGGGGGAGCGGTGTTGCAAGATAGCCAAAAGGCAGTTGGAAATGGCGTGACCGTGTCTTGCTGACCGATCCCAAAGAATTGAGCAGAACGATGTCTGGTCTCGTGGCAGGGCGTGGAACTGATGAGGTAGGTTGGATCCAAGGTCATAGAATGTCTTAAAATAAATGGAGATGCATTGAAGGTCCTCCGGGGTTGTCTCAGGGTGATTCTTTACCCGTGTGGGATGTTCCGTACGAGCAAGTCTGGAGTCTGTCTGCAGACTGGCTTTGATGTCTCTGCAGGACTCTGGACCGGTATCAGCACATCGTTCAGCTCTGGCTCGTTAGCCCAGTGGAGAAACTGAGAGTGTTTGGGCCGAAACACGCACTAAGGTAGTGGGATGGTTTCTGAGACCAGAGTGAGCTTGTTCTGTAATGCCGTAGGCAATGCCTTCATATATTTGCAAATATATGCCTTCAAATATTTGCAAGCGAAGGCATTGCCTACAGCATTACAGAACAAGCTCACTCTGGTCTCAGAAACCATCCCACTACTTTAGTCCTTCGCTAGCAGGTATTTTCCATCTCACTTATCTTTTTGTAAGCACTTGCGTCCATATAAGCACCTCAAGGACAGATTAGCACTGCAAAGATACACCTAGAAGAGTGAACTTCAGGGAGATGAGAGAAGAGAGCAGTAAATGAAGGGGTGAGGTGACAATTTCACAACGCCACCCAACTACCTGTCTGATGTGAGACAGTCCGATGGTGAACACGTCCAGAATAAGCAAGCATCTGTTCTGCAGTAATTCTTTTTAGCTCAAATAGGTTCATATGCATGTACTGCATGAGGAAAGCTCTGAAACGGACTAAGGAAGAGCTGCATTCCAGTAAAAAGCTCACAGCTTTCACTGGGTTTGGAGTGCTGTCCTGGTTTATTCCTCTGAGTAGCAGTGGATATTGAGCTAAACTCCCTGCAAAATAAAAAAGGTCAGACAAATAATATTTGAGCACGAATGCAGCTCAGTGTGATTGAAATTTTATGTTTTATTCTAGAGAGAGAGAAAACAAGCCCAAACTGAGCAGTGACTATCTCTGTGGGCACTCTACATGCAGGTTCTGCTAGAAATTAGGGTTTTGTTTTTTTGGGATTTTGAAATGCACTTGGTGAATGAGGGGAAACCAAGACTCTGTGCAACTTTGGCAGAGCTTCTAACGCAGGGTTTTGTTTTTTACTTTTTAGTGTTACTTAGTTTTCCTTCTTTAATGTCACAACACAGGAATAGATAAAGCCTGTGCTTGCCAAATTGGGACCCACATCACCTTTTGTACAGATTCAGGATCTTCTATTGACTTAATTGGGAAGGGATTAAGCTCTAGATGTCTAAGCAATAACACCCTCTCCGTACATTGCCCTGAATTCTTGCAGTGTAATTAATGCTTTACAGGATGCATCGTTTCTCCATGGGGATTGCAAGCAAGGAAACTGCCAAAGCTGGATCTAGTGTTTTCAGCAACCTGGTACCGACTGTTCCAACAGCCTGTGTGAGACTCTCACTGCCACTTTGTCAGTAAGCAGGTCCTCCAGAGACAGGCACGTAGTCTATTTTTATCCCTTGTTCTTGAAACAAAAACCTGAACAACTTCTAGCTGTGTGTTAATAATGTTAATATGTGTGTAAATAGTGTTTGAGCGTCTCTAACTCTGATTTCAGATTGGAAGCCAGCATTGGCAATAGTTGGAAATTGTTACTGCTTTGCGTATTTGGAATGACTTTGTAGTGCCCACACAGCGGGCAAAATATTTACAATAGTCTTCGGAAGCAGTAACACAAGGAGTGAAATTCATCCTATAGCAATGAATTGTTCTTGGACTAGTAGCTCTTGAGGGATATCCCACCTACATGAGGTGCCCGAGTCTCAAACTGCCTGGCTTCCCCTGGTTGTGAGGAAACTCCGGCTGGAATAAGTTTCCTCTTGCTTTTGAAACTGAGCTGAGTGGCCCATTCAAGGTAACGGCATCATGCGGCTCATGGGGATGCGTCGGTAAGATGGTTTGGATCAGACAGAGTATACGCCTGCACGCAGTTTGCCCCATATTTCCTTCAGTGTGCCTTTAAGTATTTTGATCTCCGTGTAAAAGGTATCTGAGACGTTAAAAAAAGAACAGAAGCAATAAATAACCGCATAGCTCTTCCCCTTCATTTATTCATTCTAAGCATTATGGATGAAGAAGAGTGACTGTCTAAGTGAAGGCAGTATTAGGGATTTGCAGCTTGAGACTGGGTTATCCCGTTACTGTGGAGAGAGCTAATAGGATGCCAGGAAAGAAGATTGAAAAGGATCAGCAGGTTAGAAAAGGTGTATTTTTAGAGTACAAAACAAAGAAACAGTGGGTAGCAATGGCAGTGGATAAAAGGCTGTGCCTTTGGATGTCCTCTGTCTTTTTCTTAAGAAAGAAAGAGAGACTGGTGTTCAGGTGTAGTTCAAAATATTTGCTGTGAGGGTAGTAGGATTTTTCAGGTTGGCTTATTTATTTATTTTTTAAAAAAAGCACGTGAGTGGGTAGTAGAGCGATTTTACTATTTATTTTTTTTTTTCTGCAGTTGGTGTGAGTTGCAGTCCAATGGCGTTGTTCAGAGTGCTGGTCAGCCAGCTGTGGGCTGGAGCATCGAGAACGCACAGAGACCCAGAGATGCACAGAACCCCCAGAGACCTGGGGGTTCTAATTGACAAGCGGCTGAATATGAGCCGGCAGTGTGCCCAGGTGGCCAAGAAAGCCAACGGCATCCTGGCTTGTATTAGAAATAGCGTGACCAGCAGAAGTAGGGAGGTGATTGTGCCCCTGTACTCAGCACTGGTGAGGCCACACCTGGAGTATCGTGTCCAGTTTTGGGCACCTCAATCCAAGAGAGATATCGAGGTGCTGGAGCGGGTGCAGAGGAGGGCAACGAAGCTGGGGAAGGGCCTGGAGAATAAATCCTATGAAGAGCGGTTGAAGGATCTGGGACTGTTTAGTATGAGGAAGAGGAGGCTGAGGGGAGACCTCATCACTCTCTACAACTACTTGAAAGGACACTGTAGAGAGGTTGGTGCTGGTCTCTTCGCACAGGTAATTAATGACAGAACAAGAGGGAACGGCTTCAAGCTCCAGCAGGGTAGGTTTAGACTGAACATTAGGAAAGAATTTTTCACAGAACGAGTGGTCGGGCATTGGAACAGGCTGCCCAGGGAGGTGGTTGAGTCACCATCCCTGGATGTGTTTAAGAGCCGTTTAGATGTGGTGTTGGGGGATATGATATAGGGGAGAACTTTGTAGTGTAGGGTAGATGGTTGGACTCGATGATCCCAAGGGTCTCTTCCAACCTGAATGATTCTATGATTCTATGAACAGTGTCTGCGGTTGTTACCTCCTCTGTGCCGAAGTGGAGTTACTCTGCAAGGGCTTGAAATCATATGGTCTTTAGCGCACGGATGCAAAAGAAGTCTGAACATCTCTGCTTCTTTGTCGGCGGGGCTTTTGCCTTGGTGTTTAGGGGAGCTGAAGGGGTTAGGTGAGAGTTGGCACAGGCACAACTGTTAAAAAAAGGCAAAAATTGAAAGGCAGGGAGAAAAAGAGGGTACAAGGAACAGGATGGGAAGGGGGTGAAAGTGTTTTTTGATAATATAGCTGAAAAGGAGAAAATTCTCTGGAATAAATCAAGCCAATAACTCCAGTGGAGCAACGGTTATTCCGTCACAAGAAAGAAAGAAAGGAGGGCTCTACAGTAGTAAAGACAAAAATGTGATTGGCCTCTGCAAGTTCCAGCAGTGTCTGTGGGAGGATTGATGTTTTCTAATTTTATAAGCTGCAGCAGGCACGGTAAATGCCGGTGACGGATCAGATTAGAATTGTGTGCATTAAGGTATTTTGAGCGGTGAGAGAAAGACAGATTGTCCCAAAAATACAACTGCAAAAGAAAGTCAGTAAACAATTCCCTACCTTTTTTTTTTTTTTCTTTTTGTTAAAACATCATCTGCGAGGTTTGACAACAAATGTGTTTAATTAAGAAAGTGACAGATGTGAGTGCCGGTATCTCTTCTTTTTTGATGCTTCTAATTTTAGGAAAAAAAAAGAAAACTGAGCATAAGGTGATTTCGAGGTGGTTTTGTAGAGGAGGGAGTTGTGTGAGGAGCATGCATGGATTGATCGGCGTGTTAGCTCTCAGGGGGAATTATCAGGATGATGAAGAACCCTTCTTTAAGAGTTAACATTGCTAGCAAGTGAGTTATTGATCCGCTCTGATTGGCAGCGAGGGGCCAACATTGATCCATCACTGGAAGCTTTGCAGCAAAGCGATGAAAGTGGCTCCACGGGCTGTGGTTCTGCGTCTCATCCTGTGAAAAGGTTACTGCTCTCTGATTTCCTTTTAGAGTCACAACATTTCAAAGTGAACAGCGTTTTCTGCCAAAGAGAGGAGCTGGAACCGTGCGAGACTGTCCTTGGACACTTAAAGATTCTGTTGGCTTAAACAGATCGGAATCACGTGGGTAAATCCCTCCTCGTTTCCTTACTCCCTCTTCTTTGCCCCACAGTGAAAATAATAGGGAAGAGTTTCCATGATTATGTTTACTGTAATGAGCCTGTCGTCTGGGGAAACTCTTGTGGCATCTTTTAACGTTAATCTAGTATTGATTCATGACTCTAATTTTTATGTTCTAGCTCTTGTTCATTAAGTGACCGCATGCAGGTTTCTCATATTGTGTGTGTTCCCCATAAAAACCTGTGCGTTTCATTAAAACTCAGCATTAAAGGAAATGTTTCCTGGCAGAGCAATATTCCAACAGCACGTTGCAAGCATGCAGGAGGGTCCCAAGGTCACAAACTCCTCTCAGAGGTTAATTAAGTCTGAAAGACAGGTATTCCGTTGTAATTAAATAGTAATGAATGAGAGGCCAGGAATATTTGGTGTATCATGCAGTACCACGAGGCAAAGCCAAAATCATCTGCAAATTTATTATTTTATTTCACATTCTATTATAAAGTACCCTTGGGTGTCAATGTAATTTTTATTCTCCAACTTGCCTATGACAGAAGGGGGATTAAGTGGTCAGCACCGCCATGCATATATGCGATGGTAATATACCTCGGGAGTGGGTTTGAGAACTCTCATAGCATTCCCGACATGCTGAAGAGGGCTTTCATCGGGGGGGGGGGGTGATGCCTTCCCAGTCCTGCAGGATCTCATTTTTAATCAGAGCGGAAAGTGCTTTCATTGCCACGTCCACAGCGGAAAAGCCGTGGCAAGTTTTGACTTCTCTCGGTAGCGCCAGCAGAAATGCAGTCGTGTTCGTGACCCTGTTTAAGAGCTCATCAAAATTTCCTTTTTAGTTCTTGCGCTTCCGGGGTTTAATATTTCAGCGCGTTCAAGTGGATCGGGCAGGGTCTTGGAACGGGGCCACGGACAAGTTGTCAATCCAAATGTACATTATTTTATTTTTTTTTCTTTATCTTTTTTTTTTCCCCCAACCGTGATTGTAAACCAGCTGATTCAGACAGTCATACATTGGCTCCACTCTGATATCTCTGAAGAGTGAATGATTTTAATCTTTGAACATATTATAGGAATGTAGGAGACAAAAGCATGGGTTACCAGCAGGTTGTAGTTTTCATTTCTTACTTCTGTGTTTTAAAAGTAATTTTATTTTTTTTTAATTTTTTTCTTTCACCTGAAAGCTGCCTTTGTAAACTGTTTTTCCCACCTTCCAAAAGAACGGGATGGGGCAAACTGCTCATCCCTACTCCCCCTTTCATCCCTACTCCCCCTTTCATCCCTACTCCCCCTTTCATCCCTACTCCCCCTTTCATCCCTACTCCCCCTTTCATCCCTACTCCCCCTTTCATCCCTACTCCCCCTTTCATCCCTACTCCCCCTTTCATCCCTACTCCCTCTTGGGCTGGACAAAGCAGAGCCATGAATTTAGGAATCTGCATTTCGTAAAATTCTGTAAAAGTTGAGAATCCTTCTAACTTACATCAGCCCTTCCGTGTACCGACGCCAGCCGGGGGTACAAGGGAAAAGACATTGCTCTCCTGTTCCACAGCCAGGCCTCTGGAAAAGCTGCATCAGCTCATTGATGCTGCAGCCTGCCCTTCCCAGGCCTTGAAGGTGGGAATGGTCCAAAATCTTTGTGCCAAAATACAAATTCCTGGTTGTTACTTGCTGGCTGGCTCTAACTGGCTGGTACAGGCTTGTTTTGCATCTGAGCTTAACCGGGTATTTAACTACCTAGGATTTAGGTGATGGTTTTGCTTACAGTGAAATGGAGTTCCCTGTTAATCTTCAGGACACCCTTCCATTTCTCTCTGAGGACAATTACAAAAGTATCTTCAGTGACAGTTTTTCTGTCATTCCAGTAAAATATGGGTCCGTTACCTGATTATTAGGCAGATAGGTCTATTCCTTCCAATTTCACACATTTTTTCAAAAACTCATCAACATGTGAATTAATGACCTGCAGGTATTAATATGTGTAGAAAAAATTATCTAGGAGTGAATCTTATGCTGAAAGAATGGGCCACACTGTCATCCAGAACTTCACTCTTCTATTAAATGACATCTCTAATGACAGTTATATTGCATAGAACCACAGAATGGTTAGAGTTGGAAGGGACCTTAAAGATCATCCAGTTCCAACCCCCTGCCCTGGGCAGGGACACCTCCCACCAGACCAGGTTGCTCAAAACCCCATCCAGCCTGGCCTTGAACCCCTCCAGGGATGGGGCAGCCACAGCTTCTCTGGGCAACCTGTTCCAGTGTCTCACCACCCTCACAGCAAAGAATTTCTTTCTAGTATCTCATCTAAATCTCCGCTCTTTCAATTTAAAACCATTACCCCTTGTCCTGTCACTACACTTCCTGACAAAGTGTCTCTCCCCATCTCTCCTGTAGCCCCCTTCAGGTACTGGAAGGCTGCTATAAGGTCTCCCCGGAGCCTTCTCTTCTCCAGGCTGAACAATCCCAGCTCTCCCAGCCTGTCTTCATAGGAGAGGTGCTCCATCCCTCTGATCATCTTCATGGCCCTCCTCTGGACCTGCTCCAACAGGTCCATGTCCTTTTTATGTTGAGGACTCCAAAGCTGGACACGGTACTCCATGTGGGGTCTCACCAGAGCAGAGTAGAGGGGCAGAATCACCTTCCTGGACCTGCTGGCCACGCTTCTTTTGATGCAGCCCGGGATGCGGGTGGCTTTCTGGGCTGCCAGTGCACACTGCTGGCTCTTGTCAAGCTTCTCATCCCCGAGCACTCCCAAGTCCTTCTCCTCAGGGCTGCTCTCCAGCCATTCTCTGCCCAACTTGTATTTTATGCCTGGGATTGCAGGACCCCGCACTTGGCTTGGTTGAACTTCATGAGGTCATGTCACCTGTGGTGGTCTTCAGGCTACTCTTAGGGGATCTTGGTACGCGCTAATACAGATTGTTTGATTCTCGACTCGCCTCTGTCCGGTCATTTCTAAAGCAGGTAGATGTGATGCTGTGCGCGCTCGGAGTTCTCCTCTCGTAGCAGAAATGGCTGCAGATGGCAGTGGGGAGATAACACCTCTGAATGTCTTCCCTGAAGAACAGCTGCTTTTACTATATACAACAGGAATAGCTTTTAATAAGAGCTCCTAATTGCGTTTCTATTATTTATAGGGAGATCTGTGTCCTTAAGATTTATTCCCGATTCTATAACAAAAGTTAATTAGTGTGTTGAAATTTAATAAAAGATTAAATTGAAGTGGTAATGACAGTAATAGAACTTAGTAGGGTGGCAGTTAAGGGTTTTATAAATATTTTTTTAATCATAATAAATTGTGGAGTTGATACAGGGGGCAATATTAAAAATTTCTTACAATAAGTGGGGCACAAAGAGCATCAGAGTTCACATCAAATATATTTTTCAGCAAATCTACTTGATAGAAAGTTATTTGTACAGAGCCTGAGATGGGAACTCTTTGGACTATGCACTGCTTCTCCAGAATGAGGTGTTTTCTGTCTAAGGTTGTTTTTAACCCACATAGATGATAAAGGGAGGGGGCGGGATTGAGAACAGAGAACTTCATGTCATGTGTACGTGTGTGATGTTTCTAATGCCTCCGTTGGGTATGCAGTTCTCTCTGTGATTGCCATTCTTGAATGCCAGTTATGAGTGAGCACTACGTTTGTACATTTACCTGCCTGGATTTGAGAGCTATCAGGTAGGTAGTTACCTAATTGGTGTCATTTGTGCTGTAAATACTATATTGCAAAGTGGCAGTAAACTTAGCAGTGCGGCTGGCTCAGGTTCTTTTCAAATCTTCCCTCCACGGTCATAGAATCACGGGATGATATGGGGTTGGAAGGGACCTCTGGAGATCATCTAGTCCAACACCCCTGCCAAAGCAGGTCCACCCACAGCAGGTTGCACAGGAACGTGTCCAGGTGGGTTTGGAATGTCTCCAGAGAAGGAGACTCCACCACCTCTCTGGGCAGCCTCTTCCAGGGCTCTGCCACCCTCACAGGAAAGAAGTTCCTCCTCATGTTTAGACGGAACTTCTTACGTTCAAGTTTGTGTCCGTTCCCTCTTGTCCTGTCCCTGGGCACCACTGAAAAAAGACTGGCCCCATCCTCCTGACACCCACCCTTTAAGTATTTATAAGCATTAGTCTAATTGATGTTGGTCCAATTTTTGTGCTTTTGGTGAAACATCAATGACAACAGCCAGGTCTACACTTTCTAAGGCAGATAGAGTAGGGGTTTGGTAGGTAGGTCCCAGCCACAGTTTGGACATGAAATAAAAGACTTAATAGCAATAGTAGGGCACACCTCCTTGCTTCACTGAAAACACACTATAGCACCCCAGTCTGACCAATGGATCGGGGGAGGTGAACACATACACACACATACTTGTTTCTTGAACGCAGTTCAGACTGTTATATCTGCAGCTGATGTCATCCAGGATGCACGCACAGCAACCACTGCCATTGTAATTACTCTCCTACCAGTCTCTGAGCTATTTTAAAGCTGGCTCAGATTTGCATGGACTTCAGTCAACCAAGTTCTCAATGTAGCCTTGGAGACCCTTCACAGAGCCCTTTTGATTTCTCTGGGTCATGCTTATTACTTTGTTGCCTTTTTTGTGGTTTTCGTTTCTTTTCTTCTTTTTTTTTTTTTTGGTAGCAGATATTTTTTGGAAAATTTCTCAGTTTTAAATTAGTAAAAGGTAAGAGGTGAAGTTTACATCCTCTCCTGATCTGCAACGTCTGAATATAAGCATGAATTGGCTTCTGAACGTAAGTTTGTTGAACTCCTTGTGGGTTCTGACTCAGAGCTGTGCTGGTTTGAGGTGGACCCGATGCAGCGAGGGGAGCTGCTGGCTACGCGTGCTGAGCGAGGCTCTACGGGAGCAGGCGGCTTTGAAGGATTGGGACCTAGTGAGGATTTTAGCGTATGGGTGCAGATGCTTGGTGCTTGTTAGTGACTTCTGTAGTTAAGACCTTGCAGGGGTAGATGTCTTCTAATGTGGTTTGAAGGAAGCTTTGTTTGTAGACCTTGACCTCCTGCAGAAATTTGCCGCCTTTGATATATTTGCTCTTAGTTCTTTCTCAGCAGTTAGGGCAGCTAAGTCTGTGCCGGAGATGAAAGCCAGGGCAGGCTCCTGGGATTGTTGTGATAGCCGTTGTATGTGTTGTGCTTAGCATCACTATTTCTGTGGTAAAATTAGTTTTAATAAGCTGCAGGAGAAATATCGGTAGGTCAGATGTGGTGTCAAAAAAGAGTGTGGCCAGTAGGTGAAGGGAGGTCATTCTCCCCCTCTACTCTGCACTGGTGAGGCCACAACTGGAATACTGCATCCAGTTCTGGACTTCCCAGTTCAAGAGAGACAGGGAACTACTGGAGAGAGTCCAGCGTAGGGCAACAAAGAGGATTGAGGGATTGGAGCATCTCCCTTACGAGGAAAGGCTGAGAGAGCTGGGGCTCTTCAGCCTGGAGAAGAGAAGGCTGAGGGGAGACCTTGTCTATGTTTACAAGTACCTAAAGGGTGGGTTGAAGGAGGATGGAGCCGGACTCTTTTCAGTGGTTCCCAGTGACAGGAACAAGGGGCAAGGGGCACAAGCTGGAACATGGGAAGTTCCATTCAAATATGAGGAAAAACTTCTTTCCGGTGAGGGTGCCAGAGCCCTGGAAGAGGCTGCCCAGGGAGGGTGTGGAGTCCCCTTCTCTGGAGATCTTCAAGACCCGCCTGGATGCAGCCCTGAGTGATGTGCTCTGGGCAACCCTGCTTTGGCAGGGGAGTTGGACTAGATGGTCTCTAGAGGTCCCTTCCAGCTCCCCCAATTCCCTGATTCTGTGAAATGCGTACAGCATGGCCTAGGCAGCCAGTAGGCATGTATGAGAGATGTCTGGGAAGAGACGGCCTCCTTCCTCCTTTTAATATCTAATGGCTGTGGGCTAAATTATGACATAATTAATATAAATTCTATCTCAGCTTCTGTAAGTTTTCTTGGCTCGATTAGCTGCTGGTGGGTTACTCCAGCATTAGACAGTAGCTGAAGATGGGAAAAGATTCTGCTCTCCGAGTATCTGCCTGACAGCTGGTGCTTTCAGGGGGTGAAGGAAGCTCTGAGAAATGAGAAAGATTTGGCATGATGCTTTGGCCAGAACTAAATTCAGCTTTTGTCCTCCTAAGAAACATTTCCCACCCTTAGACTGGATACCACGGCTGTGTGATTGTTCTCCCTGCCTTTCAGATAGGCCATCCGTGGAGGTGCGGGGAGCTTCCATGTCTTGGTGATGGCCAACTTTTAAAAAGCCCTTTTCTTTGGGGAGTGTTGGAGGCTGTGCTGGCTGCCAGGAATCTGAGGAATCTGACTTATATGCCATTAGGTTTCCTTACCTGCAGGTTTGTTCGCTAAGGAACAGCAGAAAGAAATAAAAGTTTAGGTCCAGCAGGTCACTGTCAACCAGGCATCCTTTTGTCCACCCATCACCTATTAAGGTGCAAAGCATAGGTAGGAATTTACCTGTTTATTTTAGCAGTTGAAACGTTTTACAGAAAAAAAAACAGCAGGAGATAGCTGACATTTTCTTTGATGAACGCATTTCATCAATCACTTCGTCTTTATTCCTTAAAAAACATGGAAGGAATAAAACTTTGATAGAAAAAATATTTCAAACAGGAACATTAGGTTGTGATCCGAAGGTAGATTTATTTATACAGGAGAGTTGCAGCTTTACTTTTGTTTCTTAATTTCATCCATATGTCAGGTAAGTATAAAAGAGGCTTTTAATGAGAGGCTTATGAGAGGCATTCCAATTAGAGTAATGCTCACTAAAATGATACTTAGAAATATTTCTAATCTTACTTGAGAAAGCGAGAACTGCTTTTGTGTGCTCGTAGCTGTAAACCTGCTCCTTTTGGTAACTAAAATATCCATAGTGGTACTTCGGGTCTGCGGAAGGGGTGATGCTGTGAGGAGGGTGAGACGAGGACTAAAGCGAGTAGGATCTCTCTGCCAGCTGCAGAAGCCGTACCCAGACGTGGTGCTTCAGCCCACTAAAGACAGGGCCACCGCTATATTAAACACTTTTCCTTCAGTTCTATCATCAGAGCTCTTCAGGGCAACCTTTTACCTTTGCAACTAGTACTGACCTTAAAAAAAACTTCCAGTAAACTTCGGAAGATGTTGCTGTCTAAAACACAAGTTTTAGAAAATGAAATAGGGTTGTGTATTTTACAGCTAAACTGTGTAGAAATGGCAGAGCACTCACTTGAGTCAATCTGATGAAAGTGAGGATGCTTTTTGGGAAAGGTTACTAAGCATCAGATAGAGCCCAAGTCTCATTTTGTATGCACATTTATCTTCTGCTTTCTCTCTAATTAATGCTGCTGTGCTGGACAAGAGGTGCGGGTACCTTTTGAAATGCTAATGCTCCGGCGGAATCTCCTGGTTCTCTGTCAGCTCCAGAGAGGCTGCAGCAGAGGTCAGCAGCAAAAGGTTTAATAAAACTTCTGCCTCCCGCTGACTTACCAAATTTCAGCCAAACAGACTTCAAACAGCTGTCTGCCGTTAGGTGTTTTTTCTTCATTCCTTGCCGTGTGGTTCACGTGCCCTAAAGAAATGATGTGTTTTGTACCAGTGTAGCCCAACTGTTTTCAGAATCCTTGGTTCGTTGTTTATCTGCAAAATGTTATGTACCTTATCAGTATAAGGGCTCAAAACCTGAAGAAATTTTATTAATATATTTAAGGTACTGTACTACACCAGGACAGGCTGGGGGCTGACCTGCTGGAGAGCAGCTCTGAGGAAAAAGACCTGGGAGTCCTGGTGGACAACGGGATGCCCATGAGCCAGCAATGTGCCCTTGTGGCCAAGAAGGCCAATGGCATCCTGGGGGGCATCAGGAAGAGTGTGACCAGCAGGTGGAGGGAGGTCATCCTCCTCCTCTGCTCTGCCCTGGGGAGGCCCCATCTGGAGCACTGGGTCCAGTTCTGGGCTCCCCAGTTCAAGAAGGACAGGGAACTGCTGGAGAGGGTACAGCAGAGGGCTACAAAGATGATGAAGGGCCTGGAGCATCTCTCTTAGGAGGAAAGTCTGAGGGATTTTAGTCTGGAGAAGAGAAGGCTGAGGGGGGATCTGATCAATGCCTATAAATACTTAAAGGGTGGGTGTCAGGAGGATGGGGCCAGTCTTTTTTCAGTGGTGCCCAGGGACAGGACAAGAGGGAATGGACACAAACTTGAACGTAAGAAGTTCCATCTCAACATGAGGAGGAACTACTTCTCCAAACTAAACATGCCCGGTTCCCTCAGCCTCTCCTCATAGCACTTCTTCTCCAGACCCCTCACCAGCTCCGTTACCCTTCTCTGGACCCGCTCCAGCCCCTCAATGTCTTTTTTGTGGTGAGGGGCCCAAAACTCGACACAGCCCTCGAGGTGGGGCCTCCCCAGTGCCCAGTACAGGGGGACCATCACCTCCCGAGCCCTACTCACCACGCTGTTCCTGACCCAGGCCAGGATGCTGTTGGCCTTCTTGGCCACCTGGGCACACTGCTGGCTCGTGTTCAGCCCACAGTCGACCAACACCCCCAGGTCCTTTTCTGCCGGGCAGCTCCAGCCACTCTGCCCCAAGCCTGTAGCGCTGCAGGGGGTTGGTGTGACCCAAGGGCAGGACCCGGCACTTGGCCCTGTTGAACCTCATCCCATTGGCCTCGGCATCAAAAGAAGTGTTGCCAGCAGATCCAGAGAGGTGATTCTGCCACTTTACTCTACTCTGGTGAGACCTCACCTGGAGCACTGTGTGCAGGTCTGGAGCCCTCAATATAGAAAGGACATGGATCTGATGGAGCGGGTCCAGAGGAGGGCCACCAAAATGATCAGGGGGCTGGAGCACCTCTCCTATGAGGACAGACTGAGGGAGCTGGGTTTGTTCAGCTTGGAGAAAAGGAGGCTCCGGGGAGACCTCATAGCGGCCTTCCAGTACCTGAGGGGGGCTACAGGAAGGCTGGGGAGGGTCTGTTTCCAAAGGCCAGCAGTGACAGGACGAGGGGCAATGGTTTTAAGCTGGAGAAGGGGAGATTTAGATTGGATATTAGGAAAAAGTTCTTTACCATGAGGGTGGTGGAGCACTGGAACAGGTTGCCCAGGGAGGTGGTTGAGGCCCCTTCCCTTGAGATATTCAAGGTGAAGCTCGACGAGGCCCTGGGCAACCTGGTCTAGTTGGGGGTGTCCCTGCTGACTGCGGGGAGGTCGGACTAGATGACCTTTGGAGGTCCCTTCCGGCCTGGACCAATCTATGAATCCATCCAGCCTGTCCACATTGCATTCATCCATCCTTTATTTTAAGCAACACATCATTTTTTAAGTAATAAGGAGCCCCAGGCACTTGGCAGCAGTCTCTTGTCCTGTGTGTGCTGGGTTTTCCCCCAGGTACTTGTACTCACCTGAGCACAGGGGGGTGTTAGGCAGCAGGAAAAACAAAGGGAGCACTTCTTAAATCTTGTGGCATCGTTTTATTTTGTACTGTATTGATTGTAACTGGAGAACAGTTTCAAGTATTGACATTTAAAAAGAAAAATACAACAGTTGTAGCCATCATTAACACTTTTCTTTGTCACTGAGGGATGAGGTTTCCAGGCAGGGCGGTAGCTGCTTGGGTTTTGGTAACGATAGCGGGAGCGAGTTGCATGTCCCCTGCAGAAGATCTCCCCCTGATGTGTGCTTTGCGTACGACTTTGAGCTGAGGGTAATATGTTCTACAATTTATTTCAGATTTTTTTTTTTTTTATTATTTGCAAGGTGACACCGCGTGCCAGGCAAGCATAAATGAATGCGTTATTGCCCTCGTATCTTCACACACTTTTATCTTTTTCTTTAAATCATAGCGTTTGCAAGTAATACCTTTATGCTCTTTAACACTAAGGTCTTTAAAAAGTAAGGGGAAAAGAGGCTGTTCTCCAAGGTTGCCAAATATTGCAAAGTATTTTTAACCACAGAGCTTCCTGAGGTAGCTCTGTGGTTAAAAATCAAAATGGAAATCAAATCCAGAGGTTTGGTAACAGTCTGTGTAAAGAATTCTGGCAGGATCACACAAATCTGCTGTGTCCGGCCTGATGGATGCGTACACTTGCTTTTTTTTGTGAAACTGGGCTCTGCAGTACTACTGTTGCTGTTCCACAGCCCTCCTTCCCCTCCTTTTTTTTTTAAAAAAAAAAAGAGAAAAAAAAGAAAAAGCTTGTTAAATCTCATCTGGATTTAATGTAATGTACAAAATGTTATGCTGTGTAAGGAATCGCATAATGAACATTAGGGGTTATTAAGGCCTTGGAAGAAGGAATGGGCAACTGGGGTTTTTTTGGTTGGTTGTTGGTTTTTTTCCTGAATTCATACAGCAACTAGCACAGCAGCATGGTCAGCACCTCCATCGTACAAATACTATAGCATGGAATTGGAATCATAGAATTGTCCAGGTCGGAAAGGACCTTTAAGATCACCTAGTCCAGCCATCAACCCAACTCTGATAAAAACCATCACTAAACCATGTCTCTAAGCACTATGGCAACCCGGCTTTTAAATCCCTCCAGGGATGGGGCCTCAACCCCTTCCCTGGGCAGCCCATTCCAAGGCTTAAGAACCCTTTCCACGGAAACATTTTTCCTAATCTCCAATCTGAACCTCCCCTGGCACAACTTGAGGCCGTTTCCTCTTGTCCCATGGCCTGGGACTTGGGAGCAGAGACCGACCCCCCCTGGCTACACCCTCCTTTCAGGGAGTTGGAGAGAGCGAGAAGGTCTCCCCTCAGCCTCCTTTTCTCCAGGCTGAACACCCCCAGCTCCCTCAGCCTCTCCTCACAAGACTTGTTCTCCAGACCCCTCACCAGCTCCGTTGCCCTTCTCTGGACCCGCTCCAGCCCCTCAATGTCTTTTTTGTGGTGAGGGGCCCAAAACTGGACACAGCCCTCGAGGTGGGGCCTTACCAGTCAGGGGGATGATCACCTCGATCACTATATAGTGATATATCATGGATATTGTGGATTGAAATGACCGTGCTGTGACCCGTGGAGTCAGAAGAGTAAGCTAGCTGACTTCAGGAGAGTCTTGATTGGGAAGCAGAGGGTGGAAGAGGTAAGGACTGTTCTTTAGCTGTTTTTTAAAGCCCTGATGATAGTAATAAGTTATGGAATTCTTAGTGTGATCCGTTCAAGCTGAACCAAAACAAAAAGCTGTCTTACGGTCAGTCTGAATTTTACTAATCGTATTGGTATTTGGTGTTTGGCTTCTGAGCTTCAGGTGTGACTTTTCTTGTGATGTAACTCCTTTAGCATGTAGTTTTCTGTAATTACTTGTGATAACCTTGCAGGAAGGTATTTATAGACTGAATAGACATTAATTCTGAATATATCTCGCAATCTGACATTTCTCTTTTCCCCGGGAACTCGCCTCTGTACAGCTAGATGGGGCATCCGAGTATGCTGCTCTGAGACAAAATATAAATGGCATCTACTTGTGCTGTACCTGTCTCTGGGAGTTAAAAAGACACTTTGATCTTCACAGCAGTTAACAGGATACTTTTGACAGATTTGAACAGACTTAACACCTTTGTGATGAGAACAGCCCTCACTCACCCTTCCAGCCAAGACCGACAGTCAGGAGGGCAAGCTCAAAGTGCATCTTAACAGTCAGCAAGTGTAGACTTCGGGGCATTAATTCTTATTTGTTGGGTTTTTTTGGTTAAACTGCGATTTTAATATTTATCCTGAAGTAATACTAGAGTGCTTTATCTTCTGTGTATCCAACTACTAGATGCTTCTGAAAGTCAAAACTGGCTTTAATGACTTGACTTCATGTGAAGTCTGCAGCATTTTGTCTCCAGTGTATTTTTTTCTGCTGGGAAGTAGCTTGTGTGTGGCCGTTAGTCTTGGGTAAAAGGTTTTGAAATTTTTTTTTTTTAGTACTGGAAAAAAAGCATAGGGAACCCACTCTGTGCCCTGGAATGATACAGCTGGGACACGTACGGCTTGTCTGTGTGGGACTGTGTTCTGTGCTGTAAGTGAAGGAAGCAAAGGGTACCGCGGATACCGCCTTTAAATGTTCATGTCTCTGATGTTAACATTTGTTTAGAAAAGGTTAATTGCAGACAATTATGTGCTAAAGGAGCTACATCACAAGAAAAGTCAATAGTACTAGGAAACTGTAACTTTGAATTAATAATAGAACTGAACAGTTATGCCAGAACCATTTATTTAAGGAGGCAGCACATTTTATTTTTTTTATTCTAAACTGCTAAAATGTGATGTGGTGGGTTTTTTTTTTCCTTTTTCATAATTGCATAAAAAGGCATATTTACCACTCCACAATGAATTCTTAAAGTGAGTGAATAAAGAACCAAGTATTCTGATGGCTTAAATTTAACATGCTGTTCATTAGTGCTGAATACTTTAAATTAAAACTGCTTCTTGAATTAAGCTGTGTCTGTTAGGTGGCTTCCTTGGAGGCAGAAGGCAGAGTCATACTTACTTAGCGTGAGAACCTCAGAGTTTTCGTAGCTTCTCTTTAGTTTGTAATCTCTGTCTATGGGAAGAGTCGATTACTGTTGGTACTGGTGGCTAAAATTTCATTAATATATCTTGAAACTAATGCAAACTTGCTGGAATCTTTTTTTCCTGCTCTCCAGCCCAGTATCCTGGGAGTCCATAAAACTGTTCAGTCAACATTCAGCCTTTATCCAGCTTGGATAAATCCCCTAGCCGGGATCCATCTCAAAACTTCTGAGAAAAAGTGCATTTTTTTTCTTGATAAGCTAGCTAAACCTTTAAAGGTTTCATATTTGAATGAACAGGCACAAACTTGAACATAAGGAGTTCCATCTAAACATGAGGAGGAACTTCTTTCCTGTGAGAGTGGAAGAGCCCTGGAAGAGGCTGCCCAGAGAGGTGGTGGAGTCTCCTTCTCTGGAGACATTCCAAACCCGCCTGGACACGTTCCTGTGCAACCTGCTCTGGGTGGACCTGCTTTGGCAGGGGGTTGGACTAGATGATCTCCAGAGGTCCCTTCCAACCCCATATCATTCTGTGATATTGAAACTCTGTGGTTTTGGTTTGGGGTTTTTTGGTTTTGTTGTTTTTGTTGTTGTTGTGGTTGGTTGGTTGGTTGTTGTTTTAAGTTAAATACATGAAAAATAAGCAGTCTGCTGTGACCAGTCTCCTGGTCCTCCTGACTCCACACTCATTTTAGATGGATGCCTTATGGCTCTGAAATGCCCTGATGAGAACAGAAAAATACCCAATCAAACAAAAGAAAACCAAACCAAAAAAACCCAACCTCCACACAAAGGGAAGAGAATGAAGAGTGAAAAGAAAGAAAAACTGGCTGGCCCAAAGCCTCTGAGGGGTTTTTCTGTTGCTCAGTTCCTGGTGTTATGCTGCTTGAAAGCTCTAGAAAAGGCTTGGTGGACTATGCTGATCTCATGATTTTGATACTTTCAGTCCTGTTAGGGTCATGGAGTTGAGTCACTATTGACAAATGTCAGCATATAGCAGCAGAGAATCAAGGCAGTCGAGCTGGTCATGACCTTATTTGCATAGTGATAATTAATAGCTAATGAGAGTAGTAAAACACGGTTCTGAAATTCAGTAGGCTGCGTCATCTGGACTGTTTAGAAATTAAAATTTTAAATTGCACTCTGAAAAGGAATTAAAGACATCTTTTGCCATCATGGGCAAAAAGATAACCTCCTCCAGTAAAGGATATGTGCCATATATGTCACCGAAATATGTCATCTTCAATACAATTACGCTACAGAATAAGAATTATTCATGAATTTGAGGTCAGAGGGTAGGAAAGCATGGGTTAGACGAATATAATACCTGATTTTAATCCCTACTTTAAATAAGGGCTGCTATTTTTAATTTTATGGAGGGGCCTGCCTTGTTCCTTTTTTTCCTGACATAATTTCTTCCCCTCACATAGCAGTAAGCTTGATATGAGATTCTCCAGAGCCTCTTCTCCTGGACTATTCTGTGCTCTGGAATAAATACAAAAGGATACCAAAGCAATCAGGTGAAAACCAGTTATTACAAAATATTCTTATGTTACTTTAGTATGGGTTTTTTTTCAATATCTATATATCTCAACTATTTCCCCTTTTTCTATGTCAACCAGTGCTGACCTTCTCTGAGGTTAGTCAGTCTAGGACAATTCTCCACGCTCTTCTTCGCTCATGTTGATTGGAGAAGAGCAGACCTTTGACTAAATTCTGCTCACTGGAATCAGGCAACTTGTTTGGCAGATCTCAAGAGGACCGAGTCAAACGCAGCTTTTGACTCGTGGCTGAAGGTTGGCTTGTTTTTGTCGGCTTTGCGTAGGCCATGGATTACGAAGAGCAGCCATCCTCCGAAGATAAAGCTGACATGTTTTGTGTTTGTGAAGCAAACGGTGCAAGAGAAAATTTTTTTTAATTCATCAAGAGCGTCTTTATGTATTTTTCTTCTTTTCTGGTGTTTGTTGAAGGGAAGGAGAAGAGAAGGATAAAGAACTGATGCTATTCTAGGAAAAGGCTGCGTTCATTAATGCAAGGCTTACACTTTTTGATGCTTTGAAGCTCCCAGCCAAAGGAGCTTTGAAGCTCCTTACCCTCCGTTAGTCATGTCTGGCTTTGAGATGGCCGTAGGTGAACCGTTTAGAGAGGATGTTTTGAAAATAGACGTAGTGCTTCCTGGCAGAGGAGACTCCCACAGGCCCTGACGGAGCAGGTGGGAGGTGCAACCCAATTTCTTGTGTCTTTTGCTCGTAAAAATTCAGACAGAACTCCAGCTAACTTGTGTCATGGAAATGGTTTTACTTGGGGTGAGAGCAAAAGCTGTGAAGAAGCGTTTGATACAGAGAAGATAATCTTTTTGGCAAATTCTGCTCCCAGTTACGCCTCTTGAAGCTCTCGGGAGAAATGAGTGATTACTTAAAAGCACTGCAGTCTGTGTAGGTATGTAGAGAACAAAATGGCAAAGACACTTTCGGATTTACGTGCCACATTTCAGTAAGATAAACAACCTTCAGTGGTGCTCAATGGATTTAAATCCAGCTGGCGGCCGGTCACAAGTGGTGTGCCTCAGGGCTCAGTGTTAGGACCATTTCTGTTTAATGTCTTTATTGATGATCTTGACAAGGACATAGGGTGTATCATCAGCAAGTTCGCAGATGACACCAAGTTAAGCAGGAGTGTTGATTCCCAGGAGGATAGGGAAGCTCTACAGAGAGACCTAGAGAGATTGGATCATTGGGACAAGATCAATGGCATGAGTTTCAACAAGGGCAAGTGCCAGGTTCTGCACTTGGGCCACAACAACCCCGTGCATTGCTACAGGCTTGGGGAAGTGTGGCTGGAAAGCTGCCTGGAAGAAAGAGACCTGGGGGTTCTAATTGACAAGCGGCTGAATACGAGCCGGCAGTGTGCCCAGGTGGCCAAGAAAGCCAACGGCATCCTGGCTTGTATTAGAAATAGCGTGACCAGCAGAAGTAGGGAGGTGATTGTGCCCCTGTACTCAGCACTGGTGAGGCCACACCTGGAGTATCGTGTCCAGTTTTGGGCACCTCAATCCAAGAGAGATATCGAGGTGCTGGAGCGGGTGCAGAGGAGGGCAACGAAGCTGGTGAAGGGCCTGGAGAATAAATCCTATGAAGAGCGGTTGAAGGAGCTGGGACTGTTTAGTATGAGGAAGAGGAGGCTGAGGGGAGACCTCATCACTCTCTGTAACTACTTGAAAGGACACTGTAGAGAGGTTGGTGCTGGTCTCTTCTCACAGGTAATTAATGACAGACCAAGAGGGAACGGCTTCAAGCTCCAGCAGGGTAGGTTTAGACTGAACATTAGGAAAGAATTTTTCACAGAAAGAGTGGTCGGGCATTGGAACAGGCTGCCCAGGGAGGTGGTTGAGTCACCATCCCTGGATATGTTTAAGAGTCGTTTAGATGTGGTGTTGGGGGATATGATATAGGGAAGAACTTTGTAGAGTAGGGTAGATGGTTGGACTCGATGATCCCAAGGGTCTCTTCCAACCTGGATGATTCTATGATTAAGACATGGGCTTTGTCCTCAGCATGGGTTTGGGTGTCACACCAGGTTGACTTTCCATGGCAACTGGCTGTTGTTCTTCCTGCCCAACCTGCTGAGACAGGAGACATCCAGGGCTTGTATTTGGAGACGCAAGTGGAAAGCCTAGAGTGAGTTGACTTCTAATGGCTTTGTTTCAAACAGGAGAAACTGAAAGGAAAATAACAAATGGAAAGAGATTGCCTGCAGGTTTTTTTTTTCGTCTTGTTGTATTCAGGAAGTATTTCATAGGGAAACTTGTGGAAAGGTAAAAAGGAGGCAATTTGAAATTTAAATTTTGAAAATGTGGGATTTTGTTTGTACGTTGAAAAGGTCAGTTTCTGCGCTGAAATCTAATTTTGTGTGTAGATTTTGCTGGCTTTGAACTGTACTGACTTGGGCACTGAAGCATTTGCGTTTCTTCTGGTTGGTGTCTGTGTCCTCGGTAAAACCCGGTGCAGAAGGGACTGCCTTTCCCCCCTGCTGCGCGTGTGGGAGCACCACTTCTGGAGAGATTATTTTTAGAAGGAATCCTTTTATAAGAGCCTTAGTCGTAGCAGAGAGCAGCGCATTTGAAAGGCCATGGCTGCGTGTGAACTAACTCCCAACAACCGGCCTCACCTCGAGAGCTGTGTCCAGTTCTGGGCCCCTCACTACAGGAAGGACATGGAGCTGCTGGAGCGTGTCCAGAGGAGAGCCACCAGGCTGGTGAGGGGTCTGGAGAACAAGTCATATGAGGAGAGGCTGAGGGAACCGGGCATGTTTAGTTTGGAGAAGAGGAGGCTGAGGGGGGACCTCATTGCCCTCTACAGCTCCCTGAAAGGAGGTCGTAGAGAGGTGGGTGTTGGCCTCTTCTCCCAAGGGAATAATGGCAGGACCAGAGGAAATGGTCTGAAGTTGGGGCAGGGGAGGTTTAGATTAGATATTGGGAAGAATGACTTTACTGAGAGGGTGGCCAGGCACTGGAACAGCCTGCCCAGGGAGGTGGTGGAGTCACCATCCCTGGAGGTATTTAGGAAACGTGTAGACGTGGCACTTCAGGGCATGATCTAGTGGCCAAGGTTGAGGGGGTCTTTCGTGTGTGTGTGGTTGGACTCAGTGATCTCAAAGGTCCTTTCCAACCATGAAGATCTGTGAACTCTACTTCCCAGCTTCTGCTGAAGCAGCTTTCAGTTTTCAAAGAAAAGCGGTGGCCAGTGCCCATGCATCTCTTTTGAAATCTTTGAACAGAGCCAGACCGTGAGATTTTTATAAGTTTTACCGATGGTGGGGAGTTTTGTAGAACCCGCCGCGTTCTTCTAAAATCACGTGGAAGAAAAACATGTCCAGCTGTGCTTTGCCCGATTCTTCGTAGCTCAGCTTGAGCTGTAAGCTAATCTGCTCATGGACTCTCATACCCCTCCTCAGGGGTGGTAGCCCTGGAGAAGAGGAGCTATGTGTTTAATTCATTAGAAAACACCGGAATCGCAGCTTTAATTTCAAAACTCAGTCCAGCTTTATCTGTTGAAACAGTGGCACCTGTCATCTTTGCTGCTGCTTAAAAGTCCACAAATTGCGCATGATGGAAAGCTGTATTTTTTTGTGGTTGTTTTCTTTTTTTTTCCCAAAATATTCTTAAACTGTTCTTTCTATAGCACAGTTGAAGTTTCATGACGAATTTGATAAGAATTTATACACTAAGTATTTTTAAGCATTCTGCAGTTAAAAAACAAGAAGCAAGTTGAGATAAATATCACAATATTACAATTTCTAGGTGTGTTGCCGCAGTATCACTCTCCAAATGATGGCTGGGATTTGAAATCAAGTTCACACGTATTGTGTACGTCCATTGAGCATTTGGCTTCCGTATTTTGGGGGGAGTATTTTTAATAATCGAGGAGAAGAGCAGAAACGGGATGACATCAGTAAGAACTAAAATACCCATCTTTGGAACATTTGTGGCGTACCAGCTGTCCAAGAAGCATCATCATCATCTTCTGGCAAACGATATCCTCTGAGGCTTGATGTACAGCACTCAGATACGGTTTTTTTCAAATACTTTGCTGACTGAATGATACTTTTGAAAGTTATTTGAGGATTGTCTTTCTGGAACCATGCAGGTGTGAGTCGTGCCGTCGTGGCCCAGGGAGATGTAGAAGTATCTGAGCAACGTGTAGCTCCCTCCGCACAGAAGGGACGCTAGATTTTACACAGTTCTACAGTTCGTCTGTTACCTTATTTTGCATCACCTCATATCAATTCTTGTTTTAACATGCTTTTAAGTAACTCCTATTCCCTTGAGGGATTAATGCTTGTACCCTTAGTGTTCTTGAGAAAATAAATATTAAATGTAGTAAGATGGATTAATTTTTCATCTCACTGCTCATTGCTTTCCTTTCAGCTTCTTGCCCGATTACATCTCCGGTGATTTTGATTCCATTCGGCCTGAAGTCAAGGAGTACTACAAGGTCAAGGTAAATTAAATCTCTTCCGTGGCTTTGTGTGTGTTAGAGCGTTGTAGGATCCAACCCATTAGTGCCCTCCTTGGTCATTAAGTGATTCTGGCTCCATTGGTTTCCTTGAGGCGTCAGTTGTGAAGCACCTTCCAAGCTCTGCCTGGCGCTGCACTAATGCTTAAAGCAAACGGTACTGCCCGAGTCCCGTGTGACCTGAGGTTTTGTAGCACCGGCTCAAGGAACAGGTTGTGTGTTGCTGGGGATGATTGATAGCAACTAGAAACTGGGATAAAACTTCCTGAAAAATTCTGCGATGACTTCCGCCGAGCGAAATACAGAGCGATTAAAGATTTAACCTCCCGTGATTCCCGCGTGGCTGGCACCCGCAGACTTGCTAGAGAGAGTTTTTTCTCTGTGTGATTTTTGCATGATACGACTTTACCTTTTTTTAGCAGGAAGCTGCAGATGGAGACATCTGTAACTCTTTCATCACCCGCTGAAGCACTGAATTACGCTCCGACTACTTCTGTGCTTCACTAAGGGAGTGCCCTCCCTAATGGGTTTCTGGACAAATCCCTGCATACATTAATTTATTCCCAGCGTAGCCACCGTGTTTCCAATGAGCAACATAATTGTAAAGTCGCATTTCTTATGTCTTAGGGCTTAAAATTCTGCCTTTAGCTGACTATTTGGCCTTTAACACTTCACCTGCCCGCCTGTGTAGGCTTTCGTGCTTTTTGTGCTTTACACTCAAATCTTGGACAGCAGGTTTCTGTAAATTCAGAGTTTGCCTCGGTGTGCCAGCTTGCCTTACTTGCAAGAGCAGTAAATGTTTGATCCCTGTGAGGCTTAGAGGTCTCCGATACGTCTGCTGCTAATTCAATGCGTGAGGACAAAATTTGCCTAAAATCTTCCCTGGTTAGGACAAAAGGTTTAAAGCTGTAAGGGGAGAGCTGTAGGGGAGTGTAGGACTGGGTTTCAGTCCTTCGCTGAGCACTGATCGGGGGGGTGGTGGTGGTGGTGTCCATATTCTGCTTCGTTGTTTAGAAGGGAGAAGTGTGTGATGGCAGTCCCTCTTGGGAGAACCGCTCAAGCAAAACGCTCGGGAATCTTTAGGTTACAGCTTAGAGACTGAAAATAAAATCATAGAATTGTCTAGGTTGGAAGGGACCTTTAAGATCATCTAGTCCAACCATCAACCTAACCCTGAAAAAACCCCCCAAAACAAACAAAAAACCCCAAACACACCCACATCACTAAACCATGTCTCTAAGCGCTACGTCAACCCATCTTTTAAATACGTCCAGGGATGGTGCCTCAACCCCTTCCCTGGGCAGCAAAATTAAAAGCTTTGGACTAATGCAGTTCATTACAGACTGGAAATTCATCATCTGTGAGTAAATGGGGAAATCACAAAATGCGCCGCTTTATTTGGCGTGGACATTGGTATTAATGCGTATATAAACTGCAGGTTGGGTAGGTAGGTGAGACCTACCAAAGAATGTAGGTTAAGGTTTGTTCAACAGAGAGAGAGAAGAGATGGAAGAGGTAAGAGGGGGAAGAATATGGTAGGATACGGAAAGGGATAAGCTAAGCTAAACTGGTGTCACACTTTTTCACGGCTGTAGCATCCCTTTTGTCAGCTCCGTTGTAGCTGACTGTTGATGGTCAGTTTTCCATCTTTTCCATGGACACGTAGCCAATCATTGAGCTTCACGCAGAGCTCGGATACCCACGCAGGTGCTGTGCTGACAGGCCGGAAGGGAAGTGGTATTTCATCACGACTGTGAAGGTGCGACGAAGAGCGTGATGTAGCCTGCAGAATCCTCGCCTGGGGTCCTCAGACATGACTCTTGGAAAAAGCAGTTTGACTTCAGGATTTTAAGTTTGGGTGTACGTGGTGGGGAAAAAAGTCCTTTCGCATTTTAAAATTAAACTTCTGTAGCCAGGAAATTAGAACGGTAAATCTGTGTGGGTGTCTAAGGAGGCCTTGAGCAAAAATTAGAATGAAACACAGAATTTGGAGAAAGGTATGTGCTTCTTTTCTTGTAAAGTAACCTGTCCAGTAAAGCACCTTCTGTAGCCCAGGCAATTTCCAAAGTTGCTGTCATTTGGAAATGTTTATGTTGATGACCCAAAATAGGTTAGGGCCGCTTAAAACAGGCGGTGAGAGAACTTGAGGCGAGTAGATTGATGTGGCGCTATTGACTCCAGGGAAGTACAGCGTCACCTTGTCAGTCAGGGTTGCTTCCCGTGCTCTCCTTTCTCCCTCTCCAAAGCACTCCTTCACCTTGCTTCCGAACAGTCACCCTTGCTCAAATGGAAAGCCTGAACCAGAATTACGTGAAAGCACGTACGCGCACCGTGATACCGCTCCACTTCCATGTGCCCAAGTTAGTACCGAGAATGTCATTAGTTAGCTGGGCTTTTCTGAAGTCGAGCGTGTTACCGTCAGGCAACAAAATATTTATTTTTCCTTTGAAATGTGTGTCTAGGTGAGCATTCGGTCTTCAGCATTCTTAACGTTTCTGCTCCTGCTGACTGCCAAGCCACCTTTCCCATTCCGCCAGGCAGCAGACAGCCCTGCCTGAATTTTCCCGTCACGTGCGCTTGTCTTGAGCTGCTGCCAGGCCAGGGTTAGTGGTGACTTACACTGTAGCTATAGCTTTACCTTCTTCCAAAATCACGCTTTCTATGGACAGTATTTTATACTGTGGTGTAGATTTTCATGCCTTGATGCCCCTTGCTTTTTTCCATGTATACCTAACGTAGCTTATTCCCAAATAATACAAAAAGGAAAGGTGGTGCTTTTTGAAGGTGCTTACCTTCAAAGGCAAGAGCTCTGCTGTCGGGCTGTACCGTTACTGTGACCTGCAAGGAAATACCCTCCCATTTGTACATGCAGGGTCATAGAATCATGGAATGGGTAAAGTTGGGAGGAACCTTAAAGACCATTGAGTTCCAACCCCCTGCCCTGGGCAGGGACACCTCCCACCAGACCAGGTTGCTCAAAGCCCCATCCAGCCTGGCCTTGAACCCCTCCAGGGATGGGGCATTCACAGCTTCTCTGGGCAACCTGTTCCAGTGTCCCACCACCCTCACAGCAAAGAATTTCTTCCTGCTATCTAATCTAAATCTCCCCTCTTTCAGTTTAAAGGCATTACCCCTTGTCCTATCGCTCCACTCCCTGATAAAGAGTCCCTCCCCAACTGTCACAGAATCACAGAGTGATATGGGGTTGGAAGGGACCTCTGGAGATCATCTAGTCCAACCCCCTGCCAAAGCAGGTCCACCCAGAGCAGGTTGCACAGGAACGTGTCCAGGTGGGTTTGGAATGTCTCCAGAGAAGGAGACTCCACCACCTCTCTGGGCAGCCTCTTCCAGGGCTCTGCCACCCTCACAGGAAAGAAGTTCCTCCTCATGCTTAGATGGAACTTATGTTCCAGTTTGTGCCCGTTCCCTCTTGTCCTGTCCCTGGGCACCACTGAAAAAAGACTGGCCCCATCCTCCTGACACCCACCCTTTAAGTATTTATAGGTGTTGATCAGATCCCCCCTCAGCCTTCTCTTCTCCAGACTAAAGAGACCCAAGTCCCTCAGCCTTTCCTCATCAGAGAGATGCTCCAGGCCCCTCATGATCTTTGTAGCCCTCTGCTGTCCCCTCTCCAGCAGTTCCCTGTCCTTCTTGAACTGGGGAGCCCAGAACTGGACCCAGTGCTCCAGCCTTTCCTCCTAAGAGAGATGCTCCAGGCCCCTCATCATCTTTGTAGCCCTTAAGTATGTAACCCACTAATTCATTATGGCCAGCAGAAAGGAGGAACTATCACATGCGTGGAGTGAATACGGAGGAAAGTGAAGGAAGCAGCAAGTGCTGAGAGGTATTTGCCCTCTGCATTCCCATCTGCCTTGAAGTATGATGTACAGGGAAAGGTGGGAAAAGTCATGCCAGCTTTTCCATCGCTGGAATAATGACTTGATAGCTGTAGATTCATCTGCCAGTTGAAGGTCAAGCGGTTCTGAAGGAGCTGGAGGTTCCTTTGGTATTTCAATTGTAATGATTTAATTTATACTAGGAGTTAAAGTGATTTTTTTTTTTTTTTTCCTTTGTGAAGCTGAAGGTAAGTTTGCCTGTGGTTTGTATAAACATGCTTTGTAGTTCTCTTAAGTTTTACATTACAACCACAGAGTGCCAAAGTGATCTTTTTTTTTTCCTTTTTGTTTTTATTTTAATGAAAGCTACTCATATTGACAGAACATGACTTTGGATCAATCTGGAGATAGCACACCACTGATGTTACTTTTTCATGGCAAAGCTTATGGATGTTAACGACTGAGTTATAAAAAATACCCATTTACAAGTGTTTGTGTCAAACAGCCTCGTGTAGTGCTGGGTAAGAAAGGGGAGTATTAAACTCAGTGTGTGAAAGTAATTACGGTTCTGTAAAGTGTTGTCTGTAAGGAGTTACATCATCGTCGCGAAACAACGACAGACTTGACTCCTCCATCCTGCCAGCTTCGTGCCGGGATGTTGCTACTGAACTTAGAGGTTTTCTACCTCATTTCAGTGATGAAAGCAAAAGTGGATATGTGCCATTAAAGGAAACAGGACATAGAGATTGCTGAAGCCAAAGAGGGTCTACTGGAAGGGATATCTTTAAGCCAGTTCCTCTAATGTTTTTAATTGAGCAAGGATTACATGACAAATATTCCATTTTCCCTTAAGGAGGGTTCTAGGCATCGTGTTGGGGAACCTTATTTAAATAAAGTTCATAGGCGTGAAGCAAATAAATCATAGAATCATGTAGGTTGGAAGAGACCCTTGGGATCATCGAGTCCAACCATCTACCCCACTCTACAAAGTTCTCCCCTACACCATATCCCCCAACACCACATCTAAACAGCTCTTAAACACATCCAGGGATGGTGACTCAACCCCCTCCCTGGGCAGCCTCTTCCAGTGTCTGACCACTCTTACTGTGAAGAATTGTTTCCTAATCCATTTTATCTCCGTTAGGTGTGGCATGCCACGGTTAGGGAAGAGATCTAAAGGCAAAAGAACTGTATTTTCAGTTGCGTTGGAAAGTAATCATATAATAGGCTTCTGAGTGGGATGTGTAAGTGATGGGTTAGGCATGTGATGCTCTTGTAGATAATAAGCAAGCACGCGTCGTAGGTTATTCAGCTTTACTTGTTATTTGCCGCAGTCCTGGTTTTGCCTCATTGGCTTGTCAAGTAGGTACTTGTAGTCTTTTATTCTTTATATTAAAAAATTACTGATGATTTCTCCCATTTCTTAAAGAGCTAAATAACATTAAAACTGGATAAAACTGCAGCACAACTGGGAATGGAATCTCATGTTCAGATTTTCCTTTTTAAAACATGTTGCACTATAAACAAAGGATAAAGAGTAACAATTCAATATTCTTTATTCTGTATATTTGCTGTCATTGTTAAAACGGATATCGAGAAGTGGTTTTGTACTTTGACGGTAAATATGCAACGTTCGTATGATCCCATAATAGATGCGGTGTCAGCCTTCCTCTGCGGAGCCTGAAGTGACACTGCACGAAGCAGGGAGGGCTTGTGGTGATATTTCTGTCACTGCAGTTTCATCTGGCTCTTGTTTTAACTCAAAGTTTCTGTTACTGAAACCTTTTGAATATTACTTTGAACTTAAAGAAGCCGTTTGTATTGTTATGCCTCAAACGAGGCTCAGTTTCTGCCGTTTTGAGACCAAAGACATTATCTAAAGTGATACCAAGGCTGTGCTTGCTCCTGGAAGCAGAAGGTTGAATCCAGTGCTCTTTGAAATCCTGATTGTGCTATTTATTAAAAATCCTATTGGGCTTTTCCCCTAAGTAAACTTCCATGTGCTTTAAAAGGCTCCTGTAGACTTGGTAGGCTCTGCCTCGGATCTGTAACCAAATGCTATGAACTTATTTACAAGTCCGCTGTTTTTTCCTAGTCTCTTTTCTTTTTAAACCCCATAGAGCTGCTCATTTTCGCAGGCAGTTCTGCAGCTGTAGCGCTTTCCCTTTCCTTTTTCTATTACATTTCCAGGGTTTAATGGTTATCGGGGCTGTAGAAATGCTTAATAGGTACGGTGTGGGTATTGTCTTTTTGTTCTACGATGATGCACCTATAATTAGATTTACAAAATGTATTTGTAGTAGTGAGGTAGAGCTTGTATATCTCTAACTTCTAAACTTTCTTGCTAAACTGCATGTTTGAGTCTCTTATTCTCTGCTTGCTTTCTGAGGACAACATTTTTAAAAATTTTGGGAAGTCACAACGTTAATTGGCTTCTCTCAGTTATATTATTATAATTTAAATACGTACAGCAAACCACTGAGTTTTCCTGTGACTATTTTAATTTGCCTTTTATCCCTATATGTTAGTACTTTTTCTAAAACTAACTTTTAATACAGGATGAGACCGTAAATATTAAGAAGTTTGACTCATTTAAAGCATTCTTTATTTTTTAAACCCCATAGAGCTGCTCATTTTCACAGGCAGTGAACATTTTTCTAAGAAAACATATGTTCAAGGCCAGGTTGGACGGGGCTTTGAGCAACCTGCTCTAGTGGAGGTGTCCCTGCCCATGGCAGGGGGTTGGAACTCCATGATCTTTAAGGTCCCTTCCAACTCTGACCATTCTATGATTTTAGGGTCTGATTCCTTTGTGAGAGGTTTTAAGATTTCAGAAGGAGCTGCAAAAGTTGTGTGGGTGGATGTGAAACAGTTCAGTCTACTTGACAATCACCACTTAAGCTTTCAGGCAATCCCTTGGTTTATGTGTCCTGCTGAAGACATCTCTGACAACTGTAAAAAGCCCTGTGCCTACCTCAGTTCAGCTTCTGATGTGTTGAGGGTGCCCGGTGCTGCCTGCACTTAGAATCATAGAATTGTCTAGGTGGGAAGGGACCTTTAAGATCATCTAGTCCAACCATCAACCCAGCTCTGATAAAAACCATCACTAAACCATGTCTCTAAGCACTATGGCAACCCGGCTTTTAAATCCCTCCAGGGATGGGGCCTCAACCCCTTCCCCGGACAGCCCATTCCAAGGCTTAAGAACCCTTCCCGTGCCAAAACTTTTCCTAATCTCCAATCTGAACCTCCCCTGGTGCAACTTGAGGCCGTTTCCTCTTGTCCCATCGCCTGGGACTTGGGAGAAGAGACCGACCCCCCCTGGCTACAGCCTCCTTTCAGGGAGTTGGAGAGAGCGAGAAGGTCTCCCCTCAGCCTCCTTTTCTCCAGGCTGAACACCCCCAGCTCCCTCAGCCTCTCCTCACAAGACTTGTTCTCCAGACCCCTCACCAGCTCCGTTGCCCTTCTCTGGACCCGCTCCAGCCCCTCAATGTCTTTTTTGTGGTGAGGGGCCCAAAACTGGACACATTGGCATTTTTGTCTTCTGATGTACATTCATTGAAAGAGTATCAGCATCTTAATACAGGTAGGGGTTCATCAAGTTAAAATGATTTATAGGGTGTTACAGGATGGTCCTGTTATTAGTAGTTCAAACTGTATATGACTGTTTATGCCATTTAGGATTTTGGACTGGAAGCTTTCTGTATTTCTTACTCAAGCTCACTCAAGGGGAGCTTTCATAAAATGGTTCCATTCTTGAATAGTATGTCAGAGATCAGAGATCTTGTCAAGATCATGTTTCCAAGTGAGCTGTGTGGGTGATTCGGGTTGTGTACGTTTCTTATTCACGCCAAATGAAAGTAATGTAATATTCCAGAAATGTCAGAAATGTGTAAGAGGTACTGTGCTCGGTGGCGCTTTTGTAAAGGTGAACATGGCAGACAGTCGCACCGGGTCAGACTGGGTTCATTTGACCGGTATCTGGTCTCCATTGGGCCGGTGCAGAATACCTTGGAAAGCATGTTCATACATAGTGATGCTTCTTTGATGTGCTTTTTCATTTCCCAGTAATATAATAATGCTTAAAGATTTCCTAAGTCAGAGGTGGTATCTTTGTGTTTAGTTGCTTCATAGATTGATGTTTTTTTCCCCCAGATTAATTTACACACTTTTCTTCAAACTATGTAGGTGAGACTGCAGGTGTCCACAAAAAGCCTGTGGCAGAATGTTCCCCAGTTGAAGTGTTTACTGGGGAAAGTATCTGCCTTTTGGATTTTGGTTTTGAGCTTGACTTTTGATAGGTGTGTTTGATTCTCCTGAATTTCTATATTGGCATGAAGAGTGGATGAACCCACTTCCACCACCTTTTCACTCCCGCTGTGGTTGTATTAGTATGATTGCACGTAGCATCTTTGTAGGTACCTGTGCGTGCACAGCTAAACCAATGGAATATTGCATATGCCATCAAATTTACGGCCTGAAATTATGTACAGGTATTTTGTGTCTGGATGAGTTAATATGTATAAAATGGCTGGAAAGTCCTGTTGAAAAGAATCTTCCATAAAGGGAAGGATTTTGGGACTCTGGGCTTATTCAGTGCTGTTCTTATGTGCTGGTGAAAAACAAAACCTCTGTCTAGTTCTTAATATCGCTCTTTACGCTTTCACCAAGGTAGCGGTTTCCAGAAAACAATATATCTGTTTAAATGCAGATGAGATTTGTGGGGGAAAAAAAAAAAAAGCAAACAACCCCACAAATTCAGTTATATAGCCCTGCGTTTTTTTAAGTGATGTGCGTTCTTTGTGTTATGTCCTGGAGTTGCACATCACTCCTGTTTCCTGAAGAAACAGCAAGGTCCTACTTGTGTTGTAAGATCAATATAGTATCGTTGAGATTCAGCAAGTTTTTGAGGTCATTAAGAGTCACTGTGTATGTTTATTAGGACCTGAGTCAAGTCCTAATTTATCTAGAAGGATAGAGAATGCAATTTGACCAAGTTCTCATTCCTTAAAAAAAAAAAAACCAAAACTGCTACTCTATTTTCCTTTGCGGTATTTTTCTGCTTGTTATGGAGCTTTGGGAGACAGTGTATAGAAATGAAGAGATCAAACTTTTATTAGAGGTGGTTTGTCTTTCTTTTGCTTAGGTTTGAAATGACGGTTTGCAGGTTACGAGTTGTTTTCTTTCTTTCTCAGAAGGGCCTTAGCTGAAGCTCAACTGCCTGGCAGTAGAATATGCAAGAAAACAGTGCGCTATATAACAAAAATTATGCGGGTGGTATTTCAGTCTTGCATCCAATTTCGGCTTAATATTATGTTGCAGTATGAGATTTATTTCTCCCTTTCATTGGTTATGGCCCGAGGAGGGGAAAGGGTAGAATCTATATTGCAATAGAGGTTTGAGTTGCTTCCAAGAGTTTTAAAAAATTTAATCTGGTGTTAATCTCTGAAAGAGGTCATTACTCTGATCTATCAGCCTGTGCTGGGGAAAATAACAGGAAAGTTTAAAAAATAGAAATGTATTGCATTAACTCCATTTCCAGTGCAAGGAACAAAACAAAAAAAAAAAAAAAAAGGTGTTTTAAACAATGACAGCTTAATCTGGAGAAGGGAATTGAACGGAGTTGTTTCGTGATTAAGCCTCTTCACACCGGAGAGACAGCTTTAATACGGCAGTAGCGGTTGAAGACTCAGATGATAGGTCTTTTTAGATGTAAGTGGGATTTATACATCCATCTTCTCCTTTTAGAGAATTTAAGAGAAAATTGTTCCTGGAGCGCAAAGCTCGGTGCCCATGCCTACGGACTGCTAATTAGAATAGTTTCTAACGAAGCTGCGGAGCCCGCAACCTCGCGGCTCATCAAATGTCGCTGCAAACTCCACGTTCAGCCCAAACGCTCTGTGGGATCTGTAAGCTTCATTCTCTTGTGGGACAGCCCGTTAGCTAGCCAAAGCCCAACTCTGGCCAGCAAGGCCAGAGTTTTCAAGGCCAGGCTGGATGGGGCTTTGAGCAACCTGGTCTGGTGGGAGGTGTCCCTGCCCAGGGCAGGGGGGTTGGAACTCAATGCTCTCTAAGTTCCCTTCCAACTCTAACCATTCCATGATTCTATTCTACGATTCTACGAACAACAGGAACACAAACCTCATCATTAACCAAGAAAAAGATCCCCAAACCCCCAATGCTACGGTTTTTACATATTTTAAGAAGCAGCTTTGTAGCCTGTGTGAATGATTCCATTGTGCATCTTGTCGAAGAGCAAGCAGCTCTCGTTTCAGAAGCAGAATGAGAAGCCGCCATCTGTTGCTCATTTCAAAGGAGGAAGGTTTGCTGGGGGGCTGGAGAGGAAGAGGAGGAATGCTTCAGACGTGCTTTCAGGGACCTGAAACGGAGGTCTGTGGGCTGCTCAGGCTCATTCTCCCTGACCTCCAAACTCTAGAGGCAGATTCACCAAGGCCACCATAAACTTTACTTCTTTGTCTTTGACGTAAATATGAACTTAAAAAGGCACAATATATTGGAATACATGATCCAGGGCTACCATGTGTTCACTTACCGTAACGTTGCCCTCATGGCGCTTACACTTCTCTTACAGCAATGCAATTGCAAAGCCTCAAGGATGATAATCCAGATGCCAGAAGGTCAGGTTTGGTCTCTTTGTGTTCACGCGGATGGATGAGTGCTCTACGAGCCTCTGAATGGAAAACAAAGACAACGTGATGCGTGTTGCTGAGACAGAAAAGTTAAATGCTTTTGTAGCTTGTCAGTGACGAGGATGTCAAGGATGAACTAAAGCTGCCAAACTTCAACTCGCCTGTATTAATTAACTTAACCATGGAAGTGTAAGGTTATTTGGAGTTTTGATGTGAAACAAGGCAGAGGTGGAGTCCAGCAGGAAAAGTCAAGTGCAGCTTCAGGAGCATAGACAGTTGTTTTTCCTTACTGAATTTTGATTTTGTCAAAAACATGCAAAATACAAGATTTGTTTTTATAGCTGCACACGTAAGTAGTGCCGGATTATAAAAGTTGCATTCACATATACCAGAGGGAAATTTAACTTAAGATGTAATTTTTGAAAGAAGGCCACTAGTGACAGAGAAATATCATTGCTGAGGGGTGGAGGGGAATGAAAGAACTCAAGTTCTGGCAGCTTTAACTACAGCTGAGTAGAAAAAGGCAAACTGCAATATTTCTCCTACTTACCTTTGTGGTGTCTTCTCCTTTTATTTTTCTCTTCTGTATTTCCTGACTGTAATATTCTTTTGGTCTCTTGCTGTTTTCCCTGTCATCAGTAAGCATTTGAAGCTCTTGTTTTTCTGTTTCAATTCCGCCGCGTTCCTTGAGCGTGCTCGGTAGAGCCCAGCCAAAAGGGTTGGATGAAGGTTTGATAAGCTGACTGTGCGGGATGCTCAGCTGAAATCCGGCGAGTCTCAGGACCAGTGTGAGTTAGCTTGTGTTCTGGAGTGCTGTTGGATTCCTTCATTGGAAGGAGCTGTGAGCTGTGATGGTCTTTGATTAATAATAATACAAGTTCCTTATGTCAACTAGATTGGGAGGTATAATTAGAAATGGAAGCAGTCCCCTGTGTGATGAAGTGAGTTAAGAGAGAAAAATGAAACGTCAGGGGAGAGGAAAATGAGGAATGGAAACTGAGAAAAAAGAAAAAACTCTTTAAAAGATAGAAAAAGGTAAGCATTTTAGGGAGAAAAATAAAGGAAAAATCAGGAGAGGGTAGGAAAGACAACTGGAGAGAAATAGAAAAATTTCCCTGACACATTAGCAGATTAGTTCTGCTGCCATTTTTTGCAGCTGTGAGGAAGATGGGAACTGGGTTCCAGCTCTGGAGTCAGGAACACATGGATTGGGATCAAAGGCGGATGAACAGACAGAGTCCTCTCTGGACGTCGGCCATCGCAGGAAGGGGCTGACCCTTTGATCCCTCAGCTTTTATACTGAGCGTGGGGCAGATGGGATGGAACACCCCAGTTGGTCAGGTTTGGGTCACCTCTCCTGTCCCCTCCTCCCCACCGATGTGACCCCTCTACGTTTTTCCATTTCTGACCCTCCAACGGGGCAAATAATGGAACTGGCTGCCCTTGGTTGTTATAGCAGTAAGTATAAGCAAGGGCCTCTCTGGACACCGTTCCTTGGCATGGAGCACAAACATTGGGCTTATCACTGTGAGAACGAGCAGTTTTCTCCACGATAAGCCAGTAACTTCAGAGAGTTAGAAGAGGCCTAGCCGAGATGTAAAATTACTGAACAGAAAGTTGGTTCTGTTTCACCTCAAACCGGGACGGGACTTCAAGATACATTTCCTAGTGGAAATTTTAACAGGGACCGTAGCGGAGCACGTTCAGGCATCAGAACGTGCTCTGTATCCTGTATTTATCACAGGTTTTTGGAGCAAATAAATGTACTCATGAATACCTAATGCACCTGCAGAGGCTCTTTTCTGATCTGGCACGGACAGTTTCTTACAGAGCTGAATGTGGGGGAAGGTCTCTAGAGTGATTCAAAAAATCTTGTCTTCGATCAGGTTATATGCTCAATATATTGAGCTCATCCCAGACTGGAAGTGGGGCATGTGCTGGGAGGAAATGGGGAATATCACACTTCTCATTTTTTTTCTCCTGCTGATGGGATACAATGGGAGGGAAGGGTGGAGGGGGTCTGAAACTCCTTGAAGTGTTTTTCCATGTAAAAAACTCCATTACTGTGAGCTTTGCACCCACCAAGTCTTGTGCAAGTGTAGTTTGGTGTGAAGGGGAGGGCCTTGCAGGGGATTCTTTTTGTCAACAACGGAATCAACTCACGTATGCTCCAGCGGCTGTAGTTAAAATATGTTTGGCTTGATCTTGGAGAGGGAAGTGCAGAAGTTCTCAAATATTTTTTTGTAATTCATTGAGTGTTTGGACAAGCCAACTTGTCCTCAGCCCAGGCAGTTATGGATTCAAGCACGTATTCTGCCTTTAATTACTGAGTTTAAACTGCTCTTCAGTCCTTGTGCCGCTCTCAGCATACTGGCTGTGGTTTGCACCACAGAGAGAGAGAGAGGAGGAGGAGGTCTCTTCCAGTTGCTGTGTTGGCAGATAATGGAGTTTTTGAAGTCTGCTTGTCATGGACTTCTGAGAATACCCATTTGAGAACCATAGAATGGTTAGAGTTGGAAGGGACCTTAAAGATCATCCAGTTCCAACCCCCCTGCCCTGGGCAGGGACACCTCCTACCAGACCAGGTTGCTCAAAGCCCCATCCAGCCTGGCCTTGAACCCCTCCAGGGATGGGGCAGCCACAGCTTCTCTGGGCAACCTGTTCCAGTGTCTCACCACCCTCACAGCAAAGAATTTCTTTCTAGTCTCTCATCTAAATCTCCCCTCTTTCAGTTTAAAGCCATTACCCCTCGTCCTATCGCTCCACTCCCTGACAAAGAGTCCCTCCCCATCTCTCCTGTAGCCCCTTCAGGTACTGGAAGGCCGTTATAAGGTCTCCCTGGAGCCTTCTCCTCTCCAGGCTGAACAACCCCAGCTCTCTCAACCTGTCCTCCTAGGAGAGGTGCTCCAGCCCTCTGATCATCAAGAAACATGTAGTGTCCTCTATGTACCTTTCAGTGGTTAATAAGTATTTGGCAGCTGCCTTTTGTATTATTATCACAAATTTAAAACAAACTCTGATTTGAAAGAGTTCCTCTTTCACACAGGACTTTTATTTCAGTGAATTCATTCATTTCTCTTGAAAAGTAGACCTAATTAAAATGAAAAATGTGGTACTTTTAAAATAAATCCTCAGCTTAGTTTAAAATCATTCGAAGTAAATAAAGAAGGTTTTTAAAATATGAGTTGCTGGAAGTTTAAGGGGAACAGACAGAAGTGGCCACGATATTAGCTGAGCATTTGGAGCTAGAGGAAGCTAAAGAAGCTTTTTATAGTTGTCTGCTCTAGACGCAGAGATTATTTTTTTTATTATTATCATTTTATTGTAGTCATCTGACTTCAGTTCAATGCTTAGGTTTGAAAAAAAGTAGAATGGTTTATTTTCTCTTTCAGTGTATGAATAAAAATGAGGTATGAGATGATGAGAACTACTATTCATAAAGCGCGGAAGGGCTTGGTGATGAGAAACGATCAATATTATCTCTAGCTGCTGAGTTCAACCACGTGCATCCAGTAAATCAGGTCGCTTTTAAATGCAAAATGTCGTTAGATAAGCTTATTTACGTCTCCATAGCATATAAGATTGCTTTATTTAGTAGAGGATAAAGACACGACTGGGGGTTAGAGCGTGGAACGGAGGGAAGTACCATTTAATGTGGATTGGAGCGGTAGTTGGACAACATACGTAACCCAGCTAGAAAATTGGATGAGGTCAGTGAGGAGTAACTGAAATGCTTTGTTGACTAATGTGCAAGAACCTCGGCAGCAAAACAGAAGAACTAAAACAATTGTTATGGGTATGCAAATAGCCGTATTTCCAGTAAAGCTGTAAAAATCTAAGTGGCAGGCAAGGACGGAATAGAAATATTACAAGGCCTGCACTGATCAGAAGAGTAGGAATAAAAAATAGAGGTTAATGTGAAATAACTTTGTACATTTATGATGACACTATAAACAAAACCAGCTGATTTGGGTTCATCTTTTTAGGCACAAGGGGGAAAAATGCTACCGAAATGGTAAACCCCAGGCACACCTCACTGGTGGGTGACAAATAATTTTTCAGCATGCAGTCTCTGAAAAAATAAGAAGTCATGGTATTTTCAGTGTAGTTCTGGTAGACAGTAAAGCATCTTCTGGTAGATTTGGGGGTTGTCTTCTGTGAGCTCCGTGTGTAGTAATGGCTACTGTAGTTACCTAGAAAACCCAGAAAGATGAAGAGGTCAAACTGAGCCATGAAGACAGCGTGGTTATTGAAGGTCAGCATCTTAGAATCATAGAATCGTAGAATAGTCTGGGTTGGAAGGGACCTTTAAGATCATCTAGTCCAACCATGTAGTCTTACTACACTCCATGGCACAGCAAGACCTGTCTTAAGTTTTTGGGAAAGAGGACAGAGTAGAAGTTGGGGAAAAGCCCACTGGCTAATGGGAAGGAGCACGTGGAAGTGAAAAATCACTGTTGTTACCAGAGGGTGACAGCTCCACGCTGGATGACAAGCCTGCTAACCCTCCTGTCAGCATCCTACTTTGGACGTAAAAGCAAGGTCAGGAGACTCAATTCCCAAATATCACGGCTCAGGCTCACGGTTGCACATGCAGGAGAAGATACAGCCTTAATGGCACTGGAGATGTGTGTAGTCCCTTCACAATATGGGCAGCAGCAGGAGCAAAGATGACCCCGTGATGAAGGAAGGACTTAGAGCCAGCAGTAGGATCTCGTTTAGTGCCACTGTAGAAGGTTTCGATGCCACCCCTGGAACACCATGTGCAACTCCAATAACCCAGCTCCAAAAATCACGGACCTGAGCCTGGAGCAGGCTCGAAAAATACCTGTCCTGTGAGAAGAGGCTAAAAGAGCTTGTCTTGTTTAGCCTAATGAAATTAAAGTAAAATAAATATATAAAGGAGCTAAAGAGGGTTTAGGGTTGGAGAAGATAAAAAAAATAATATTGATTTAAGATCTGTTCAAATAAAATCAAGCCGCAAATTAGAAGTGCGCTGTCATTCATTGGAGGAATGAGCCTTCCAGGAGATTGCAGTCGGGGAAGAAGCAGCCTTGAGTGATTTTAAAGGGGATGCTAGAAAGTTTATGAGAAGTATTGCTTGACATGTTTCCTGTGGCAGCGCTGGATTGAATTTGATGAGACAGGACAATCCTACCTGTCCCAGATTTTAATGAAAATCTTTCGTTGCTTTTAAAAATGTGAAACGGTGGTTGTGTGCATTTTTATTTGATTCCCATTTCCATCCGAAAGCGGCTTGAATTTAAAAAAAGGAAAACCACCAAAAACTGATCAAGTGGCGAATGAGAGGCATCATTCACCATTTTCTGGGAAAAATAAAAAGATGTATAAAATTAATAATCTGACTAAAAGCGTGTTTAGACAGAAGTGTCGGAGGGCTGAGTGTGCCGTATCATTTAAGAATAACAACACAACTGTTTTCTGAGTCGAGCTGATCATAACAACCTGCTGAGAAAACAGCCTTTCTCGAAGAGGATAATTTTTTGTTTTCTCTTTTGAATCGTCAATTTAGATCCTTCTGTGACCTTGGTGAAACCAGCTTGACTCTAAAGAACAGACAATCCAGACATATGGTTTCCTAGTTATGTTTCTAATCATTAAACATAAACAGTGCAGGTGATTGTTTCGTTTGTTTGGTTTTTAAACTTGTTTGTGCTAATAAATAGTCTAGAAGCAAAACTGGATTTTACAATCACTGTGTTATCGTTCTTCTGCAGGTTTTTAATAGTCCCTTTAATGTGACCTGACGTGATTTGCATCTGTTGTGGAGAGAGCCTGTATTTTATTTTAATGACTTTTATTGGTTGATTTGACAATTGATAGATTAAATCTCGTTAAGTGAGGTAGGATGAGAATGGGCCTAACTTGAACGTTGATCCCAACATCCCTTTTTCACTAATGGAAAATTAAGTTGATTATTGCCAGAAATACCTTTCCAGGATTTTTCCCCCAAATCTGATAGACCTCCTGGTGTTTTCTAAAGAATACAGCAAACGCTAGAATTAATACAGCGAAAGCATATCTCCTAGATATTTATATCACCATATATCTGATTCATAGATTTAGATCTTAGGCATTGTTTTTTAAATATTCAATAAGCTAACAATTTTAAAGTGTATGCTTTTTTCTTTTTTTTAATTAATTAATTGACCTGCATTTTTATAACTGCTGGCATGTGCATTGTTAGGCATAACACTGGATTTTTCATGGAAGATAGAAACTGCATATTTGAAGAGCTGAAGTTCCTCTTTCATTTAACTAAATCTACTAATTGGGATGAGCGACAGCTACAGTCAATGGGTGCTTTTCAGTGGAACTTCAAACTTTTGTGCCTTTTTGTGTAAAGTGCAAACAGAATTTTCAGATCAAATCTCCTGTTTGACCTCTAGACAAACCAGCCACCATGTTTCATGCAAATTTTAAGTAAGAAATTCAGATAATCCATCATACGGGACAGTCTACAGATACGTTAATCTGATTAGCCTGAATGAGTATCCTGAAGGGATTGTACTCGAAATTAAGTGGAGATGCATCTTTGCTGTAGACAGATGCAGATTTCTATCTGTTCTCCTTGTGTCCTTCTATATCAAGCAGCTTCCACATCAAATATCCAGTTTGTGGTTATGGAGTGGGTTACAAGCCTGTGGTTCTGGCCTGTGTCAGGAACAGCGTGGTGAGTAGGACTCGGGAGGTGATGGTCCCCCTGTACTGGGCACTGGGGAGGCCCCACCTCCAGGGCTGTGTCCAGTTTTGGGCCCCTCACCACAAAAAAGACATTGAGGGGCTGGAGCGGGTCCAGAGAAGGGCAACGGAGCTGGTGAGGGGTCTGGAGAAGAAGTCTTGTGAGGAGAGGCTGAGGGAGCTGGGGGTGTTCAGCCTGGAGAAAAGGAGGCTGAGGGGAGACCTTCTCGCTCTCTCCAACTCCCTGAAAGGAGGGTGTAGCCAGGGGGGGTCGGTCTCTTCTCCCAAGTCCCAGGCGATGGGACAAGAGGAAATGGCCTCAAGTTGCGCCAGGGGAAGTTCAGGTTGGAGATTAGGAAAAATGTTTGCACGGGAAGGGTTCTTAAGCCTTGGAATGGGCTGCCCAGGGAAGGGGTTGAGGCCCCGTCCCTGGAGGGATTTAAAAGCCGGGTTGCCATAGTGCTTAGAGACATGGTTTAGTGATGGTTTTTATCAGAGTTGGTTGATGGTTGGACTAGATGATCTTAAAGGTCCCCTCCAACCTAGACAATTCTGTGATTCTATGATATTTTATTGCAATTTATTATTTATGTTATCATTTTGCCCAGTACTGTAGAAATACAGTGAAAAAAGACAGGACATGATTATAGTTGTAGGGAGGATAAAAGAGACAATGCAAGAAATCTTGATTTAATTTTTTTTATTATTATTTTAATTTCTGCCCAATCAAATACAATGTTTCCCTGCCATGCTAGTTCCAGAACCAATGACTGTCTGATGTTTCTGGTTGGACTCCCGGCTGTCAAGCTTAGTGCTTCTGGCTAAATTCCCTCAAACTCACTAGTAGCGTTCCTTGCCTTTTCTCCTTTCTCTTCTTCTTCCCAGTCTCCTCTGCCAGCATGGGCTTTGTTTCCCATCCCTGGAGGGGTTCAAGGCCAGGCTGGATGGGGCTTTGAGCAACCTGGTCTGGTGGGAGGTGTCCCTGCCCAGGGCAGGGGGGTTGGAACTCGATGATCTTTAAGGTCCCTTCCAAGCCTAACCATTCTGTGATTCCAAGTTTCGAGGCCGACTTCATTAGGCATCCTCTGGGATGTCTTTATCCTGATTGATCCAACTGTGTCTGCAGCATGACCTGTGGCACTCCAGAGCCTGAGAACATGGCGCAAAGTTGTCTGCAAAAATTCTGCACGGAGCTGACATGGAGGGAGCACTGCTCGTGTGCTTGGGTTTCACATGTCCTCTGCTTATAGGTCGCTAGGAGTCATCAATACAGGAAAGCCCCCAACAGCTGCCTTAGAAATGCACTGAATGTTTAGAATTCAAAGTACTTCCAGAGCATTGCCATGCCCTTGGTAATTGGTTACTGGTTGTAAGGTGGCATCATGTATTTATTCCATGAGTCATCTTTATCATTCTGTAGTATGGGAAGCAATACACTCTGCTGTGATTCATTTTTCAGCTGAAAAAGCCATCTCTGTCAGCATGCTACTGAGCAAGAAAAGCTACTGTTGTGGTACAATCAAATAGACTGGCCTTCCAGTTCCTGAAGGGGCTACAGGAGAGATGGGGATGGACTCTTGATCACGGAGTGGAGCAATAGAATGAGGGGTAACGGTTTTAAACTGAAAGAGGGGAGATTTAGATGAGATATCAGGAAGAAATTCTTTGCTGTGAGGGTGGTGAGACACTGGAACAGGTTGCCCAGAGAAGCTGTGGCTGCCCCATCCCTGGAGGGGTTCAAGGCCAGGCTGGATGGGGCTTTGAGCAACCTGGTCTGGTGGGAGGTGTCCCTGTCCGGGGCAGGGGTTGGAACTGGATGGTCTTTAAGGTCCCTTCCAACTCTAACCATTCTATGGTTCTATGATTCTACTCTCCCCACCGCTGCCTCCCTGGAGTTTTACTAATAGCTTACTTAGAAGCAGGTGCTTGATTTAATCCCATTAGTGCTGTTTTGCATCCCCGTACAGAAGAAGGATGGCCCAAGATAAATCAATAACAGAGAAAGGGATGATGTTGGTTTAGGGATAAGGCACCGTTACAGGAAATGGGATAGTACAGATTAGCAATTTCAGTTTATCAGGGATGCCTTGCAAGGAACCTTTGTCCGACATTACTAGGCCAATTTATTCACTGATTGACCCATGCCCATGTATTTTTGAATACCTTGTTTCCCTTGTCCCTTTTGCTTTATTGATTCCATTGCACATCCCTGCACTTAATCTAGAGATCAAATATATGATGTTTTGTTTCGATTTGGGATGCGGTTGTCCTAAAAACTGTCTGGCCTTTGCCACGGCTTGGCTGGAGGGCTGAGGTACTGACACGGTGGATCTTTGTCTGAAGCAGCTTTTTGACCAACAGGTTTGGGCAGAGAAACCAAGGTCAGAAGACCAGGAATGGGTACCTAGTGAATAGGGAAAGGCCACCCTTGGAGCAATGGGTTGCTACTTTCCTCACGATTTGCATTTTATTCTGCTTCTGAGCTAGAAGTCTAGGGAAGTGGTTAGTGAGTTGAAACATGGGAAATCAAATAATTGAATATTTGGAATGGAAGAGGGAAAATGAGAGCTGGGTGGTGCAGCAGGAATATCCTCTCAAATCATTAACTTCTGCTTGAGTCACTGGAGATTTTCAAGGTGGTGGTGGTGGTGGGGTGTCAGTATTAAATAGCTATTAAGTGCACTGCTTTTAAAGGAAAGAAGATTGGATAAGAGAAGCAGGCAGCACATCAGCCTTCTCAGGCTGTTCACAACAGAGTGATTGGCAGTGGATGGCAGAGCCTGCAGGGCTCGCTTTGAGGTGAATGTGGTATGTAAGAATAAGTGTCTGAGGGCAATAATTCATTATTATATTAAAACCTATGGGATGCCATGGAAAATGAAATGGAAGATGAATATGGAAGGACACAAATCTCAATAGCAAATCCAGCTCTAACGGTTGGGACTCTCTTATGGGCTTCACACTTTCACAGGTATGGCCTGTGCTTTGCCAGCCCCAGGACGGTCTGCGCAGCAACGTCTTCTGGCATATGTGTCTATTGTCTTCTTATTGCCGCCCAAATTCTTTATTTATATATGCTGTTTCTAATCTCCCATGTCTTCAGAAACACACAACTGAATTTCTTGAAGTATATCTGTATGGCCCTCAAGTCTAAGAGGGTCTTTCGAGCATTGTGGAAGTCTCCTGTCCCCCAGACTAGAAGCTCTGCACCTTAGACCGGTGCTGGCCTAAGAGCAGCGACAGAACGTGACCGGAATTACTGTGGCCCCTTTGCATTGATCCGTTATTCAAGATTTTTGAGGTGACAAAGCACAGTTACTTTAAGAAAATGGCGTATTTTCCTGAAGCGAAGGGAGATCTTGCTCTTAGTTCTTGTGGCTCAGGAGGAGGAGGAAGCTCGGTGCAGTGTCGCGTCGTGCAAAGAATGGATGTTGGTTGAGTTCAGGTTGCAGACCCTGATGATGATGGAAGGTGCTGAAGGTATGGCACAAGATCATTGGTATAGATTTCAAGATGAGTTGCAGAATGCTAGAAGTTAAGAGAAGGTGTGGCTTGAAGTTGAACTTTACATGATGCAAGTGAAAGAAAACCCTCATCCCTGTTCCTTGCCTCGATTTAATTTTTGCCGAGATGTTTTTTGAGGGTACAAAGCAAGAAGTTTGGGGGAAGGCAGCCCTACGCAACTACATCAGCCGTCCTAATGTTGAACAATAACAGCAATCTGTCATACAAACATATCAAAATAATTGGCTGTGCTTGGTCGGTAATGTTGATCAGACTGCATGGCAGTGCCTTCTGTCACCGCGATGATTTACAGTGAGCGTGCAGATGTTATTTACAGTGACCTACTCATTCCTTTCGAATGAGGGACCGCATTTCTTCCCGCGCGTGATAACCTTAGCTGCTTTTAAAATGAGCTCTCTTCACGCTCCGCCAAATTATTTGGAACAAAATAAGTAGTTAATTAAAATGTCTGGTGCTGTAGCGCCGTTTAAAGTTTAATATTGGGCAAAATTTTGGCTGAGCTTGGTAGGGATGAAGGAAAATGCTCCCACTGTCGGAAGAGATGCGTTACGGTCTTTCGCAAAACTTACTGAATGCAGAGTTTTTCCTTACTGGTGTATTCTCACCTAAGTCTAAATGGTAGTTCTCTTCTACTTCCATTCTAATAATCTAGCCAAATCCTTTACTTGCTTGATAATGATTTGAATGAATTGATCACGGTGATTTTAGAGTTTTTTTCCCAGTGAATCTGTTAAAACCAATGTATTTTACATTCCACTAGACTGCATGCAGACACCCTTTTTAGTGTCAGGCTGTCACATTCCAAAAAACCTCATTGAAAGCTGCGGTTTTGAATTTCCTTTGCGTTACGTGCACAAAAGAAAGTTGAAAAGAGTTATAATATGCAGGGAATAAAAGTACTGACCTCACATAAAATGTCTAGAAGTGTAACGGTGGTTCTTGAAGTTCGCATGAAGAAAGTATTAAATAACTATCTTCTTTCACTTAGTGATAATATAACTCGATCAGAAAAACAGCTTTTGCTTTAAATCCGCTGCAAAACCATTTCCACGGTGGGTCTCCAATGGGATTCACTCCAGTGAAACAATAAGCAAGTCGCGTACTTCCCCTGCTGTGGTATTTTTATTTTTACTTGATGCAGCATGTAATTCTAGAGTGCTTAATTACTGAATTTCAAAAGGAAGCAAAAGCTTCTATGATGGCTAAAATGGGGATGCAGAATAGATGACGATTGCTACCTTTTTATGCTAACTTCCTTTTTTTCTGTCAAAGTCAAGGTGAACAAATTAAGTATTTAAAGAATTTTAATATAGGAAAAGGAGAGAGATTCATGTGTGGCTATGTCTTGCAAAACTGTGGAGGAGAGGAAGGTGTATGCCTTAAGTAGTTGTTTATCTCATTAGGACGATCTGACTGGGCCACGAAGACGACCAGAGGGCTGGAGCACCTCTGCTGTGAAGACAGGCTGGGAGAGCTGGGGTTGTTCAGCCTGGAGAAGAGAAGGCTCCGGGGAGACCTTCTAGCAGCCTTCCAGTACCTGAAGGGGCTACAGGAGAGATGGGGAGGGACTCTTGATCAGGGAGTGGAGTGATAGGATGAGGGGTAACAGTTTTAAACTGGAAGAGGGGAGATTTAGATGAGATACTAGAAAGAAATTCTTTGCTGTGAGGGTGGTGAGACCCTGGCCCAGGTTGCCCAGAGAAGCTGTGGCTGCCCCATCCCTGGAGGGGTTCAAGGCCAGGCTGGATGGGGCTTTGAGCAACCTGGTCTGGCGGGAGGTGTCCCTGCCCAGGGCAGGGGGGTTGGGATTCGATGGTCTTTAAGGCCCGTTCCAACCCAAACCATTCTATGGTTCTATGACTATGGCTACCTTACATGTCTGTATCATGATGGTTCTGGTTGCCATATAGACTACCTCTTGAACGCTTATTCACTTGCTTTCACGGTGCATGCTAGAAGTATTCATTTATTGCACACTTGCAACAGAGAGCAAAACTTGCAGGACTGTGATGGAGAGAGGCTAAAATCAAAGCCTAACACCCACAGAGGCGAGGAACCTTTCGGTGCCCAAACGTGACTGTGGGGCGGTGCGCTGACAGCTCCCCCAGATCACACAAGATTCCCATGACAACATCAGTGGCTGAACCCTTAGTTGATAAACTTGTGTCCCTGCCTTGATGACAAGACGATTTCTTTCTGGTTCGTTTGGATGTGGATTATAAAACTGAAGACTGGCAAAGAGATGACTGCTTTGCAATGAATAGTACAAATAGGGTATTGTCTCCAGATGCCATGGGTGGACAACTAGTAATTAGGCAGACATGGAATGAAAGGTGTAGGGGGAGTTTTTGCTTATTTAAGGGAAAACTGTTAAGTGTCTGAATGGACATTTAGCACGTATGGATTGAGGATATGTACATAAGTAACTCCTACGTGCAGGGGAGGATATGGCTGCATGAAGAAGACTTTGGTAAATATCAGGAGAAACATCAATCGGTGGTGGTACAGTTTTCTGCTGGAAAGAAGCAAATTCGAGGTTTGAAAAATCTTTTAATTAAACTGAACACAACACTGGGAGACTATACTGGAGAAAAACTTTCTCTTTAGAAAGATGGACAGGATGACTGAAAAGGTTAGTTTAATCTCCATGTTTTATCATCCAATTAGTGTATTAATTGCCTTCTCACAGCAAATTCAGCCCGGGGAAACATTTAGAAAGCGGTTTCCTTGCAAGTGTCCTCATGCCTTCAGAAATGTGTGACAAATCTTTAAGAGAAGGTCTTCAAGGGCAGTCACTAATGTTCGTTGTTGCTTGAAACCTCTTTGCGGGGAGAGGCTTTTGAGTGGTAGAGGAAGGTCTCGCGTTGATTTGCTCATAGGGCCGTTCTGTGCCTGCTCAGTGCCGACGCAACCTGCCTGGCTGTGAACTAGGTCCTTGGGGAAAACCTACCTAGCTATGAACTAGCCTGTTGGGCTCCCAGGAGCAGCGGCAGCATTTAGTTCTGTTCAGACTGTAAAACCCACCAGAGAAAGACAGAGGCTTTCAGGTAGAGCCTAGGCTGAGCTTTGTTGCCCACTAAAGCTTGGTTAGGTCCGCTCCAGTTTGCAGTCACAACATTGACTATGGTAGAGGCATTAACCACTGTCTGCGAACTCCAGCTGAAAAAGAGCCAACTGTTCTGTAGAACTTCAGGATTTGGGGGAGTACGTGTCTGCACATCTCGCTATCTCCACGCGGATCTGCCTCGCGCTCACAACTCAGGAAGGGGTCGGTCAAAATGATCAATACGTGTGGAAGACATGCATGAGCTAAAAAAAAAGTTGCCCCTTCAACAAGTGCTCATATAGCCCCACTGAGCTTCTGATGTCTCTTCTCTCAGCTTTTTTGAAACTGTAAGCTTTTTTTAGGTTTCTGATCAAAATTCACAAGCAGGTCTTGATCTCCTTTTTTTTTTTTCTTTCTTTCTAACAGCAGCAGTTAAAAATAGACGCTGGGCAGAACGAAGGAAAGCAGAAAAGGAGAAGCTTCCAGATAGGATTATGTGTTAGAATAAGGCGTTGTGGGAATTTTATATTGTGCCTTACTGTCCTGAGTATTGGTATCGCTGGATGTCAGGTCAGGTTCACACAGCAATCGCGTTAGCCTGCATAACTGATGGGAAGCTCAAAGCACAGCAGGATGCTTCTGAGTCCCATGCTTTGTCTAGGCAGCAGTCAAGGCAACGGCTTGGCGTGCATCCTTGCGTGTTCCAGGGGGTCTGCTGGGCCAGTCTGCCCTCATGTGTGCACCCAGCTCCTTTTGACGCTTGCATTCGTATTTTAGTGCGATACGTAACTCCACTGGCATTGCTGCACTGGGTTCCTGCAAACCACTTAGGGCTCTTTGCACAAATGGCTGTGGTTTGCATTTTGAATTATGGATGTGCCCTGACCGTACCACTGCCCTTTGTCAACAACAGATGCGCGAGGCCGAATTCTGCTCTAAGTCACGCTGGGGAAGATCATGGGATCTGATCTTTCACATAGATGTCTGTTCAGGGTAATTGACTTGAGGCATACACTGCAGCATTAATAGAGATCAGACCGGGACCCCTGCTGTCTGGAGATGGACATATATCCCTTAAAATAAACCTATCCAGTGGACTGTGACTGCTCGCGACTCACGGGATGGTTACAGAATCACAGAATCTTCTTGGCTGGAAGGGACCTTTGAGATCATCAAGTCCAATCAACAACAAAAAAAAAAACCAAACCAAAACAAAAAACCAACACCAAACCACTAAAACCAAACAAACACCCACAACCACACCCCACCCCACCCACAAACACACGCAACCCAACAATCCTGGGCACTAGAGCATGCCCTGAAGTGCCACGTCTACACGTTTCTTAAATACCTCCAGGGATGGCGACTCCACCACCTCCCTGGGCAGGCTGTTCCAGTGCCTGACCACCCTCTCAGTAAAGTCATTCTTCCTCATATCTAATCTAAACCTCCCCTGCCCCAACTTCACACCATTTCCTCTGGTCCTGCCCTTATTCCCTTGGGAGAAGAGGCCAACACCCACCTCTCTACACCCTCCTTTCAGGGAGTTGTAGAGGGCAATGAGGTCTTCCCTCAGCCTCCTCTTCTCCAAACTAAACATGCCCAGTTCCCTCAGCCTCTCCTCCTATGACTTGTTCTCCAGACCCCTCACCAGCTTGGTGGCTCTCCTCTGAACACGCTCCAGCAGCTCAATGTCCTTCCTGTAGTGAGGGGCCCAGAACTGAACACAGCACTCGAGGTGAGGCCTCACCAGTGCCCAGTACAGAGGCACCATCACTGCCCTACTCCTGCTGGCCACGCTGCTCCTGACGCAGGCCAGGATGCTGTTGGCCTTCTTGGCCACCTGGGCACACTGCTGGCTTGTGTTCAGCCGGCTGGCCACTAACACCCCCAGGTCCTTTTCTGCCGGGCAGCTTTCCAGCCACTCTTCCCCAAGCCCCTAGCGTTGCCTGGGGTTGTTGTGACCGAAATGCAGGACCCGGCACTTGGCCTTATTAAACCTCATCCCATTGGCCTTGGCCCAATGATCCAACCTGTCCAGGTCCCTCTGTAGAGCCTTCTGACCCTCAAGCAGATCAACACTCCCACCTAGTTTGGTGTCATCTACTGAGGGTGCACTCAATCCCCTTATCCAGATCATCAATAAAGATATTAAACAAGACTGGCCCCAAAACTGAGCCCTAACTGAGCCCTAAAACTGAGTTAGTGGAGTGGGTTCTCAACAGACCCCGTTAGTGCCCTTTGTAACGTCTGTATCTATTACGTTGTGTTAGCTTGCCTGTGCCAGGGACCTGGCTATCTGTAAGGAGAGCTACAAGTGGCAGGGGTGGACTTCAGAAATCACTGTTGCTGTATAAACCAAAGGAATATCCTACTAGGAGAGATCTAGGGTGTACCAATGCAAAAGCTCTTGTTGCAAAGCTCTGTCTTGCTTGCGGGTTCATTGCTGTTAGTTGGCTACACGTTATTTATGTTGTTTGATGTAATGTTTGTCACCTGCTCAAAGCCTGAAGCGTTTCACATGTGAAATGCAATTATTTTCAGCACAGTAAGCTGGATATTCCAATATCCAGTTGAACAGTCCCCTGAGTAGTTGTTTATATATCATGTGGAAAAGAGAGATGGGGAGAAGGATGTACATACGGCCCGATTGCAAGGTGTTCTCTGTTTCTAAACCTGCAACCTCTCCCTGTTGAAAAAGGAAACCTTGAAGTATACCTGGAAGACAAAACTGGTTTCCAGCTGACCAAGTAATGAACTGCTCTCAGACCTAAAGACTGAGTGTTTGTTCAGCAGCCTCATATTTCAATTCAGAGTAGTTGAAGCCCTCCACAAATCAAAAATGCAGCAACTGTGCGAATATGATGTGTGACCTTTTATTATTCAAGAATCTGCCTCGCTTATGCGGAAATATAGCATATATCCTGAATTTCACTTGGAAATGTGTTCGTATTCGGTGGAACACTTGCTCGTGCTGAAGTCAGAACTGCTCTGCTGGGCAGTGGTTTAATTTTCCTGAGCTTTCCCTTATGTCTGTCAAAATGTCAGTATGTCAATTACTTGTGTTCGTTGCTCTCAGATGGTTTGGTGATCTTTGCTGGGAATGGATTAGAATCATAGAATCATAGAATGGTTAGAGTTGGAAGGGAACTTAGAGAGCATTGAGTTACAACCCCCCTGCCCTGGGCAGGGACACCTCCCACCAGACCAGGTTGCTCAAAGCCCCATCCAGCCTGGCCTTGAACCCCTCCAGGGATGGGGCAGCCACAGCTTCTCTGGGCAACCTGTTCCAGTGTCTCACCACCCTCACAGCAAAGAATTTCTTCCTAGTATCTAATCTAAATCTCCCCTCTTCCAATTTAAAACCATTACCCCTTCTCCTGTCACTACATTTCCTGACAAAGAGTCCCTCCCCATCTCTCGTGTAGGCTCCCTTCAGATATTGGAAGGCCCCTGTAAGGTCTCCCTGGAGCCTTCTCTTCTCCAGGCTGAACAACCCCAGCTCTCTCAACCTGTCCTCATAGGGGAGGTGCTCCAGCCCTCTGATCATCTTTGTGGCCCTCTGCTGGGCCCGCTCCAACAGGTCCATGTCCTTCCTGTAGTGAGGACTCCAAAGCTGGACACAGGACTCCAGGTGGGGTCTCACCAGAGCAGAGTAGAGGGGCAGAATAACCTCCCTCGACCTGCTGGCCACACTGTAAAGCTATGTGGTGGTGGTGGTGGTGGTTGCTGTTGTTATTATTATTTATTTTCATTGCTGTTACCTTTACAATATCACTTGTTGAAATACAGAACAATTTAATTTTCTTTTTATTTTGGGGAACCCATTTCCACTGGTCTGCGTGAAAATTAGGCATTTTGCCTCTATTCAGTCTTTATAGTTCTTGGACCCATACAGTTCATTTCAGTACACAGCACTGGAGCTAAATAAATACCAGTGTGCCCTTTGTCTTTGGCACCCTTTAAAATATTGGTACTTCTGACTTGAGAATCTGTTAAGGCACGGGATAGGAACATTCCTCCAATTATTTCCCCAAAGCAACATCTCTTTTACGTGTTAATTTTCTGCCTGTAGTTGGTGTGGAGTATTTATGGCTAACAACAAAGAATTAACTTTACTCTGCGTTACTGTTTCTATAAATATACGGTATATAAATATATACTTTGCATATATAAATATAAATAAATCTGTGCATTACTGTATATAAATATACAAGCAGGATGTGGACCTGATGTAGCAGGGTTGGGAGATGCCCAGGTTTCAGCGACGGGAACCTGCCGCCGTTCTCAGGCACCAGCACGTCTTGGAAATGCTGTATAATCCGCCTGTCCTGGATGGTCTGCCTAGAGAAAGCAAGAGAGCCATCCATAAATTTAAATTTAAATTAGCCATTCCCTTCATAGAGAAGGAGAAATATGACTGGAAAGAAGGTGGCAAAACTGGAAGAGGAGGAAGAGGGGCCAGGCGTATAATTTAAAATGGTGAACACAGAAGCTGGCCCGAATTGGGCAAAGGATGTGTAGAGTCTAGCATTCTCCTTTTGATCTATATAAAATGATCCTGAAACAACGGGGTACTCTAGATGATGAGTAAACTCCCTCTACAGAAAGTTTCTTTTATTCCTTGTAACAGACAGCACTTTCACTGAGGTTGAGAGGTTTTAGAAACTGTCAGAACAATAAAAAGAGGGGAAAATAAAGCAGCGTTATCCAGTCACATACCTAGCCAAGTTAGAAGTTAATACACAAATTAAAGGCAGCCAGCTGTTCATAAAGGAAAACTTAACAAGCAGTGGGAAGTAATCAGTGACTTTCCTGAAGGATCAGTCTTGGGACTAATCTTATTTTCTTTAATACCCCAATACCAAAAAAGAAAAATGAGCTACTGAATTGAAAGCACAAATTTTGGAGCTTTATCCACAATAGGAGGATATTTCTCTTTTCAATTTGCTGTCTGTCGGTAATCAAAATCTTTCAATCCCTTTATACTTTTCTTCTACCTGTAAACAGAGTTGTGTGAGGAAGTACCATTTTTTGTAAGTATAGCTCACATTTGGGGCCTGATCTCAATTAATTCTGTCCAGTAATCAATATCGGAGGTGCAGCTCCACTCTCATGATCCACATTCTTTTCAGATCAATTACGTATCTCTCAAACTAAGGACATAGCGGTAGATATTAGCTAAGGAGCAAGAATTCACAGAATCACATGGGGTTAGAAAGGGGTCTCCAGAGAAGGAGACTCCACCACCTCTCTGGGCAGCCTCTGCCAGGGCTCTGCCACCCTCACAGGAAAGAAGTTCCTCCTCATGTTTAGGTGGAACTTCTTATATTCAAGTTTGTGCCTGTAACCTCTCGTCCTGTCCCTGGGCACCACTGAAAAAAGGCCGGCCCCATCCTCTTGACACCCACCCCTTAAGTATTTATAGGCGTTGATCAGATCCCCCCTCAGCCTTCTCTTCTCCAGACTAAAATCCCTCAGCCTTTCCTCATGAGAGAGATGCTCCAGGCCCCTCATCATCTTTGTAGCCCTCTGCTGTCCCCTCTCCAGCAGTTCCCTGTCCTTCTGGAACTGGGCAGCCCAGAACTGGACCCAGTGCTCCAGATGGGGCCTCCCCAGGGCAGAGCAGAGGGGGAGGATGACCTCCCTCCACCTGCTGGCCACACTCTTCCTGATGCCCCCCAGGATGCCATTGGCCTTCTTGGCCACAAGGGCACATTGCTGGCTCATGGTCATCCTGTTGTCCACCGGGACTCCCAGGTCTTTCTCCTCAGAGCTGCTCTCCAGCAGGTCAGCCCCCAACCTGTCTTGGTGCAGGGGGTTATTCCTCCCCAGGTGCAGCACCCTGCACTTGCCTTTTTTGAAGTACATCAATTCTCTCGCATAAAGCCTCTCTGAATGCAAGAGAGATTGACTAGCTGTACTGGTCACATATATTTAAAGAAGTATAATGATCAGAAATACCTTGCAGGGAGTTTTATGCCATCCGGGTTAACATCTTTTTTGCTATATTCTATGTATTTTTCACAGTCACAGTGCTTTTGGGTCCCTAGGTTGCTGGTAAAATATCTAGTGTTTAGGATGGCTAAAATTTGCAAACCCAAATCCTTGAAAATACCCCAGTACGAGCCTTGCTGTTTTCTCCTTGTTTTTCTTACCCTGAGATGAATCTTGAGAATTGGCAACCAGTCTGGAAACAGAAGCTGATTCAAATACAGTGTCCGCTTATTAACTGTACTTCTTTAGAGCCCCTGTTTGGTTCCTGTGCATAAAGCCTTGTGGGATTTGAAATGCAGATAGCCTCTCCTGCTCCCTCCCACCTCGGAAAAACTATGTCAAATAGTTGAATTGCAAGGAATACTGCATGCTCTATTTCTTCAGCTTTGTGGGGCGTAGGATTCATGGTTGGGGGAGCTTTTCTGTTTTCTGCTTTATTTCAGGAGAGTGCCTGACTTTGCATTGTCGTTGGTGTGAATGCCAAAGGTAATTTCACTGTGTTAAAATGTAGTCACAGCATTTTAGAAAGGTTACAGTTCTTAGTCTTGGTTCAAAGTGCATCCAAGTCAACAAAAAAAAGGACTCTCATGGACATAGAATGATAGAATTGTCCAGGTTGGAAGGGACTTTTAAGATCACCTAGTCCAACCATCAACCCAACTCTGATAAAAACCATCACTAAACCATGTCTCTAAGCACTATGGCAACCCGGCTTTTAAATCCCTCCAGGGATGGGGCCTCAACCCCTCCCCTGGGCAGCCCATTCCAAGGCTTAAGAACCCTTCCCGTGTCAACATTTTTCCTAATCTCCAATCTGAACCTCCCCTGGTGCAACTTGAGGCCGTTTCCTGTTGTCCCATCGCCTGGGACTTGGGAGAAGAGACGGACCCCCCCTGGCTACACCCTCCTTTCAGGGAGTCGTAGAGAGCAAGAAGGTCTCCCCTCAGCCTCCTTTTCTCCAGGCTGAACACCCCCAGCTCCCTCAGCCTCTCCTCACAAGGCTTGTTCTCCGGACCCCTCACCAGCTCCGTTGCCCTTCTCTGGACCTGCTCCAGCCCCTCAATGTCTTTTTTGTGGTGAGTGGCCCAAAACTGGACACAGCACTCCAGGTGGGGTCTCACCAGTGCCCAGTACAGGGGGACCATCACCTCCCGACACAACTGGGTAGTGGCTCTTGGTGTCTACAGTCAGTGGCACGCGCTTCCCTTCTGTCAGAGACTGGTGCTATTCGGTGCTCTGATTTCCCTTACACAAGCTACCTCATATCTTCATACATAAATGAACACAGGTAGAGCAGCAATTCCTTTTTCCAAGTTACTTTCCAAGAAAAGCAAGGCACCGTCATCAGTCCTATCAATAGGTTGGGATCCAAAGGGCCTCATCAGCTTGGCAGACACAGGCTTTTCAGGGTACTGATTACAGTGGGAGCCTGACCATCAATTAAAACTCCCTCTGAACCTTTGTTTTTCAGATAAGGAGGAGGACATAAGGGAAATTTTAGAGAAGATCCAAAAATAGCAGGTGGCTGTCACTGCTGGGCTGTGCTCAGTTTTAATCATCAGATTGGAGGAATAACACGTCTGGGTTGCACAGGGATGTACAAACGGAGGTCTAGTGTTTAGATGCCAGGAATGGGTATGGAGAGATATGGGTTGTCTATACGAGACTGCAGCTCCTGACAGACCTTCCTAACTCAGTTTTCTCACGCAACACTCTTACCTTTCCGCTTGGTTATTTAAAAGTTTTAAAAGATGCTAGCAGTCTTCTGGTGGGTATTTAAGATGTTTGCTTTCATTCACCAAACTTAATAAATCGGAAGAATTTGGTCCAGTACAGATAAATACTGTATTTATCCAGCAAATGGAATGCTAGCTTTGCCGTTTGGGTTTTTTGGTATTTTTTTTTGTTGTTGTTTGTGGTTTGTTTATTTGATGTTGTTTGGTGGTGTTTTTTTTTAATTTGTGAGGGTTTTATGCTTGGGTTTGGTTTCTTAGATTTAGAAACCCTTTGGTTTTCTGATTTTGAGTTTGTTTTTGTTGGCAAGGAAGGCATGTTGGCTTTCTTTGGTATTGGTCAAATACCAACTGAACAGATTCATATTTTGTTCATTTTAAGTAATTGCCACGATTTCATGAACAATGGGCTTTTCTTTTGAAAGGGGCAACCTAATTAACGCAGGAGAACTCTTTCATTGCTGCTATCTCAACATCAAATGTATGGTATAAAAACGCTATCCTCCACCAGAAGCCACATGCTGCCTCATTAAAAACAAAAAACAGGAAACATTTTATTTACTTTGAAAAAGATGATATCAAAATAGAAATAGGGGAAGGGAGGAGAGGCTGCAGCTGTTGCAGTCAAAGTTTCAACTACAGAGCCCCCGTTTTTTTTTAACACTTGTCAAATTGGACAAGTTCATGTAGCTTTTCGTTTGTGGAGGTGTGCATATGTTTACATGTATTTACTGGTTTTGTTGCATGCCACCAGATAGTAATTGTTTAATAAATCAAGTGACCTTATATAAGGTTAGAAGTGATGGTCAAAACCGAACATTCTTGGTTTGTCTCAGTAATGGGACTGTCACTTGAGTGTAGATTTCCGTTATCTGGCTTCCAGGGCATATGCTTCAACATGATTAATAAATTCTTAGTTAATCTGAATGGCAGTGCCACTTAATGTGCAATTGGACGAGTCAAAACATCATCCAGCCCAGAACTGAGGGCCAGGCAATCTGTACTGTGCAGCTTAGTGCTGATGCCAAGCAGTCAGCCAAATTTGAGTCCAAAAACTAGAAAAAAAAATGCATTTCACTTAATCATGTATTTTTGACTATTTAAATATCCAAAATCATTTTCACCAATTACACGTATCCGTTTTGTTCTCTACTACAAAAATGAAAAGGCAGTTCATACAATTAAACTGATCAAAAAAAAGAAGCTGTTCAATATTTGTTGTTCAACAGTATTTGAAACTCCCAAAAGAAATCAGTGAACTTGACTGCTTTGCCTTCCGTACTTGCATCCTGCTCCCAAAATGAAAAATGATTCAACGCACTAATTTCTTGGTGGTTTGTAATTCGTAGAGATAACCAGCCCTGTGGTTTTGGTGCCATCTTACTACATCATTCCCCAATAACTTAGGGCCCATAGGAAATCTATGCAGCTTTGTTATTATAAAATCCCTACCAGTAGCTCAAGCTACATCTTCTTGTTGTGTCTTTCTCCAATCCTGTCTGTTTAAATGTTTTTAGAAACCTCATGTGACTTTTTAGTCTGCTCCGTCTTTATCCCATGCTAGACTGGGTTTCCATTCTGGAAGAGTTCTTTTGGATCAGTTGTGGATCAACAACACTGGACCAACAATGAAGACGACCGCTGTCTGGATGAACTCTGCAAGAAATGTTTCCCAAACTAGGTTTTTTCTTTCTGATTGAATGCTCTGGTCTCACACCACCCTCTTATTACGTTCTACCACCTTGTCTACAATGTCTGTTAAACTTTTCTGATTATACATCTATATATTTATCTTCTTGGCTAGGCTTGGTGCAAGACCTGCAGTCAGACCCTGGGGTCTCTTTCTGTTTGTCGATGCCTGGTCTAGAGCAATGCTTTGCTTGGATCCCATGTATGCTCTTTCTTACAGTTGTTTTTCAGTATCGACTGCGTTGAGTCCCATTCAGAGAGAAAATACTTGTCTGCATGTTTGGGGGTTCAAAACATGCAGGTGCCTGCAGGTAGTATGTGAAGAATGTGGAGGTCTGGGTTTTTTCTCTGAGTGGGCAAAAGTGGAAGAGGGTACGAGAGGGGTGAAATGACTGAAATCTCTTGGGGCTAGAAATTAACATTAAAAAGAAGAGAGAACTAGAAACCTTCTACCTCTTTGCTGCTAATTGACCCCTTCGGGCTCTCTGGGGTGGAAATATCTCATACACATATAGCACAAGTAATGGAAATGTCTGTTAGGGAAGCCTGGAGCATGTGATGCATGAGAAAAGGCTAAGGGAAACTGGCTTGTTCAGCCTTCAGAAGAGAAGGTGAACGGGAGATCCTATTGCTGTCTTCAACTTCCTGATGGGAAGGCAGGGAGGAGACAGAACCAGACTCTTCTTTAAGGTAAGCAGAAATAGGAAAAGAAGCAACAAACACAATTTGCAACACAGGAGATCCCAGTTTCACACCGGGAAAGAAAATATCACAAGAGTGGTCAAGCACTGGAGGAGATTGCCCAGAGACGTGGAGTCTCCATCCTCGGAGATTCTCAACCTAGACTAGAAAGGGCCTTTAGCAGCCTGAGCTAATCTAACCTACTCTTGAGCAAGAGGTTGGACTAGGTAACTTCGTAAAGTCCCTTCCAGCTGAAATAGTTCTGTAGATCTATAGCTCTTACTTAGTTGGTCTGTGAGATATTGGGATTGACTGGGTGCGTTACTGTTTCGGCGGGTGAGGTCTAGGGGAAGGAAAGTGTTTAGAAACACCATCTAATTTATATAGCTTCCTTCAGTTTTATTTGTCTGTGCTGTGGTTTTGAGAGGCTCTGTAAGCTCTCTGCCCCCTTTTCTTTTAACTCGAGGATATGTGGCTTTCCTGTGTCTGCCATTAACACTACACGTAAGTGCATCTGTGTTGAGGTTGATACCTCAAAACTAAGCCTCAGCGCAAGAGAAATTGTTAAAAGACTGAACTGGACGTCACTGGTGCACTCAGCGAGCACAGCCAGACACAAGCTTCAAAATATAGGCTCAAATGGCTTGCCATAGGAGGGTCTCGGAGGTAGAGTACAAATTAGGGTATTTTATGTATTCTGTCCTAATTATATTCTCATGCTCAGAAAGATTAGAGAAAGAACAAACATGACTTCCTTTTAATAAGAGATTAATAAGGACATTGGGGAATGGACATCCACACACTGCTTTCTTCAAACACACAACCTGCTGTGATGCATAATATTTCTAAAAATGGGAGAAGTGCTGAGATGTTCAGATTGACATTTCAGTGCCTGTCTGATTTCAGTGTCTGCCTGAAATATCGGGTTCAATAATCCTATTACGTGTGTCTGGCACACTCCTCCTTCTTTAGCAATGTGCCTCCTGTAACTGCTGTAATAAGACAGAACAGCCAAAGCCTAATTCTGTGTGCCTCATCCTATCGTTCAGCAAAGTTATATCATCATCAGATGCAATCTATTGTTTTCTTTCCTGCTGTGTGGTATTGATTTTTCTAACCTTTCCTAATGTTAAATTTGTTTGGCTTTTTTAACTTTCTTACCAAAGGTTAATGTTATTAAGTTGAGCAGGTATCTATAAAACTACAAGCGTTATTGCCTAGCTTGCAATTGTTAGAGTGTCCTTTCATTAAACCCTGTCCGCATTGGCAAGCTCTGTCTTGAAGATTTTTGTCATTCGGGAATACAGGGAAGGTTGACAAGAACTGCCTTTGAATTGTCGTCCGGTTCTGTGGTATGAAATAACTGGATTTGATATGTCAGAAGCAACAGATTTATCTAAAAGTCTCTTACCATCGGTGAACATGGACTGCACAGACATTAATTCCAGCGAGGCCGTAAAGAGGATGCGGGAAGATGCGAGTGGTGCTGCCTGTCGTCTTCTCCAGCATGGTCTGACCACGCCAATCTCTTTGCTCTTGTGGCAAAAGGAGCAGATCTAAAATCTCTGCCAATTCCAGAGCTGGTGATCTGCTTGATGTGGAAAGAGAATGAGAAATCACAGTTTAATCTGAAGGAAGCCGTGGCTTTAATGGTGGTACACTGTCAACATTTTTCAGTATGATCTACAGCAGTACTTGTGTCAAGTGTCAGAGGTGCAGACAGTGAGTACACAGTTTCAGGATACCACTGTTAAGCCACGTTTCCTTTTCAGTTACTGCTGCCAGAGAACCATCCCGATATCCATATCATGGGTGCAGTAACCTGCCTTTAGTGAATTGTGCATTTGACATCCCTTTTACACATCTAGATCGTATTTCTGTGGTATATCTTTGAGACATTTTATTGTGAATATGTGCAAATATTTAGGGGCCTAGAACATCTCTCTTATGGGGAGAGGCTGAGGGACTTGGGTCTTTTTAGTCTGGAGAAGAGAAGACTGAGGGGGGATCTGATCAACACCTATAAATACTTAAAGGGTGGGTGTCAGGAGGATGGGGCCAGTCTTTTTTCAGTGGTGCCCAGGGACAGGACAAGAGGGAACGGGCACAAACTTGAATGTAAGAAGTTCCACCTAAACATGAGGAGGAACTTCTTTCCTGTGAGGGTGGCAGAGCCCTGGTAGAGGCTGCCCAGAGAGGTGGTGGAGTCTCCATCTCTGGAGACATTCCAAACCTGTCTGGCGACGTTCCTGTGCAACCTGCTGTGGGTGGACCTGTTTTGGCAGGGGGTTGGACTAGATGATCTCCAGAGGTCCCTTCCAACCCCATAGCATTCTGTGATTCTGTGAAAAGACAGTAGCAGGGCTGAACGTAGGATGGCTATGCGTGGTACATCACGGCTTTCTTCTGGAGCTGCAGGAAATGACCTTCAGTGCTCTCCAGCCACCATGGTGACATTATCTTGCCTTGGTAGTACCTTGTAGTTGTTCTGAAATATTTTCTTAATGAAGAACATCCCGAGAAGCTAGGCAAGAACTATCCACAAGTGAAATGGTTTTGATAGTAGAAAGCATAATATAATAAATCATAAAATAATTTTAGCTGTTGTAGATCTTCACTCAGGAAAAAAATCCAGACAATTTGGCTTTCCCTGGGTGGAAAGCAGAATTGCAGTCTACCTGCAGCTGCCAAAACCTGAGGAGGGTCCAAGGAGGAGATTGGGATTGTTAGTGACTGCAGGAAGGAATATTTCAAAGTCCTGGGAGGAAGTGGGGGTTGAATGTTTTATTTATAAATCAGTACCTATGAACCACTTCTGCCAGCGCTGTGGAGTCAAGGAATGGTCCTGGCAAAAGATAAAAGACCTTTCCCTCTGCTGCTAATTTAAGAGCTGGTAACTCAGGTTCTGTCTCTTCTCCTATGCTCAGCAGTAGCTGTCCTTGCCATTGATTTAGTCTTCATCTGTCACATTCTCATGCTGTTCAAAGGCTCGTTTTGGGGGAGGTTCTGTCTCTTCACAGTTTCTCACAGCTTGGTCTCTGTTGCCACTATCAGTGCTGATCGCACTGTCTGAGAGCACCCCGTTCTTGGTGAATGAGACATCTTTTCACTTAGAGGGGTTTTGATTAACAAATTCCCTTCAGTGATTTTCAGGTCCAACTGTGAGCTTTCTGGGTGGGCCTGAACATCCCTATACCTTTCTCGGGCTCCCTGGGTGTCTCTGGCTGCCGTCGCACAACTCACATGTTCGTTACAGGCTCCAGATGGCTTGTGTCCCTTCTCCCTCTGCCACTTTTATGTTTCACCTTCCCTGGTGAAGAGTGGAGATGTGGCAGCTCTTTGGATTGTTTGATGCTTAGCACTGAGTCCAGGCTCCAGCTGCCTTTTCCCAAGGCTCTTCGTGGGGGCAGTGGCATTGCTTCTGCATGGGAGGTCTTTGATTACACGTCGATGCAGCTGTATGCAGCTGTGGGCCGTTATTACTACCTGAAAAGGCATTTAGAGCAATATTGGGAATCAAAAGGGCTACTACTTTTGACCAGGTTTCCTTTCGGAAGTTTTTGAGGAGGGAGGAGAAGGGGCATAATATAAAGCATGCCTTTATCTCCTCCCTTATCTCTCCCACTTCATCCAAATCCCCTACTGCATGATGGTTTTGTAATAATTTATATGCCTTTTGGCTGTGCAGGGAAGCGTTTCAATCATAGTGTATGTCTTCCTATTGGAGACTCATTATTTTGTTGCATGCAATCCACTAAACTGCATCCATGCCCTCATCTGGAAAATTTTGTCTTCCATACCTTTATTTTTACCACTAAGGTACAGGCAGCTTTAACATTTTGGGTTTTTTTCTAATGTAGCAATGTAATATACTTTATACACACAGGCACACATACAAAGATTCTGTAGTCGCAATGCTTTTCTCTTATCAGTTGTTACTGTGCAGAGCAGAAACATAAAATCTGTCACATAAAGACAAAGCTAGAAGGCTTTTAAGGGGACCTTGAAGTGGTAGGAGAGGGAACCTCTAAATCCAGCGTGTATGGTTCTTATTTTAATTTACAATGGTGTACTGGTGTTTTGTATCCTTGAAACCTCTTTAAATAGTGACTTTATGTGGTAGATATACTCTACTTTTCCTTACTCAGCTTTTTATCAGAGTCTTAAGACTTGTGTTAGGTCTTAATTAAGAAATCTGTACTCCTGCTCTTCTCCACTTTAACATGCTCTCATCCGTATTACCCTGTTGCAAGGAAATTGTTGTATCACGGCAAATTAACTAGTACAACTGCACTCGTTCCGGGAAGCTTGAATGCTTGTGTATGCTTGCATTTATACACGTTTGAATATACGTAGCAGAAATGTAGTAACGGTACCACCAGAGAGGACAGTCGTCGTCCTGGAACCTGATCCTGGAAGTTACTCATCACCCAGGGCTCACTGCATCCCGCGCTTGGCCATCCAGCAGAGCATCCTAGAACATGCTTATCCAGACTCACACACGTACTCAAATGGGTTTTGAATATCTACTCCTGTGCCTGTCAAACTGCTGTTTCATAATAATTTGTTCAGCTGGGTCCTATGGTCTTTGGACTGTGTAAGGCTAATAGTCTTTTACTTAATTCTGCATCTCCGTGCGGAGACTTTAAGAGTTGTTGGCTGCAGTTAATTTCACCAAATTGAAAGATGACTTACTTTTTTTTTTCTCTCCGTTTTGCTGCTTCTTCACTAGGGATGTGAGTTGATTGAGACCTTGGATCAGGACCTCACAGATTTCACCAAGTGCCTTCAGATACTCCAGAAAAAGATAGAGAAGAAGGGCCTCCAGGTAAAGGCAACACATCTTTTGTCTCTGGTCCTTAGTTATTATTCTTCCTCTCAATGTATTTGGTTTTAAGTTTGCACTGAAATGAAACATTTTCTGTAGCCTTGCCATTCTGTGGTTTTTGCTATAATTTACTGCACACCTTGTAAGCATTGATGCTTCTGCTAAAAGGGATTACACGGTGTCTCAACGAACAAGCATTGGCTTTCTTAAAAGGCAGCTTGTATTGATTTCTGTTAATGAACTACCCAAAGTGCAGAAGAGGTGTTGTGGCTGGTGTTCAAACCAAGAGTCCCACTGTAGCATGTAAATACATTTTCAAGCCTTGGCACACTGAGCCTTGATGTTCATCTCCTTCCTCTCACCTCCCAAAGGTGAGATGGGAAGGGGAATCTTATCCTGCCAACATTACATACGGTGAGCAATACTTCCTTCTGCAAAAGTTTCCCCTGGAATCAAAGGGAACCTTTGCAGAGCAAGCAGTGCACTAAACTTAAAAGGAGCCATATGGAGTTGTCAGCTGCTCATTTCATTGGAGAGGCAAAGGAGGCAACGTTCCCCCTCCCCTTCCACAGTTTGGTTTCAGAGGCCCACTTGTTTCGTCTCTCTGAAATGTGAAGTTAAAATTCCTTGGGAATTTCCAACATGATGAGCCGATGGCAGATGTGCTCTTGGGATTGCAACCCTTTCCTCCTGCTGTAGAGGCTAAGCTCTCTCTTCTGTTCTGAACGTACTGGTGAAAGGAATTGAGAGGAAACAGTTGCTGCATCCTCTTAGCAAAGGTGAGGGCAAGAGTCATGTAAGAAAATGAAAACAACAGCACAAGATAGAAGGAGATGTGCAAACCTCCTCTTTTCCCATTTTCGTTGTAGCAGGATAGGAAAGTTGCCTGACTTCCTGAGGTTGCTTGTAGCCCAACAAAGCAGCAAGAGATGGAAATGCGGATACCACTCCCTCTTTCTTCTCTTCTCACTTCAGGATGATAAATAATTAACCAGGTTTTGGTTAAGTTATTTTGAAATGTCTTAATCTTCTAAAGGAGATGTATGTCCATGGGACATTTCAGAGTGCTGTTGCAAAACGCCCATCTGCAATTGTGTCTCCTCTTGCCGCCCTCAATACGTGCTGTTGTTCATCAGGTTTTTTTTCCCCCATCAGTATTGGCAGAGGTTGGAGAGTTTCTCCATACACTCCGCTTATCTGTCTGGCTGCGAGCCAGGAAACTCTTTACATGATAGTTTATTTTTTTCTCCCTATAATTTATCATCACAAGAGCAGAGAAGGATGTCTTGCCATCTAGGACACAAATGATAATGAGTGCTGTCGGAACAGATGAGCCACCTACACCTAGGATTTGTTTTGACTTTGACAAGTAAGGTGCTTGCCTCTTAACAGAATTACCCTTAGAATGAAGGGGAACTTGAGTTTTTCCTGGATTTGGTTCATTATCAAATCCCAGCTATTGCTATAGGGGGATTTTTTTTAAGCTATCACAAGAGGTTTTGTAATGAATAATCAATGTGTGGTAAAAATAAGAGCAATGGGAACATGACAGCTACAGATGTGTTTCAACAATAAGTAGCCTATTTGTAAAACTTTCAATTCTTTGATCACTCTCCTAGGTAAAGCCCTCTTAAGTTGACTAAAGCCTACTGCATTGTAATCCGTGATGATACTTTGTAAAGTACAAGCCAGAGTGTAATCGCAGTAATTGTGTAGAGTTCGTGCCAGTGCACTAAACCAAAGATTTCAGCTCAGTTATGCTTTCACGCTGTTACATGTAAGATGTGCTTTAAATTCAATCTGAGATCTTCAGAGGGGCAAGAAGTAACACAGCTGTTTTTTAAACACACAGGTTTCCTAAAACTCCGTACCACATTCATTAAATCCTAGCTGCTTCTTGCTTGCAGTGTCTGTTCCAGAAAACACTAAGATGCTCACAGCTGATTCATGCACACTAGCTACAGCATACGTTTCTATCTTTGGTCTTCCAAAAAGAAACCATTTTATGGCTTAAGGAGTTTCAGGAAGCTACTGATGAAACTTGAGCAAATAGGAGCAAATAGAACCTGGAACTGTATCACAACTGTATACATTATTAGTTTGGGTTCCAATTTCCCCTTTGTTCAGAAGCACTAGGTCTTCTAGAATAATTACCTGAATTCATAATGCTTTTTCCTTATGACTCAAGTAAAAACTCTTAGAATAGTTTCTGAGTCCTCAGCGACATTGATTTCTGGTTTGCATTGCCAAGTTTGGTTGCATAGCCAAGTCATGCAGAAAGCAGCATTGGGGTCATTTTGTGATATTTAAGTCACCTAATTATATGTATTTGTAATTACATACTGCAGTGAATGTCAGAACAAGCAGTACCCTTTATATGTGCAAGCTAGAATCGGTCTTAATTTTCCCTCTCCACTGCCCTAATTCATTTGTGAATTGCATTCTTTTGGGTGGGTGTAGCAGTGAAGTACGACTAACAGAATCTGACTACTCAAGTGTTTTCTGACCTAAAGGATGTTAGATATTTCTCCTTCTCTTTCTGCATAGAATCGTAGAATTGCCTAGGTTGGAAGGGACCTTTAAGATCATCTAGTCCAACCATCAACCTAACTCTGATAAAAACCATCACTAAACCATGTCTCTAAGCACTATGGCAACCCGGCTTTTAAATCCCTCCAGGGATGGGGCCTCAACCCCTTCCCTGGGCAGCCCATTCCAAGGCTTAAGAACCCTTTCCATGGAAACATTTTTCCTAATCTCCAATCTGAACCTCCCCTGGCGCAACTTGAGGCCGTTTCCTCTTGTCCCATCGCCTGGGACTTGGGAGAAGAGACCGACCCCCCCTGGCTACACCCTCCTTTCAGGGAGTTGGAGAGAGCGAGAAGGTCTCCCCTCAGCCTCCTTTTCTCCAGGCTGAACACCCCCAGCTCCCTCAGCCTCTCCTCACAAGACTTCTTCTCCAGACCCCTCACCAGCTCCGTTGCCCTTCTCTGGACCCGCTCCAGCCCCTCAATCCTTTAATACTCTTCAGGTGTTTAGAAAATGTTTAGAAGATAAACCACTCTGGTACATTAATGATTCAGAAAGATAAATTTGGAGCTGTATCAGTTGCACAGCTCCAAGAAGAATCCTCATAATATGAAGCTGGATTTAAGCCATTTTCTTTATCTCAGAGTGACAAACTCTGCTTTCTTTAACTGTTTCATCTAAAATACCATTTAGTTTTAAAACTAAGCTCTGGGACTTTTCATTTAACTTTATTATCTTTTCTGCTTAAAAAAAGTTAAAGCAGCTCATTTGGTTATATGAGCTAAAGATATAAAAAATGAATTTTATTGAAACCTATATCCCTTTTAGTAGTTTAATGTTAGTGTGTTTAAATTGATAAAAGCATCAATGTCAATATGAAAAAGTGAAAAAATCCAAACCAACTCTTCCTAAAAACCCCTTTGCAGTAAAGGGATACTATATTAACATTTTACATTTTAAAATTACACTTTAAAGGTTTAATCTGTCAGCAGTGTGGGGTATTGCTTCGTTTAAGCGAATGCAAGCATTCTTCTCTTTGCCCTTTTAAAGAAAGCATCAAATCAGCCCACTTTTTCTTTTCTGTTGAGGGAGGCTAAACTAAACACAATGTTAGTGCAGTCCTGTGTTTATAAGGTGTGGAAGAGAAGACAATGGAGTGATGTTGAGGTACCACCTTCAGCTATGCAGTGTTCAAACAGCTTATTGAGCACTCTGCTTTGTCTTTACATGAAGAAAAAAGACCCTGAAGGAAAACAGAAAATACTCTAAAACAAAGATCAGAAAAGACTTTAAAAGAGAATAATTTTTTTACATAAAGAACAGTCCGATGTAGAAAGTGCATTAATTATTGCAAGTACCGGGCTCCGTTTAGCTGAGCTTTGGCTTTGTCTGTCAGTTGAGATTATTCCTGATGACATGACGGTTTTGTAACAGTAAATATATCAGCTTCAGTTCCTGACTGAATCATAATTGTGCTGCTCACCCTACTAGTTGGTAATTTCATGCCAGATCACTACTTGTTTTAATTTCTGAAAACTTCTGGGGGCCCAGAACAGCAGCGGGAATGGCTTTTATAGGAAAACCTAGGAATGAGGACAGGCCGTTACCAGGGTTTGGGAACAGGGCAGTAACTGCCAGAAATCGAGGGAGAAAGCAGTCTGGGAGATAACAAAGCTGGCCTGGAGCTGGAGAATGAAGCTTTTATGAGGACTCTGAAGTTTGTGGCTCTATCTCCAAATTCCAAATAGGAGGCAGGGCTAAGAATGAACCTGTTCAGTTTTGATGGCACTGCTGAGTTTTTCTTCTTCATGCCTCACCGGAGGAGAACAGAAAATGCAAACGAGATATATTTTAGGGGAAGTTTAATACGTGTGATGAAAAGGTTTCTATACTGTCAAGTGCTGTATGAAAAGATTTGCATGAGTTATTAATAGTAATCCTCTTGATAAATCTTTCCTGTCAGAGAGAAAGAAATGGATCTAAAGTGTTTCCTGTTAATTCCTACTTCTAAAAAGTAGAATTTCGTAATACCTTTCAACAGGAGCAGATGCCTCCTATAGGGTGCACAGACATAATCCTTGAGCGCTGACTATTTTGACTCTAAGGTCCAAATCTACCTTCCAGGAATGCAGTGTCCAACCCCTCTTTCCTACTGTTGACTTATTTTAAGGCTTCCCATTGTCTAGGTATGGCAAAGTACATTTCTTGTAATGCAGGATATCAGAACTCAGCAGTTCCCAAAGAGAAACACTCTTAATTTCATGTGAAGGAAGCAGGCTGTCTGCCTCTTCCACCAGGGCATCAAGACACACTGAGTATCTTTGTGTCAGAATAATTTCATGCCAAATGGGTGTCTGCAAGGGCACGTTGCGTCACATAGTGAGAAGTTTTCTGATGTAATTCCTCATATACTCTACTGGGGCTTGTGTTTGTTCTATGAAGGTAATTTAAAGAAAAAAAGGCAGAAGCAGAGTGGCGTTTCTGGAGAATGCATTGATTTTTGCTTGTTTGTTTTAAAAAGATAAACCCCATGTCGAGCTTTGGGGAGGGGAAAAACAAGGGGAAAAAATACCGTTTATTTAGGCTGTCCAGAGGATGGGAGAGATCAAGAATATGCTCATTAACAAGACCGTGGAAGCTAGTAAGAAAGCCAGCTACTGTTCTCTCAACTTAGCCAAAGGCTAAATATATTTGAAACAGGAAACGTGAGGTTACTACAGTCGATTTACTGTTATCTTTGCGACCACCAATTTTGTCTTGTTTATAACTATTTTTGGTAGGAGAGGTGATTCTCCTCCCCCCTCCAACCCCCTCTGCTTTACAGGAGCACAGGTCCGCTGATAGTAGCTATTGCTGAACAGGGAACTGCCTCCAAGCTGGGAAAGCGTTCGGGCTACTCTTAACATACCATTAGTCTCAAAAGACTGTCACACTTGCGTTGACAGAGCCTTGGAGGTGGATGTTGTAGCAGGAAATTTTGAACAGCCATAGGTTTTGACACCAGGAATTTCTCTGCAGCGCGAGGCCTGGGAGCTGAGTTTGTTGCCTGAGATTTTCGTAAATAACTTGGTTTATTTTTTTTTCTGCTTGACTGTGGTGTTAGGAGATCTCCAGTAAGTTATGAGTATTTTTATGAAATTTTTTTTTAGTTAATGGGATGTAAGTTTATCTTTAAAATTAAGCATATTAAGAAAATTGTGCTGGTACAGCAAATTTTAACTGCAGATTATAATAGTCAGGACGTTTTTTACATCTCATATGATTTCTTCCTACTTAATTGAGACGCTTGTCAAGAATAAATGACAGGGTTTTGGCTATCGGTGAGACACTTTCATAGAAACCTTTAGCAGTTTTCTACACCAGTGAGTGTAGAAACACTGCCTTTGGAGAGAACAGTTTCATAACTTCATACACTGCCACGATCTGGTTCTTCAAGCAGCAGATGAATCAACAAATTAACCTTTTTCTGTGACTTCTTTTTTCATCCCGTTCGAAGAAACCTATTTAACCTAAGTAGTGCATATGAGAACGCTTCCTTACTGGTTTTGTTTGGGGTGTTTTCCCATGACGTTTCACCCCTTTTTGTAGCATTGTATGGCCTTTGATCAGTCAAGAGAAACAGTGAAAGCGTAATATTGGTCAAATCTTTTGAAGCTGTGATGGGTCTTTCTCTTTTTTTTTTTTTGTCTTTACCGAGAAAGGAGCATTGGGGGCAGAGGGGAGAGGAAGGTATTATGACTGTTGCAAAGTAGAAGTGTGTGGCTGGTGCTACGTAGCAATGGTTTAGCCTGTAGTCCTGGGGCCTCGCTGTCTTCTGCAATCCTTCAACTTTTCCCTGACCTTTAACTTTGGACCTCTTGGTTGACACCGGCAGCGTTCAAGAAAGAGTGGAGGAGCTTACAGTAATTCAACTCTTCACAAATATTGTGAAAATGAGGCAGCCTGGTAATACTTTAAAGACCCCTCCAGTATTCCCACTGTAAAAAAAGGCAGTAGGACAAGCTCAACAGAGGTAGGGTTGAAGGGTCTTCATAGCAGAGCTGCACTGGCAACCAGGCTCTGCTAGTTCTGATGCTCACACTCTTCTTTTTTTTAATCAGCTGCCTTTAAATTTGACTTTGTCACTGCTAAGGAGGAGGCTCGGGGGATGATCTCTTCAACTTGTCTAAAGAAACCATCGAGCTTCCCTTTTAAACAGCTGAACAACTAAGCGCTGAACAGCTAAGCACCGAACAATTAAAGCTCAATATTTTGTGCAAATTAAAAGTGAGCATAAAATGTTTACAGCTTCACAAGCACCTCCAGTTTAAGAAATCATGCTTCATTTCTTTTTAAGGGCATGGCTAAATTTATATGGTCTGGAGGACAGTGTAGAAAAATAAAATAGATTCTGTAATGGGTGTAAGCTGACATTATTCAGGCTATGTTTAGCTTACCTGCTGTAAATACTGAACCTACTCCGAAAAAGAAAATTGGCATCTAAGATCCTAACCTAATTCCTTCGATATAAGAATATCTCCAGCCTCTTAGAAACAAATGTATAAATTTAAAACGTCTTTCTGCAAATCTGCACTCCCATGGAAGAAAAAAAATAATAATTCTGTACTGCCCAAGTATTCAGTGAAATCACTCAAAAGAGGCACCATTCACAGAATGGGGCCTGAGAGACACGGGAAGGAATTTCTGTCTTTAGTTTCAGGTCTTGTATCTGTCCCTTGAGTATAATAGGACAGGTTATTATCCCCTTGTTCGTCATGAAGATTAACGTTCAGGCCAGCTGAAAATATTACTGTTCTGTTGGGACCTATCGGGAGTTCTTCAGACCTGTGTGAACCCAGGTTTAAACTTTTTAAACAGCTGAGCTAACGTCTCATCCCACAAATGCCTCTTCCGCTGTTACCTGCGATGCTGCGGTGCTGCTGCAGGAGGGCGAGGATGCCCTACAGCTCTGCGTTATTTCTGCCGTATTTCATCACGCGGACTTCATTGCTACACGTTAAAACACACAGGAAAAGCGCCCGAGCCATTAACTCTTACTGAGATGAAGTAAAAAAAAAAAAAAAAAAAAAAAAAAAAAAAAAAAGTTGCATCACCCTTTAATGGAAATGGAGATTTTTTTTTTTTTTTCATTTCCTTTTCTGTATTTTGTATGGAATGTTTTCCCGCAAAAATCTGTATTTCTTTTTTTTTAAAAATGTGATACCTATATTTAACGTGACAGAATGGAAATAAAAACAGGGAGAAAGTTTAGTTTTAAAGAAAAGACGTATCTGGTTTAGGAAGCCACAGGAAAAGATCTCACCTCTTGTAGAGTTGAAGGCGGCTTCCTCTGTTCCCCCAGGGACGAGTGCCTGTGGGCTGCTTCACAGTAACGACCCTTTTTGATAGAAAACCTACCCCACTACCTCAAAATGAAATAACTTAGGTTTGTTTTGCCTCCTTCGTAGGCTTTCCAAGGGCCTGGGCAGGAGCTGACAGCAAACCACCCAAAGACATGGTGGGGAAAGGGAAAGGGGAAGGGGAAGGGAAAGGGAAAGGGGAAGGGGAAGGGAAAGGGAAAGGGAAAGGGGAAGGGGAAGGGGAAGGGGAAGGGGAAGGGGAAGGGGAAGGGAAGGTTAGCTTAGCTTTGTGGTGGAGAGAGAAAAGGTGGCTGTGGCAGACATCTTATTTTGGTCTCAGCCTTCGAGAGAAGCAGAAACAATAATGAGTTAAGTGAAGAGGGTTATTAGTTCGGATGAACTATATAGAGGGTCATTAATTCGGACTTTTGTCAGGTTTATGTGCCCAGCAGCTGGCGGGGGCTGGAGGGGTCCCTGTGAGGGGCTGGAGGGGTCTCTGTGAGGGGCTGCCGGGGTCCCTGTGAGGGGCTGGAGGGGTCCCTGTGAGGCGCTGCCGGGGTCCCTGTGAGGGGCTGGAAGGGTCCCTGTGAGGCGCTGCGGGGGTCCCTGTGAGGCGCTGCCGGGTCCCTGTGAGGGGCTGGAGGGGTCCCTGTGAGGCGCTGCCGGGGTCCCTGTGAGGCGCTGCCGGGGTCCTGTGAGGGGCTGGAGGGGTCCCTGTGAGGCGCTGCCGGGTCCCTGTGAGGGGCTGGAGGGGTCCCTGTGAGGCGCTGCGGGGGTCCCTGTGAGGCGGGGGGCCAGGCCGCGCTGCCCCGGGCCGGTCCCAGCCGGCTCCAACCGACCCAGCGCCACGGGCGGGCGCCGGGGGGAAAGCGGCGCTGAGAAGGGGCAGAGGCTGCCCGGCGGTGAGGGGCGAGGGGAAAAGCGTGAGGAAGAGCCCTGCCGGCCCCGAGGGGAGAGCGGGAGGAAGGGCTCCGGCCGCGTCCCCCCTCAGAGTTCCTTGTGGAGCCCCCGCCGGAGCGGGTGGGTTCTGCTGAGGGAGCTGCGGCCTGTGGAGAGTCGCTGCCAGAGCAGGTATCCACACCGCAGCCCGTGGATGACCACGGTGGAGCACATATCCACACTGCAGCTGGCGGAGGCCCCCATGCCAAAGCAGGTGGATGTGCCCTGAAGGAAGAAGCTGCATCCCGTGGAGAGGAGCCCGGAGCTACAGCCTGTGGGGGACCCATGGTGAGGCAGTTTGTATTAGGAAAAATGTTGACACGGAAAGGGTTCTTAAGCCTTGGAATGGGCTGCCCAGGGAAGGGGTTGAGGCCCCATCCCTGGAGGGATTTAGAAGCCGGGTTGCCATAGTGCTTAGAGACATGGGTTAGTGATGGTTTTTATCAGAGCTGGGTTGATGGTTGGGACTAGATGATCTTAAAGGTCCCTTCCCACCTACACGATTCTCTGATTCTACCCCATAGAGAATATCACATGCGATAGCAGGGGAACAACATGAGAAGGAAGGAGGGGCAGAGAGGAGCTGGTATGGACTGACCACAGCCCCCCATTCCCTGGACCGGGGAGACAGAGGAGTCAGGATGGAAGGAGCGAAGCTGTGCCTGGGAAAAAGAGAGGTGGTGGAAAGGTGGTTTTAGTTTTGTCTTTTTTTTCCTCTCTGACTTGATTTTTAATTGGCAATAAATTAAATTCATGTTCCTCAAGTCAAGTCTGTTTTGCTGGTGATGATAATTGGTAATTAACGATCTCCCTGTCCTTGTCTCAACCCATGAGCTTTTTCATCTTATTTTCTCCTCCTGTCCTGTTGAGGTGGGGGAGTGAGAGAGTGGCTGGGGTGGATGCCTGGCCAGCAGCCGAGGTTAACCCACCATAGGGCTGTAAAGGAAATCAAAGAGAAGTTGTCAGAGCTCGTGGAGGTGCGCAAAGGCACACATGCTCTCATTGGTATGTGTCCTGGGATATATACCCAGTTTGTGGGCTAGCAGGCAGAATTCACAGCGTCTCTGATCCATCAGATCCTGAGTAGCCGGGGACCTTCCTGTACAAGACTCTTTGCCATCATGCTGCAGCAGGAGCCGTGGTCCAGGCAAGGCTCCCTGATCTGCACCGCGATCTGTATCTCTAGGGGAATAACGGAGGCTTTTAGGGGAGAGTCTTTGCAGCGAAGAGCCCCTTCCCTTTGCAGTGCCCTTCCCACCCGCCAGCCCTGCGGGACTGGGTTAACCTCCAGCACAGGCTGGCTCTAGTTGAGGAGTGCGAGACAACAGGCATCCGCATGGCGGGGTGGGGGTCCTGCTGGCAGGGCAGCGGTGGGTTGTGGCTGTGTTGTCCTGCTGACCTTGTGACAACAGGGAAGTGTGTTGGAGGGATGGGAAGAAAGGCTATTTTGGGTGATCTTAATTTTGTAGCTGCTGGTTGTCTGTGTTTTTAAATACAGATCAAGCGCGCTCAGGTGTAGCAATGCTTTTGGATAGTGATCTGAAAGAAAATAGACAACAATATTTAAAAAAATATCCTTCTGGCTTTATACATACTCATCTGAAGACTTCGGAAAAGCTACGTTAGGATTATACTATGGATTTCATCGAAGTAAAAACTGTCAGCCAGAGTTAAGTGAAATGTGAAATAGAAAACTTACAAAGAACATATTCTCTTGAAGAAGATCGGATCACTTTCTTTTTCTCCCTTGAGTTGTTCATTGATGGTAGTTTTTAGTTAGTTTTTCCTTTTTTTTAACTCCTGGAGGCAGTATATGAAGAGATTAAAAACACAGCATGTGCCAAAAACAGCTTTTGGCACTAGATGCGAGTGGATATGAGATTGTTAAAGAGATTTTCTAGACCATTTTAGCATAATCATTTAAGGGCCTCTTGCGTTGCTGCTAATACAGATCCAGGGCTTGCTTTCTTAGGGATACGATAGTTTACAGCGATTGGTTTTTACATGTCTGTGGGGGCGATAGTGCAGTGCGCACTGTGGATTGCAGTGGTTCAGCTGTGGGAGCAGCAAGGTTAGCTTGACAGGTGCGAATGTCTTTTCATACTGTTTTAAAAGAAGAGAAGATTACACGATTTTTCAGAAGACACGCGATTGATAGTCCTGGAATCCTTGTTCACGCACCAAGTAAATGCATCGGGGACAAAAGCAGCATGCATTTTCCTCCAAGGCCTCGGTGAACAGATCGCTCTAAGGGTTTTAGTGCCCTTTTGCCTGCTCACAACAGCATGGTGAAGATCTGGAGTAGGGGCAGGCCCTTCACCCAGAAAATTTGAGGCAATGAGGAGCTCCAATGACCCTGATCTCGTAGACAGCAGGAAGTGCAGAGCTGCGCTCCAGCTGACCAGCAGTAGTAGAGAGGGAGTTATTGCTGTCCCTGCTCTACCTGAGGCACAGGGAGTACTGTTTGATCAAGGTCATCCAGGAATATTCGGCACAAGAGCAAGCAGTCAAATTCAGCAGTTCGCGTGGATTTTGTAGATTAGGTTTCTGTAAGGAAGAAGGAGTGAAGTCAATGATTATGAAGTTTATGTTCCGCAAAATTTATGCCAGATGATGCTATATACACCCTCAAATATTCCATTTACCTGCAGGACAGAGCAAAGCCAAAGCCCTGAAATGAAATCAAGTCATGTTACCAGAAATGTAAACACAAGTCAAGACTAGAACCAAGACTAAAATGTTTCCAGCTATTCAAATCTGTGACTGGATTTTAAGATTACCTGTCCCTTGTTGCTTGTTTTAAGCAGGCAAATGTGATCTATTTGCATGCTTATTGTCATTAGCAGAAAGAATTAACTTCTCATTTGAAATTAAAAGGGTTACAGATAGAGAAAGCACTTGGGTAAAAATGTAAGAAAATGAATGTTAAAAGGAAGAAATGCTTTGTGAAGGAGGTGAGACAATATAATATAAAGATTAGCACCAGTACAGGTTGGGGGCTGACCTGCTGGAGAGTAGCTCTGAGGAGAAAGACCTGGGAGTCCTGGTGGACAACAGGATGACCATGAGCCAGCAATGTGCCCTTGTGGCCAAGAAGGCCAATGGCGTCCTGGGGGGCATCAGGAAGAGTGTGACCAGCAGGTGGAGGGAGGTCATCCTCCCCCTCTGCTCTGCCCTGGGGAGGCCCCATCTGGAGCACTGGGTCCAGTTCTGGGCTCCCCAGTTCAAGAAGGACAGGGAACTGCTGGAGAGGGGACAGCAGAGGGCTACAAAGATGATGAGGGGCCTGGAGCATCTCTCTCATGAGGAAAGTCTGAGGGATTTTAGTCTGGAGAAGAGAAGCCTGAGGGGGGATCTGATCAACGCCTATAAATACTTCAAGGGAGGGTGTCAGGAGGATGGGGCCAGTCTCTTTTCAGTGGTGCCCAGGGACAGGACAAGAGGAAATGGGCACACACTTGAACCTAAGAAGTTCCATCTAAACATGAGGAGGAACTTCTTTCCTGTGAGGGTGGCAGAGCCCTGGCAGAGGCTGCCCAGAGAGGTGGTGGAGTCTCCTTCTCTGGAGACATTCCAAACCCATCTGGCGACGTTCCTGTGGGACCTGTTCTGGGTGGACCTGCTCTGGCAGGGGGTTGGACTAGTTGATCTCCAGAGGTGTCTTCCAACCCCATATCGCTCTGTGATTAGTGTAATCAGTGAGGTGACAATGAATCTGATTGAAGGTTATCATCTCAAGTACAGAGACAGGATGGCAGCCTTATTCCCGTGAATAGTCAGATGGCTTGAAGCAAGGAGCAAATTCCAGCTAAGGTAAAGAGGATTCTACCTGAGCAAAGTTCAGATGCTGCTGTGTGGCTGGGAATATCATTCCTGTAGGAAATGAGTGCCATACCTTTCAAGCAAAACACTGAGTTAGAGAGCCAGTATAATCACCTAAAATGGACAATGTCCTGCAATATATACAGCGTTGGGTTGTAGGTTTTTAATAGTTCATTAAATTTACATTGCAATTTTGTGGATGATGTAAAAAAAACGACTGTGATCTGGCCAGCACAAGATCTTTAATACAGCTATGGGAGAATGAGCTGAAATCTACTCTGGCTCATTTGTTCTCAAGGAAAGTGCTTGCTGTGTTTTAAAGTCTTCGGTACTGAAGCTGATGCAGAGACCAGAAAGGATATATCTGGATTTTCAGACCACATCCTGAGTTGACAAAATTGCCTTATGAAGGAAAAAAAAAATGCTTTTCTTGTAAACTGGTCAAAATTGATGAAGTGTCAAAGCAGTAAAGCAATAATAAATGTAGTATTCACACTACTGCTTAATTGTTTGCTTTTCAGCATATAATATACTTCAATATATATGTATCTCAGCATATAGTATACTTCAACATACTATGCATGTTACTACAATAATTTTATTCTCTATATCATATTCCTTGAAAATTTTAAATTAAAGGAATGGGCTTATGAATGGTACGAAAGGCTGTGAAAAGTGCAAAGGTATTAGTGAAGCGAGAAGGTGATAAAAGGAAGCTGTGGTCGAATCGGAGAGAATATCTGACCTGTAACTGGCACAGAAATATCTTAGATATTAGCAGTGGATGATCTCCATGCTCTCAGAGGGATGGAGGTTCCAGAGCTTGGTTATTCATGGTTATTCATGGTTCCAGAGCTTTTAGGACATCTCGATTCCTGTTGTGTTCCCTTTTTCCTGTGGGGGAGGTCTTTTTTGTGGTTTGTTTGGTGCTACTGATTGTTGTCAGTAAATGTGTTCCTTTTCACTTGCCCACCTCTCCCAGACTTTGTTTGCAACTTCTCTGGCTGAAACTGAGCTTGTGTGGAAGAAGGTCCTTCGAATTGTCTGTCCAGAGCCCTACCCGTGCCCCGGGGAGACGATTTCTTATCCGAGATCACAGTTTTGAAAAGAATGGGCATCCTTCGCTGTCAGTTTGAGCCTTGGACTTTGCTCGTAGATGTCATGGTGATGCTGACATTACAAAGCTAGATACTGCATTCTTTTCACCCACCCCTGGCAGTTCCCAGCTTCCTGTGTCCTGTCACCCTTCTCCTTAAATACTCACTCCTCAGATGTATAGCAAAAATCTTCTTTGTATTTAATCCATCCATAGCAGAAAGAGGAATGTCAGACTGACCAGTTTTCCCAGAAAGACAGTGTTTCCTATGCCTGGAAACAATTTACAGCAAGGTGTCCGTTTCAGTAGTCTCTGTGAGAGTGGAAGCAGGAACCGGAGCAACATCATTCTGATGTGGTGGCAGCCTTTTACCCCCCTTGGTTACAGCATGCCCTAAATAATAACTTAGGGGAGAAGGAAGAAATACATCCCTTAATTGCTTCCTTTTAATTGTTGTGCTGTTTGGTAGCGCTCCTGAAACTCTTCCAAGAGAGACGAATGTATCAGCGTATCATTGAAAGATGACTGAATCCCACCCTTACATCTTCAACTCTTTCTAAATGAAACCTCGATCGCCTTCAAAGATGTTGTGCAATATGTTTAAGTCAGGTTATAGATAGTCTAAGAGAATACAGTGCTCTCTACTCCGTGCCCGCAATAATCTAAGCCTTTCTTTGTAGTTATTTAGGATTTTTATATCCTTTTTTTCAGGAAATGAATGGCCCCGTGTGAAAACAAATTGTGTAAGGGGACTGTTGACAGGACATTGCAGTGAAGCATGGGTGTTTCAGTTGAAGTACAGTGTGTTAGTCAAATGCTGCCTGCTGTGCTGATTATCAGTAACAGTGTAATTCTGTAGCTTGCATTATACAGGAAATCATAGTAGAAAAATGAATGGCCCTACCTGTCTGGAGTGTGGGAATATATAAATGGCCTGTGCTTTGGTATTCACTTTGTCTTAGGTTCTGGAATGACCAAGAGTCGTGTATGTGCTTTCATGGCACATCCATTTTCTTAAGTGCTTGGCAGAGCGAGAGGAGCAGTGATTGCAGGGAGGGAACTGATTGTTTTGTTAGTTTGTGATTTTTGTGCTGTGTTTGTTGTTGCTTTGTTGGGTTGTTTGTTTTTTTTTTTAATGGAGGTGATAGCTTTTGGATGAAAAGGCTCTTGAGGTTTTTGTTGGACTTAGCCTCTCTGTGTTTTTGACAAATAAACAAAGTGTGTATACCTAGACCTTCAAATAGAGGCTTTAAAAGTCCTATAATGTCTGGATGCCTGTCACTGCTGCCAAGATTATCCAGTGAAAGGCAGGACTGTCAGGCATCACAGAAGTGCAGGATTTTAGCTTTTCTCTCTGCCAGCTCCTCTCTTACTCCAGCTGGTTTTGTTTGTGTACCTGTCACATACTCGCATTTTTCATTTTCACAATCCATGCAAACCCTAAATAATAGCTACGTTGCCTTTTCAGGTGTATTTATTAGCTTTCTCCCAACGTGCCACAACCCCAAATCTCTGTTTTGTGAATGCCTTTTCAACGGATCTACTCTATCCTAGTTTGGTTTTATTTTCTTGCTTTTTTGAGCAGAAATCCACAAGATCACTGCACTTCACAGAAGTAGGGCTTCTGGATCACTTCTGTCACAATTTAAAATACAGAAGTTTTTTTGTTTTGTTATGTTTTCCTTCAACTTGGAGTGCTCTAGCAATCTCTGTCACAACAAGCTGCAGTCAGCGAGTGTTTCCTTGTTTCAGGAAGGTGCTGTACTCGGTGATAAGTACACGTGTGTGAATAACAGAGCAGGATTTGTCTGACATACAGACGGTTTTACAAGGGAAAGAAGACACGTTCAGAATGTGGTTGCATGATTTTAATTACAAGTCATAGGGAACTCCGTGTTTCCTTATTCTTACCTTTTAAACTCTAGAAGACATCAAAGCCAAAGCAAAGTAGTTCATGTATGGTGAGACATATACACCAGGAAACTGTACAGTAGTTGCTTAGCTTTTTTGAAGACCAGGCTAATATTTAAGCTTCAGTCCCATTGCTCACCAGAAATCAACATGCATGCGGATCCTGATCCTTTGCAGAGCACTTCTCCTATGAAGACAGGCTGAGAGAGTTGGGATTGTTCAGCCTGGAGAAGAGAAGGCTCCGGGGAGACCTTATAGCAGCCTTCCAGTACCTGAAGGGGGCTACAGGACAGATGGGAAGGACTCTTTGTCAGGCAGTGGAGTGATAGGACGAGGAGTAACGGTTTTAAATGGAAAGAGGGGAGATTTAGATTAGATGCTAGAAAGAAATTCTTTCCTGTGAGAGTGGTGAGACACTGGAACAGGTTGCCCAGAGAAGCTGTGGCTGGAGGGGTTCAAGGCCAGGCTGGATGGGGCTTTGAGCAACCTGGTCTGGTGGGAGGTGTCCCTGCCCATGGCAGGGGGTAGAACTGGATGATCTTTAAGGTCCCTTCCAACTTTAACCATTCTATGATTCTAAAGTCACCTTAACTTCACTGTGGTTCCAGGTTAATGTGGCAGATTTCCCCCATGGCCTCTGTTGGGGTGGGAGGCATTTTTACTGCTAGTTGTCTGGTAGGGAACTGGTTTTGGTGCGTCATTTTAGTAGTATTATTTTGAGAGAATCGATCCACTCTTTTAAATTACACTCATCACCAGTCAAACAAAAGCAGTTTGTTTCTACACTGGAGTCAATAAAATGGAAAATGTATTATGACTTAGCTGGGAGCACATGCATTTTACCTTCTCCTGTTTAAGGATAGGTTTGCCTACCATTCATATTCTCTTGGTTGTATGTTAGGTCTGTGTGATGTGACCTGCACAGAAAATACATACTATGGGCAGTAAAATAATAGGGAGTTTGTTTCAGTATTTGCTGCTATTATAATGTGTTATATTGATCCATTCTGACTTCTCAAGTATTTTTTTTGGTGATGATGAGAAAGATGGTATAATTCTTCACCAAGAGGAAAATAGCTTAATTTTCATGCAAACCAATATTCAACAGAATCGTAAAGCCCTAGCCCTGGTAATAAAAATAAGAAGCTGATGCTGTTAATACATCATTCCAGATACACGGAGCACCATTATGTGGCTCCTGGGTTGAGTAAAACTTCGTGTAATCAGAGGAGCCGTAGACTTAAGCCCTATAAAGTTGAAAACTTCACCAGATGGCCATTGCCGAGGCAGCTTCTAAAGGCTCTGTAGCTGCAATGTGTTAGGGCTCTAGATATGACTTAGTCAGTGGTAGCTTTTTAAAATACAATTACTGAACATAACTGATCCACATTATGGAAGTAATAATAATAACACTTTGCACTCAGTGACCTTTTATCTGAGGACTCAAAAGCTCTTAACCAAGGCTTTTAAATACTCCCTTTCTGCTTAAGGGAAATAAAGTGTTCAGAGTCTTGATGGAGCGTGAGAGAACTGAGCAGCAGCAGCCCGGCTCCCTGGCCTAGTGCAAGCAGTCAGGAGGTGCTCTCGGCGGGTCTGGGATTGGGACAGGAGAGCACTCCTGTCCCTGTCCCTGTCATCTGGGAGATGATGTGCCCAGCTGCTTGGGGTTGGAACCTCCTACTTCAATAGTACTTTTAATCTTGAGTAGAGCCAGCCTGGGAGTGGGGTTGCTTGAACGTTAAAATGCTGTGAGAGAGGAACGAGAATGACATAAAATGGCCCTAACCTGAAATTTCCTTTATTCATTCTGTAAACTGTGAGGGTAATACTGAAACGATATTGGGATGTGGGGATACTAAGGCTCAGATATACCACACTTAGCTGAGGAGCTTAAGTGGGGTGATAGGCTCTATATATTCAGGGCCCACAGATAAGTACCTGCAAACACTGGCCTGTATTTTAGGGAGAACGGTTATGTCCTTTTTAAACATACCACATGTTGGTCATGAATTTACTGAGCTTTAATACTCAGCCTCAAAAATCACATAATGGTATTTATCGGTAATGGGAGTAAATAACTGTATTTGACATTTCCTTTTGTATAGTCAGTAGTTATTTTTTCTTTCTTTTTCCCCAAAGTGATTTTATTGTTGATTTTCAGGATCTAGAGATCATGCCTGAAAGTTTTCTTGGCGACTGTTTGTGTTTTTATCTTTTAGATTGATGTCATTGTGACTTTGGGTGGACTTGGAGGACGCTTTGACCAAATAATGGCATCAGTGGAAACACTTTTCCATGCAACAAATATCACTTCTTTTCCAGTGATAGTTCTCCAGGAGTGCTCACTGATTTACCTGCTTCAACCTGTAAGTGTTGTAAAAAGTTACTTGATCATAAAGCTGACCTTTCGCCTGCCCTTACCCTGTAGATCTTGCATCATTAAGTGCTCGTTTTGTTAATTGTATTCTGTAAGGTCAGAGCCTAAATATAAAAATATTTAGGGGATATGGGAAGTGGACAGCAAATGATGGGCTCTGCATTCCTGCCTTGGAGAAGATTGTGTTTAATTTGTTCAGGATCATTTTTCTTTTTAAAGGAGAGCGTCCTGGTTTAAGGACAGAGAGAAATCCAGAATGTATGAAAACTGAATTTGGGTAAATACAGGTTTCTGATTATAAATGGAAAAAAAGTTTTAAAACTTTTTAATTAGATTGCAGTAAGTTTAAATTTAGCATACAGCTCTTTGTCTTGTTGAGTAGAAATAAGGATGTCTGCAATAAAAGAAACAAAAGAAGTCTGTAAGAGGAAGATATGAGGGAGTTCCTGACAAACACGTCAGGCAGAGCTCTTATGTGGTCTGAGTGGTGCAGTTCATTATGATGGGAATCCAGCTAGGATCAACGAGGGAGTTTCTTTAAGATGTGTTATTTTTGTGGGTGTTCAGGTCTGTTTTGCCATTTATTGATTCATAAAACAACACACACAGAACATCTAGCTGGGCTTCTGCTTCTGAGATTTAAATTAAAGGCAAATCTAGGCATCAAAGAGTCTTCTCTAACAGTTATTCATTTATTTGTTCAGAAATACCTTTTCCTGATGTCAGGGTTTCTAGAAGCTTAACTAACTTTCCCATTTTATCTTGGAAAGCTTATTTCATTAGAATAAATAACATTCACGGATAAATCTGACAAAACCCTGCACCACGCGTGCTTCATTGTAATTTGAGAAAAGCATTAATAAGGTTCTGTGAGATTATAGATTTAAATCCACAGGGGCAGATGCTGTATTAACAACTTTGAAGCACTGTGTCTGCAGGAAAGATATTAGGCACAGGAGCTCATTTGCCAGTATGACGAGGAATGACTCTGATCATTAGTTGCACAGCTAAATGTATAGAGGCAGCAGAGTGAGGGGGAAAGAGGGCTAAAGGATAACTGTGGTTAAAATCTGAAATTGTGATTTGATCTCTGGGTGCAGTACTTCACTGACCACTGTATATTAATTTTTGGGATATTTTCAAGAACACATTGAAAAGCTGAAATAAGATGGAGAATTCCCAGTTTAGCATACAAAACACTTACTTGGCCTGGAAAGACTTTTAATTCTGTTCATTCATCTTTTCCCTAAGTGGCTCTAAAATGCCATGCCTAAGGTTGCTTTCAGAAGAATCTTCAATGAGTAATTGAACCCTTTGGAACATGAAAAAAAATCATGACCTATGCATTTAAATAGAAATGGGAGGTTGCTAATTGTTTGGACTTGCTGGAAACTTCTCTATGTTCTCGTTTTAACAATGCCATACGAGAAGCATTTAATGCTTTTTTTTGTTGCTGAAGAGAGTTCCACAGGATATTAATTTTTTTCTAGCATTCCTGGCTGTCAGTCTGCATTGCCAGTCACTGACTTCTGTAACTGCAGGCTGTTTCTAGCATTCAGAAAGAAAGGGCAGATATAGGGGGCAGGCGGTTTAAACAATCTTAATGCTACCTTTGACACAAAATTGCTTTTCGGTATTGGTTTAAATTTGTCGCTGTCAGCATCTTCTGTCAACTGTCATGGTACCTCCAGATAATAGCGTTAATCCTGCATAGTTTAGATAAAAATCAAGTGAGTAGTTTATACACAGAAAGAAAAGAGGATTCTAAGCTTGGAAGCGCTCCCTTTTTTGTATGGAGTTCAGCGTGATATTTTGCTCTTCTAAATAGCTACAGTCATGACATTCTCTCCTTTTCCCCTCTCCCCTTTGTAATTTAAAATCAAGGTAGGAGGGAGTTGAGCACAGTGGGAGACCCACTGACTTTTTGAAATGCAAGTCTGGAAACTGTGCAACAAATGAAGCAAGGTTTTGAGATTCAAATGCTAATGCAAATGATAAAGTTAAGAGCATGTTGCTTTTTCTATAAAATGTAGATCTGAAAACTTTCTCTCTTGGGGAAGAAGAGTCTGATCTTTATTGGATTCTTTGGATAAAATACATGAGCAAAATAGAACCATGGTTTTGCTTCAAAATAACATTAGCCTTCCATTCACTACAGCAGGGGACTAGTGTTGGTTCTTTATCACGTGTACCTAGGCAGACGCAAAAATATTTGGATAGAGCAGATAAACCAGTAATCCCATAACAGCCCTGGGAAAGTCACAAAGGGGAATAACAAGTCGAGCTGCTGACTTTTCGTTACTAATGCAGAAACTAAGAGGAGGATGGTGTGAGTAGGTATCTAAGGAAGTACACCATTAAAATCTTTTAAGTAATTGCTTTGAAAGAGAGTTGTTTCACGTTATTACAAAGTCGATATAGAGGGGTACAGCAGAAAAAATATATCAATATTTAACACACTTGCAAAGGCTCCACAGTGTTGTAGGAAACAGGGTTATAGACTTCCTAAAAGACTTCAGGGTGCTAGAGGAAGACAGCGAGGACAATGCCTGATTTGGAATCCACTGCGGACTACCAAGCAAGGAGGAGCAGGTAAACAAAGCCTTTTTTCATCAGCCAATAAAGTTATCTGAGTACTGAATGTAAGGATAATCAGCATTTTGGGTGCTGAGGCATCTCTTGGGAAATAAGTAGATGGACCGACAGTGCGAGTTTTTGAAATATATTGATAAAAATGTTTTGGCATGGAAAGTGTAAGAAAACTACAAGGAAGTAAACTCTTCTATTTTAATTTCTGACCCATAAGGATGAACTATGCTGAGAGGTGGAGAAGAGAAAAAAGATGGGAAGAATTACACCCCATAAATAGCTGTCTCCATGGTCTCTATGGAGAAATAGGGTGGCAGGCTGAGATCTAGGTGTACACTGTAGGTATCTAAATTTAGATACATGAATTCCAGTGTAGGTCAAATTACTAAACAAGTATTTAAGCAAAGAAAGCAGGCATGAAATGAGGTGCAGCTATGGAAGGGCCCAAGCAGTGAGAACATAGTTTGTAACTACAGAAGTTGTAAGTTGACAGTGAAAGATTTTCTCTCGTCTGACTGGGAAAAGAAAACTGTTGACAAACAGTCTAAAGTTAATGCACTTTTTGCTCAATCTTCACTAAAGCAAAGTATTCCTTTGAGCAGGTAACCGACACATTTAAAATCAGTGCCAAAGTCCGAAGACTTTAAATTGCTTCAGAGAGAAAGCAAATAAGAGATTGAGCTGCCTTTGATTTTGCCAACTCCAAGCCTTGTTAGTTTTTCTGTGCAATGCAACGCTAATTAGGATAAGAGTCAGAAATGGGGAGACTGTGTAAGAATTCCAGGAGGTGATGCTTGCTCTGAAGCATTTTCTAATATGATGGTTGGAATTAAAAAAAAAAAAAAAAGAAAAAAAAAAAAGGAAAAAAAAGGAATCTCTGTACTGAATAGCTATCGTATTTCTTTCTGCAGTGGGAAGAGGGAGGAAAGCCTGAATTCTTAATAAGCAGTAATCACTCTTTATAAGCAGGATATTTTATGCAACAGCCCGTACATTTTATGCTTGAAGTTTTGGTAATATCAATTAGAATATACCCTGGATGAAGAGCCTTAGGCCCTTAGAGTCATGTTTATCATGCTAGCCATGCTCAATACGCATGGCTTAAGGTTTCACATACATACTTTCTCATTTTCTGGTTGTGTGCATCTCAGGAGTGCAGAAACATTAGCTTCTGTACACTGAGCATAAATTATCTTTTATCTGTGAGTTTTATGGCAGTTTGTAATACAAGGTAATAGGATTTATGACCAAGAAATGAGAAGATGTCCAAGAGTTAATGAGGCCTGTCTTTTACATTATATTGAGCAGTTCAGTTTTCCCCACACAGGATTCCAGCCCTGGGATGTAGAGAAGAATTGCTACCTACACATGAAAATGTGTTACAGCAGCATATTTTTGTCAGTTAGCTAACTCTTTTGAAAGAGCGTGTGAATACTTTGATAACCCTTTTTCTTGCGCACGGCTTTTCTTGTGAGTGCATTCTTGCCTTCCCTGTGAGAAATGATGAATAATTTAACATCATAGATAGTAGTCCAGCAGCTAAATATGAGCAATAAGAATCAGGAGTCCCCATCCCTTATTCTTGGCTCTTTACTACCATTTCATTGGAAAGAAATAAATTGTATAGTCTTTTGATCTCACAGTCTCCTAGTTTGTAAATTGGATAAAGCCCACATCCTTCTCTGAATTGGTACTGTGAGGCTCGTTTAGTTTTTTACAAAATGCCATTACATCCTCAGCTCTGCACCGAAGTGGAACACAGCATTATGGTAATAGTAACAACAGTATTAATAAGTCCCTTAATTAACATAAATACTGCCATACAGTAGGCTGTGCAGCTAATTATTCAGCAGGGTCCCAAGGACAGTTTTTGTTGGGAGCAGACAGTGTCTGGGCACAGTTTGGGATGAGCACAGACGTTGGAGGGTGCCACCTTGTCTTGGAGACAAGAGAGAACAACCAGAAGCATATGAACAGTGTTTTGCCAGTTGGTTTGAGGGCCAGAGACTATTACTGTTGCCTGAAGCATTTTACAGATGCAGACAGAGTGACTAGGCATGGAGATCCTCTCCGAGATGCTGACACTACAATAGGTACTAGTGAGGGAAGGTACAAGACTGGAACTGTTACTGGAGATTATTGCTGCAGATCTCTGTGCCAATGTTACTTGGTTTGCTTGGTGTCCATGCTTGTGGAGTACAGTTTAGTGGGAAGTTCAGGCTATAAACTTTCAACTTCTGAGTTTTCTTTTGGCAGCCACTTCCTTGAATTTCATGGGAACTTCAAGAATGAGTTCTCAGATCAGTTCTGTACCACCTCGTGTGTAAGAAGCAAATCTGGCTTGTGCTGGCACTCAGTGGAGAAAATCCTTAGTGATCCCATGCCTCTTCTGGGGGATAACTTTGGAATTTGGAAATTTGAGGATAACCTTTGATGTCTACTTTTCCTATATTATTAGTTCCTTTTGTGGGTAGATTCAATTGCAAAAAGGTCCTAGTTGCCAAGGAAGGGATTTAAACATATATTTAATATTTAAACATATATGTAGTACTTAAAATATTTATTGTCCTGCAAGGCTGTCTTTCCTATTTGGTGTCTGCTCTCAAAGAGCAGAACTTAATCTAGTTGACAAAGCAGTGAGTGCATCAAGCTCCTTGTAGGTCACTTGAATGAGCTTTTCTGACTTTTTTCCTACTGACTTCTCCTATGAGAAAGTCAGCCATTCAGCTGGACAGGAACACTGCCAAAGTCAAAAACTATTAGCAGTGGAAAAGTCTTAGTCCAAGCCCTTCTCTGGGAGCCCGACTCCCTCACAGAAACCCTTGCAGAAAGGGGTTTTGTGCTTCCAGAGCCTCAGTAGCATGTTTAAATGGCTTCTCAGAAAGCAAGTCGCTACGTTGGTAGTTTAGCTGCCTTAGTTTCCTTCTTTGGTGAGAAACTTTGAGGATTTGGTTACAGCTCAACTTCTGTTCTTAAAATAAGACTGAGTTAAGAGCTTGTGTTTTTCTTATTCCCTGGGAAAATCCGGCTGGGCTAATGATCATTCAGTCATTCTTATCATGTGTTTTTATAGTGGGCCTCTGCAAATGTGGCCTTCAAAAGGCTCCAGGTCCAAGTGACTCAGGTTTATTTTGTGGTAATTTATGGCTATGAAGTGGTGTCACTTCACGTTTACCACAGGATTCCTGTGGTTTACTGGATATCAGCGATCCAAATTTAATTCATTTTTGTCAATCACATCTTGACCTGGGGAAGATTTATTTGCTCTCTTGCTTCTCACTGTTACAAAAGAAAAATTTTAGTGGGATTTTCTCTTAACAACTAAGTTCTTTGTAAATTAATTCTATTCCAGCATCAACAAATGTGTAGTGTGAAATATAGACAGATGATATAGTAGCTTAGAAATAACGATTAGCTTTTGAAACATTTACATCCTTTCAAGCAGTTTATTTAGCATCAGTTAAAAGTGCAGTCTGCATCAGCTTTATGAAATATTTGGAACTATGTGGATTTTTCCTGGAGTTTTTTTGCAGAGGATGACATCTAATAGTTATGGATTACTTCTGTGTAATGAAGACATATGCAAAATATTTTTTTTTATAAGTCTCATCCTACAGCCTTTGCTTAGACAAACAGATTATAACAAATTCATAAGTCAATTTGTTAACTTGCAGGTAACCACTTCAAAAAAAAATACTTATCTTTCGGGGAGGAAAGAAAAATACCAAAACATCATTGCTACTAAACTAAAGAACAGTCTTTACTAAAAGAGATTTTCACCTGCTCATAATTCTTAAGAAACAAGAAATACTCTGTAGCGGGATATGTTAATCACTGAGCTGCTTTTAAATGCACATCTTAATGGTTGTCTGGAAGATAAGATGATGCAAGGAGTCTAATTGGATTACTTATGTATTTCTAAATTCTGGAGTCATCCAGTCTGAATCAGTATCTGGTGTTTGATAAGTTTCAACAGTTCTGCTCTCAAAATTTTTGAGTCTTTGTCTGGATTTTTAATTAGTTACTACATCAGCTGATGGATGGTCATGTAGGAGAATCTTCACCCTAAATAAATCTCTTCCAATGAGATCCCTGCTCTCTCTTCTTGCCCCTAGCTGTTGTAATATCATCTTGGTAATACGATAATATCTATTTTGCTGCTTTATGGAAGATACAAGAACTTTTCTGTTACAAAGCTGATTTTCTCAGAGCTGTGTTTTTTTCCCAAACCTGTCAATCACTTCTGTTTCCTTTGAAGCCTTAATATTTCTTTTCAACCCCACTCTTAACAAACTTCTTTCTGCAGTGCTCTGATTCTTTTGGGTTTTGTGTACGATGTAGTATTAATAATTTTCTGTACTGTAAAACAGTTCTGCTGCTGCACAAGTTTACGCCTTTACATTAAATGATCAGCAGCAAAACATAATGTTTGTCTTTTAAATTTGCTTATCAGTAGCAGCTGATGCTTAAACCGAGATCAATGGGAAACTGGTAAAACTTTTTCCTGTTCTGGTGATAGCAGTAAGCTGAGGAAGAGCACAGCAGTATTTTCAATTGCTGTGTGTTCATTTAATCTTTCTTCTGGATGAAACAGGACAAAGCTGGAGTGTGCGTGCAGGTGTGTGTACATTCTAGTTTTGTTTGGGTTTTTTTTTCCAGGTAGGACTTTGATCCTAAGCTAAAGAATTCCCAAGCTTTTTATGAATAGATTTTTTGAACACGAAAAAAGAAGCATTTTTAAAGACTGTATGAAGGTCTCGTAGACTGGTCCTTTACAGATTGATTTTGTAGTATTTTTATGGTTATTGCTGTGGTTTAAAATATTTGTCTGCCACCTGACCCCTAGAGGGAGCAATACAATGTTTTGAAGTTTCAAGGTTGACTCTTAGACGTAAAGGACTAAGAGGACTTAGAGGGATAATTATGAACACTTTTTGTGACTTGCCTGATCAGAGGCCACTCCCCTTACTAATTAATCATCATACAGCAAGGTCTTATTTTCTCTTTCTAATCTTCTTTTTTCTTCTTTCCTTTTTCCCTCCTCTGGATTTTTCTTGGATCCCATCAACTGTCTTTCCTCAGCACATCATGATATCTTAATTCTTTAGTTTAGTTTTGTAAAACATATTCTTGCTTTAACTTAAGCAGCCACTGCTACCTTGAAGACTTTTCTCAGGATTCGTCTCCTCCCAGCAGTTACAATTCTATGCTATGAATCCCTCAATGCCCTTTTGTCATTCTGGCATCATCAGTTCCTCTTGGGTCTCGCAGTATTTCCTCTTGAGTCTGTTGTCCCAATGACCATAGCGGCCTCACCTGTGTAGTATTGGAAGCTATTGGGGTGATGTCTACTGCAGCATGCCTATGCATCACCCTTAAATTATTGTTGAGTTATAACTCGTTGTTCACCTTTATTGTGTTAGCCCAAATTTCTCAAGTCCTAGGATTCTGTGCTACCCACTGAGTGACACTGTCTCTCTGAAGGCATCTTACTGCCTTACTGGAGGTGAATTTCAAGTTTTGTAGTAAGGGCTTTCTTCTTTGAGTATTAAATGGATTTCAGTGATAGCTTGGGGGTTTTTGGATTTTTTCACTCCCTCCCTGTCATTACAGAAAGTTCTGTAGGGAAACTAACAGGTATTGGAAGTCTGTAATCTGCGACAGAGCCTCCTCCAGAAAGAAAATTAATGGAAAATATTTCATTGTATGCAATTAAAAATATAGCAGGGAAAATCAATGTTGTTCCTAGACTGAATGTAAATGACAGTAAAAATTGAAGTGATAATAGGTGATAAATTGTTATCTACTACGGACACACAAAAAAAAATTAAATCAGAATGCTGAATAGTTACTGATTGACCAAGCCTGAAGGGTTTATAAATTCCTTTAGAGGAAAAATTAAAAATTGTCCTTTCTGCTCACATCTGAGTACTGGCAGGAGTTGAAGTTGCAGAAGGTGTGCATCCATATTCTGGCCTTGGTTATTTTTGAAAGTATGTTCTCTCTTAAATTCAGTCCTTTTATGAAATCACTGAGGCTTTTCCAGTCCCTTACAGTATCACTGTTAATTCTGTATCTGCCAGTCAGTAATGGCAACTGTATGGATTTTCTGTGTTTACACTTACTGTTAAAAAAGAATCCATGCAGAAGAGTGATAATATTTAGTAATATCTGAGGTTCTAGGGAAAATGCTGTACTAACCTGATAAACAAGATTTAGCTAGAACTATTCAGCTTTGCCATGGAAAGCGATTTACTTTGCAGTCCAAATTTTCTTCTTGTTGGTAACTGCTGGTTACATTACTTCAGCATTCTCTCTCTGCTGTAACAGAATAGTCCCAGAGGAGATGGTGGTCAGGGATTTAGTTCTTCAGTGTCTTTTAAGACTGTAGTGTGGCTGTCACTCTCACAGCAACTGCAGTCAAAAATACTTGCCAGCAGTGCAGTTGGGCCCAATGACTTTCATGGGAGCATGGGCTTTCTACTCCTAATCCTAAAATCAAGATATTTGGAGTGAATGTGTTCCTGTCATAAAACAAGAAAAGGAGTCTGGAAGCTTGTGACCTGGCAGCAGGAGAAAGACTCCTTCTCCATCCTCAGATCTAAATTTACAGAATTGGTAAAGTGCCTTAGTAGCCAACGAAAGGGAACAAGCTCCTTCTGGGAGAAGTATCTGAGCGTAAGCAGCAAGTAACAGTGATTAGAGAACCCTTCTGCAGGAGACAGAAGGCACCCATCTGCTGACCAGACATGCTTTCACAGGAGTTGTGTTGTTTGGCAAGGGCCTGGATCCAGGATGCTGCAGAGAGACTGCTGAGGCTTGTCTGGCCCTTGGACTTTTACCTCTTGCTGCTCGTCTACATGGACACCAGTGACACTGCCAAGGAAAATCTGAAGTAAATCAAGACAGACTGTTGAGCTCTTTAGGCAAAGGTGAACCTACATGCAAACCTGGGTAGTGCTTTTGTGCAGATGAGGAGGAAATGCTCAGGTAGGTGCAGACAACCCGTGAGTTAACAGCTGGTTACGTAGCTGGTGTCACAAGAAGTGCTTTGGCTTTTGTGATCATGGGTTCCTCTGAGGAATGAGAGCTGCTAGTGAGAGACGGGATCCATTTGACAAAGCAAGGAAAGAACATCTTTGCCAACAAGGCTGGCCAAGCTGATGAGAAAGTTTTAAACTGGGTTATGCTGGAGTGTGACGGCTTATAGTTAAGTGAGGGAGTAATGGTTAGGGGTGATAAGTTCAAGGGGCAGAGGAATGGAGTGAGAGCGCCCTTGGGAAAGATAAAACAAGTCAAAAGAGAACGCATCTCGAGTGCCTATACACAAATGCATGCAGCTTAGGAGACAAGCAGCTAGAGCTCCGTGTATGGACACAGAACAAATGGTGGGGTAGCTCATACGGCTGGAGATCTGATGGGGAGTTAGCAGCTCTTTGGGAAACACAGGCAAGGAAGAAGAGGAGAGTGGTGGTCCTTTTTGGGAATGAGCAGTTCACAGTAAAAGGAATCCTGTGGGAGACAGCTCTGAATGTCAAAGCAGCAGGTTCAGTGGAGGGGCACCAAGATGGTTGGGGGCTGGAGCACATGCCCAGTGAGAAGAGGATAACGATACTGGGCTTCTTTCAGCCTGGAAAACAGAAGGCTTTGGGGATTCCTAATAGCAATCTTCTGGAATCTGTGAGGAGGTTATGAAGAAGACAAAGCCAGCCTGAGGTGTACAACAGAAGAATGAGAGACAATGGTCCTAAACTGAAACGGGAGATTCTGGGCAACTATAAGGAAAAAAAAATTATACTATGAAGATAATTCCTACAGGAATAGGTTGCACAGAGAATCTCTGGCCCTGGCAATGTTCAAAACCCAATTGGAAGGCTGCGCTCAATGACCTCCCGAGATCCCTTCCCACCTAAGTGATTCTGGGACACTTGTGGAGACACAGGTAGATTGAACAGCTGTCTTAAAGCCATTGTACAAATATCTATTGAGAAGAATCTGGAATCTCCTGATACAGAACATGTGGCTGTGTTCAGAAATAGTAGTCCTGTCCTTTCTGAGCTCTCTTCATGTTGTTGTTACCTTACAAGGGGAGATTTTAGCCTCTTGTGTAACCTCTCAGAAAAAATGCTGAAAGGAGAAATGATTGCTGTCGCTAAATGCACTGAAGGAGTAAATGCCAGGGAGATAAACAGTCTGTTTAAGCTCAAGGACAATGTTAGAACAAGATTAAATTGCTTTAAACTGATGATAGATAAATTTCCATCGGAAATTAGAAAAAAAAGTCCCAAATCATTGTTCTGATGAGATTGCGCAACAGCTTTCCAAAAGGGAATAGTGGGGAGGAGAGGGACAGTTAGCAACAGAGCTCACTATGTTGATTTTATATTTTCAACCGTATTCCCAAAAAAAAGGGAATGTAAAACTTTCAAAAGTTGCCAACGTGACCTTATGTAGGCTTTGTGTTTCCAACTCTCCTTCATGTCCTGCTTTTCAAACTGGAAGCCTGGCATTCGCGTTAGTCGATTTGAACCGTGAGTCGCATGAGCCGTGATGGTCGGCGGGCAGCCTTTCAGCAGCGCCGGTTTGCAGACGGTTAGCATTAGTTCCAGCCCCAGCCCTGGAGTCTGTTTCACAAGTTCGCATTTTATTTATTGTGTCCCAAAATCTAGGCATCGCTTTTGCCCTAAGAAATCACAGCTATCCAAAGGTGGCTTAGCAATCAGGGAATTTTACTCATGTGAAGGCGTACACCTTTTGGCTAGTAATGTTACAAGTGCAGAATAAATTTAAGCATATGGCAAAGCAAATTCATGAAATCTAAGCATGTGCTTAAGCACTTCATTGAATTGTGGTCCACAGATGTAAGTATACTATCTCATCTGGTGCATAATTCCAAGTTAAGATGTCTGTGCGTTTTCCCATCCACATGACAGCCAGTGATGCTTCATAGGGAGTATCTGCATTTCTCTGGCATCAACATCTGTTTCTGAATGGTTAATTTTCATTAAAAGTTCCCATCCGTTGTTAATTGAATTACGGCTTTCAATTTCAGCAATGTCAGGTACCTAAGGGAGAAGAAGGAGCTACGCCCAGAGGGGAATACTTTTATTCTGATCAAAGACTAAATTATCAGATTGAATAATAATTAGCTTGCAGATTTTTTTACTAATACCCACAGTGTTGGCAATGAAATGTGCCCTTGCATTATGGGTCTGAGGTCTTCCTACCTCTCAGCAACTTAAAGATTTTTAGATATATGCATCTAAAAGCTGCATTGCAGTTTATCTCTCCTTAGGCTCTTAATAATGAGGTCACCTTGTTCAGTCCTTTCTCAGCTGCCACGTTCCTTTTGGGGCAGGGAAAAGAGGAAGCCTCGCTGATAAAAAAAAAAAAAAAAAAAAGGTAGATTTTTCTCCTCTTTGTAACCACCAACAGTTTTTCCTCAACTGGGGGAGGTACTTCAGAGTGAAGAGAGAGCAGCTGAAGATCTGGAATTAGTCTTCTGTGACAATGATGCCACAGGCAGAGAGTCTCATTAGCTGTGAGCTTGGTGAATTTCTTTAAGGAGGAGCTGTCTGTCTCCTTTATGTTAGCGGAACCTGGGAACTAGGAATAGAATTGATAAGGTATTCGCTGTACCCAGAGTATCAGCTGAAACTTTAAAGCAATTGAAAGAGCACCAAGGGAGGACTCAGTAGGTCTCTGAGGGACCAGTATGTCTCTGCATGAAGTCCCAGACCCTCCTGTCCATTCAGGATTGCATGGGAGTTATATCCATGTGCTGCAGGTGCGCAAACTACTGCATACAGCCTTGACCCGCCTACGCTCACTGGTTCTTGGAATCCCATGGGGAATGTGGAGAGTCTGGTGTAGTCCTGTTGTGCGAGATGAGCGGCCACAGGCAGGACTCTTGAGCAGCAGCCTGAGTTATCATAAACGAATCCAGCTGCTCCCTTGTGCCAGATGATGTATGCCACAATGAAGGTGTACTTCAGGGCCTGTGCGGTTAAAGAAAGTATCTCACCATCTCTTCTCCACATATTCTACCAATTTTCTGTAAGCTCGATGATATCAACGGAATTTATAATGCCATCCAAGCTGTGTCACTCGGTCTTTCATGTGTCTAATTTGTGGATCTCCTTTCTTACCTGTTCACAAGCAATCAGTGATACTGCAGAAGTATCGGGGCAACATTGAATCTCCATTATAATTTATTGATAGTAGCACCCTTCATAAAAGTCTCTCTTTTTTTTCTCTTTTGTACTTAAACGTGGTTCCATATTGCTATACTAAATGTGTTTCATATCTCTTACAAAGAAAGGCTGAGGGATTTAGGTCTTTTTAGTCTGGAGAAGAGAAGACTGAGGGGGGATCTGATCAACACCTATAAATACTCAAAGGGTGGGTGTCAGGAGGATGGGGCCAGTCTTTTTTCAGTGGTGCCCAGGGACAGGACAAGAGGAAATGGGCACAAACTTGGAACATAGGAAGTTCTATCTAAGCATGAGGAGGAACTTCTTTACTTTGAGGATGGCAGAGCCCTGGAAGAGGCTGCCCAGAGAGGTGGTGGAGTCTCCTTCTCTGGAGACATTCCAAACCCGCCTGGACATGTTTCTGTGCAACCTGCTGTGGGTAGACCTGCTCTGGCAGGGGGTTGGACTTAGATGATCTCCAGAGGTCCCTTCCAACCCTATATCATTCTGTGATTCTGTGTTCTGTGTCTCCTTGGGAAGGTATTGTGAAGCTGCTGATTTAGAAAACGGGTTTTCCAACAATAGTCTAGGAAGTTTTTAAGTGCTTCCAGTATGGAAGCACATTGAACTGTAAAATTTATCCCTAGAAAACTGTCAGAAGATAAAATACTTAAACATTTCTTTTTTTATTCCAAGTCACCTGGGAAAGTGAATTGGTTTTAGCTATTTAGGTTAGTCTGATAAAAGGCACTAAATGGTCAGAAAGAACTGTCAGCTCTATGGTGAGCTGACTGACATTGGTAATACAATTCAAATGTGCAGCTGAGATGTTCCTCCTCCTAATTTATGCTCTTCCATGGCAAGGACAGCAACATTCACAAGCATCAGCGCGAGCCACCGTCTTCAGATAATGAAGCGAATGTAATTGCTCATTTCTGTAGCACTTGGAAACCCATGCATAATGATGCTCAAATCTCTCGTCTTGAAAGACAGTAGGAGCTCATGTTTCTGAGACAGGCTGAGACAACTCCTGCAGTTTAGTGAAAGTGATACCCTGCTGGTCTCTCCTCCTGGAAGCCCAGAGGTGTCTCCTGCCGAGAGTCTGCATTTGGTTGCTCCTGTGCAAACTTCACTTTCAGCTGGGGGAGTGACAACAAAATCTTCTCACCTTGAAGTCTGGCAGTGTTTCTCCATGGGACTTGGGAACTGCAGGGTGATTTTAAGGCCACTGTTTTATAATTGGACATATTTCATGTCTGAGGGGTAAAAATCCAGTGGTGAGTCAGCTAGAGCTTACCTAAAAATGCTTTCTCTTGACTGATTGTTTTGATAATTCCTACTTTATAGTCATCTTGGAGAGGGGGAAGTGGTGGTGAAGTAAATCTGAAGATAAGCCTAGTATTAAGACATGCTTGATACTGGTCTGTACAGTTTTGTACTTGAGTGTGATACTGCAGTAGCATGATTTCTTTTCTTCAGATTATATATCTTAGATTACTCAGACTAAGTATTCTCAAAATTTTTGATCATGAGGGGCAGCTGACATACTAAGCCTTTGGTGGAAATAGATATTTTTAGAAGAATCCATAAGACAAGCAATAATAACATACCTCACTTTTCATATAGACTCTGATCCTCCCCTCCATTAGTAAATCTCAGACTACATCTCATGTCACAATCTTTAGCTAGACCTTAAGGTATATTCCTCTTACATTACAGAGAGACAGAGAGAGGCAAAGGCAGGAGGAAGTGAAATGATTTGCCCAGGTACCCAGAGAGTCAATACCATATTGAAAATTGAATCCAGTTTTCCAGGTTTCTATCTCTGGTGACTTGTCACCTGGGACCTTTTGTCCCACTTCTTGGTGCTTGTGACTTGATTAGGAGTGACCTTTAGAGATGATGGAGGTTTTTACTGAAAGCGCTTAATCCTCTGAGAAAAATCACAAAAGCTCACTTTTCTATAGTAGCTGAAAATTCATCCTCACTTCCTGAGGAGAAATTGTGAAAAAGGTGTATATATATAAATTAATTAATCTCAGTTCTTAAGAAGCACGAGAAAAATATCTTGTGATCGAATCTGAGAATGTCATGGCTTAGATTGGCCAAATATATATATATATATACACACCTATTATAACAGCAGCTGATTGTTTCTAATGAAGAATATATCCAGGAACAAAAAGAAAAGAACTTGTCAGGATGTGGTTGACAATTATTAGAAATCTGCATCTTTTAGCTTTCTGCCCCTGTGCACGAGCAGTGAGTGTTGTGCCATCCAGTAAAACATTTTTCATCTCATCAGAATATTAAAAGTTCTATTGTGATTGTCCTAACAAAAAGCAGTTTACGGGAGATATTAGAGGATGCATGTTTATTCCCTCCTGCCTTTTTTAATGCGTTAGAGATGTGTAGGCTAGAAATGCAGAAGGGAAAATGACTGTATCACAATCTTTCATAGGTGACTGAGCAAAAGAAATCCTAGGATATCACATAACAGAGCTTACAGCAAGATTTGTTCTCATTCTGTGAGGTTTCTAGGAAATTCATATATCACGTCCCAGTCCAATGAGCTGTCATGAGCACAGCCTGCTCAAGCGTAGCGTTGTATGTTGCTGCTCCTTTAGTGTGTGGTCAGATAAACTTTTGTGGTTGGATGGACAGGCACATTTTTCCCCTTTCTTATCCGAACTAATCTCTAACTATAGATCTTGTATAAATCCATAAGCAAGTAATTGATTCTTTCCTTTCTCAGAAGAGTTGCTGACCTGTGTTTTTAAAGAGGTCGAATTTCTTGAAATTAGTTTAAAAATACAGAATTGGAATTCTCATTCACCACAGTTGTATAGAACCGGCATACATTTCTCTATCTTTTTTTTTTCCCCCTGAAATTAAGATACTTCACAAATACGTGTGAAATGAAATATTTGAAGTGTGGCGTTCAGCAGAGAGGAAGAGACCGAGTACACTGAGAAAATCAGAATCACATCTGTCCTTCTGTAGAGGTGAAGCAGAGGAGGTTTTAAAGTGTTGGGTTAGATCTGTATTCTGGACCAAGTTAGGCAGTAACTTTGGAAGTGGAGGGAAAACGTTTCCACTTAATGCTCTTCAGGAATGAAAGTGGTGGGAAGATGCAAAGAGAAGAGAGAAGCACTGCAGATCTTGCAAATCGGATGTGGACTGGAGAGGGCTGCAGACTTTAGACAGGCTAGAGAAGGATGCGATAAATGATGTGAAGAACTAACAGAGTGTGGATATGGTTATCTACTGGGATCAAAACATGAAGGTTTTCATGTCCTGTTGTATTGGTTAGGGAAAATGTTAAGAGGTGCTCATAATCCGGACCCATGGTAGACTGAAAAGGAGATTGAAGTGAACTCTAAGGTCATAGCAGAAGTATCTGTTGCAAATCTCATCTGTGCTTGATCTTCAGAGGATCCAAGTTGTTCCTTGCGCTCTACAGTTGTGGACTTCAGCAGAAGCTGCAGTAACTCCTGAGGTGACCAGCGGGGTCTCAGCCATCCCAGGTGTTAACTTCAGAGAAATACTTCCCAATCAGTGTCCTAATGCAGTGGGTTTCCTGTGAAGGTCTGTGACAGTCTCTGGCAGTCGTATGGGCATGTTGGGTGCACTTTACACAGCGTTACTGCAGTTCTCCCTCCCTACACACTCACATTCGCTCTGCTTCTGGTGTTGACTGCTTCCCCAGGCAGTGTTTAATCATGTAGGGGACAAAATCAGGGCAGAGGGTTCTTCTCTGATTTATTGGGGAAGAAGGGAGTGATTCTTGGAGACTCATTGCTTTGTTGTTTGATTTGATTTGATTTGATGTTAAACCAATGCAAATATTCACCAGTAATAATAATAATGCACTGCATTCTGGTAAGATGTCAGTGCATGGCTCATGCACCACCCTGTATAAAAACTCAGCTGTCACTGACTAGTTCTAATCCAGTATTTTAAAAATCACAGGTAATGTTTGTTTGTGTGTAGTAAATTATTGCTTACATGGATAATCCGTGTTCAGAAGAAGACAGCCACAAAAAGACTTGAAAGGGAGTCAGAAGCGGAGGCAGGTATGCTGTAGGATGAGCATTTTTCCTACCTGACCCCTGTTTTAGCATCACAAAGCAGTGAGTTTCCCAAATTGGACACAAACAAACTCTACCATTTCCAAGGACAGAGGAGGTCATGCAAGGCACGCCAGTCTTTGCAAAATGGGCTCTAATTGGTACTAGCCAGAGCCTTTATCTTTGTTACCTGCCATTGAGTGGCACTCAGAAAGTCTGACTTCTTTTCTACATCCTAAGAAATAATCGAAGCAAATACACAGAATTGCTTCCACTCTGTTCCTTACAATTGAATGGCTCTGGTTGAAATAAGTGGGGACCAAAGCCAGAGTAAAAGATAGAGCTTCTCTGAAGTAATTTAATCTCTGAGTAGCCGATGTGATTTCTGGGAAGAAATATCACTTAAACACGATATATCTTGTGATACATAAAGAGCCTAGTTTGTTTGAAAGATTGTAGGTCTGTGTGTGTAACTATAAATATATCACAATGATAAAATTAGCCATGTGTGAAAAAGTAAGAGTCTCTGATTGTAGGACCTTTCCCCTTCCAAAACACTCAGATTTTTTTCTGCTGTGTGGGTGCGTTCTTACATACCTGAAGAAAATTACATAGTTCTAAAAATTGAATGTTATCCAATAAAGAACATTTTGCTGAGTTTCATTATAGACCCATAATATGTTCTCAAAAATGGAACATGATTTTTGAAGAGGAAGTTATTAACCATGGTGTTATAACTGTTATGCTCCCAGGAATATGATGGATGGAAAGAATATGCTTATAAGTCATCTGGGGACAGTGTTTTGTGCCACTTTTTTATTCTTATGGGGAAGAAAAAGCAATATAATGATATCTGTTGGAAATTACTTGAAGGTTACTCCATTTAAACTGACTGATGTTTCTGCTGGTTAAAAAGGGTGTTTCCATTTTATGGTATTAAGACAAATTAGATAAAAACTGAGTAAGTGTTTTAAAATGCAGCTTTCATCTTGATAGAAGTGCAAAGAAGGGTCTGTTCTTGTAAACTGTGAAGTAACAGAGCTAAAACATTCCGAGGCTTCTCCAAATGTCTATCGGTACCTGTTTTTTAAGAGGAAGAATGAATTTTCTTTACAACAGGAATATCCCAAAGACACCTGTCCTAGAAATACATGTACAACTTCAGGATTATGTGTGCCGTCCTTCACTTCAGTAGAATTTTAAAAATGTTTTAGTTGTGCGGTGTTTAATGCTTTTTGTATCTAAGGCATTGCTCAGACTAATAGACGTGTTTTATGCATCGGCGGGCGAGTGCGGGTGTTTAGGAGAAAGCTAATTGGAAAGAGGAAGGAGGAACATTTAGCACTATCTGAACTTTTGCGTCCACGGGGATGAGAAATCTTACACTTCCTGAAGACGCTCGTGTAATTGTGCTGCCCAGAAGAATGCGGTTCTCCCCAGGGGGACAAGACCTCATTTGCAGGAGTTAATTTTTAAAAAGGCTACCTGAGCCCTCCTACCAAACATGGTTCCTGACCCCTCTTTGGTTTGACTTTCTGCATTAGAAATGCTAGAAATAAACACCTGCATTTCTGTCTGTGTGAGAACTGAATGGTGAAGATGAGATTACTGCAATTTTTGAGAATGGATGAGGGTGAAGTTTGAACTCCTTATTCCTCTGCTGATTGATATTTGTGATGGGTAGGAAATACGGGTGTATTTGTGTGCACGGGTAGTAAAATCGCATGGACTTCTATAATAAAGAATTGAGTTGAAGAGCATTTGTGCGTTCCTTAGACTACTTAGCCACGTTTTGGGAGGTGACAGGCAGAACACATTCTGGTAGAAAAACATCCTATTAGGCAGCAAACACACACTGTATATGTCATGCATTCTTATTATTGCTCCCATATTCATTAAAGTTTAAGGCCTTAAAAGACTTGTCAGAATGTTCTGCCAAGCTGAGAAACATCGCCTTGACGTGCCTTAGCTTAGCAAGTCTTACTGCCATTGCTAGCACTCTTGAGTTGTCAAGAAAAAAACCCTACATTTTTCAAGTCACTTGTATGTTTGTCCCAATATGCGCTTCTCGGTTTTCTTCATTCTTGATATATTTTGCAGAATTTTATCCCTTTCTTATGTAACTCTCCTTGAAAATGTGATGGGTTTTACTTGTACTAGTCCTGATTAGGGAAGGTCAAGTTAGATCAGAACTTTCTCCAAGTTCTGGGGAGGTCAGATTGGAGGGTTAGTCCAAGGCCATCCCTACTGTTCTTTTATTTATTAATAAGAGGGCTCTGCGCAGGCTTGAATCCATGTGCTTACTGCAGTATGAATAGCTAAATTCAAACATTGTTTAACTCCTGTTGCTCTCAGGATGTTCTGCTTGATGTAGAGGACAAATAGAAAAATATTCAGGGGATAAAGAAAGTAAAAATAGAATGGGGAGTGAACAGATTAAAAAAAAAAGAAATGAAGGCAGAAAAGAGAGAATAAAGGTGTGGGAAATCTATGCTTTGTGCGCTTGTGTATAAATTATATGCCCGGTAGGATTTGACAGCAGTGCTTCGGAGTTTGGGATGCTTTATTCATATGGTGCATTGAAAGTAAGCACCTGCTTCTAGCAAATAACCGGTTCGATTGAGGCAGTTTCTTTGTTTTTAAAAAATATAAAGAAACTCAAATGAAATTTTGATGGGCTTGAGTCTGGGGTAGAAACTCTGGGGAAATAGTATTACAGACAGGTTAGGGTATCATGCCTTTATGTAAATGTCCTGTATGTATAACATTACAATACAAAAATTCTATTTGAGTCTAAAGATCACTGTTCTTAGAGCTGCCTACAAATAATTGTGTTGGACAGAATGGGAAACCAATGGTTTAGGCAGTTGGTCAATACATCTGAAATAAGAAGGAAAAAAGGATTGGGGAAAGGCGGGGATGGTGGCATCAGAAAAATGAATGCTTTCGTTTTAAAATTATCAGAGTTAGGTTGATGGTTGGACTAGATGATCTTAAAGGTCCCTTCCAACCTGGACAGTTCTATGAGTCTATGATTCTATGAAATTTCATTGATGTGCAGGAGAAATGCTACAGGAACATGACCTACAACAGACTTTCTTCCCAGTGACAGCCCTGGCCTGTGAGATACAGAAAAGGCAGCCTTTTGTAAAAAGAGCCCCTCCATCCTCAAGAAAAATCTTTTCTGGCAGACTTTGCCTGTTCTCTGAAGCATATTAGACCTAAAATAAATATCAGAACAGTTGGGCATCTTTACACTTGGGTTAGTAAAACTTAATTTAAAAGTAAAAGCTATTTTTACTGAACCGACTGATGTCAATGACTTAGAAGTGCTCAAATGATTTTTTATTTTTCTGGAAACAAACTAAAAACATTAACTTTTGTTTTGTGCTTGTCTCTGCCTAAAGCAAATTTTTATGGTCTAGTTAGGTTCCCTTGAAAACAGGCTTTTATAAGTAAATACTCATGGACGATTAACCTTCCTAAAATAAAAACTGTTGTCAGATGTTTAAAATGTGTGGTGCATGAGGGAGAAAATATGTATATGTTGACTTGAAAGCCAATTCCTACATTTCAGCACATCTGCAATGATTAGCAAAACTGAGGCACCTGCAGATGTACTTCCAAGGACTTGAGCTTGGGGGAAGCCTGTCTTTAATTTAGTTGGTTCTAGTGTTTGGGAACACACAAAAAAAAATTGTTGTGGCATGGTGAAGTAGTTTCCTAACTTTTGCAGTATAAAGGAAGGACAGCTTAATCAAAGCAGATCTTTCAAGACCAAGACTATTTTTAGGAAGTTTAAGTGGAACAGACATCAACTGAAGAAATGTCACCTGAAGAAACATGGAGAAAAGCCTGTAAATGAGTCTACAGAAAATATTTTTCTGTATTCTTTTACTGTATCCATCAATAAAATACCAATATACTGCTGGCTGGTTGCTTGTCACTATAAGAAAAAACAATTGGATTTTTGGAAATTGATTTTCTTAGAAGGGCGTGCAGAAATCTTAGTCGCAGATAAGTATTTCACACACTAATTTGGCTTTTCTCATTCATTCGTATTTCAAGCATAATTTGTACAGCAGTATACAGTCAGTAATTAATGCAGTAGACTCGGTTGAATGACTTTGTAACTGACAGGAGATGGTCCTTTTTGACCTTAATTTTAATATTGCAAAAATTAGGCAAAATGAAACAACTTCTGCAAAAGAATGAATAAAAAGTGCTTCGGAATACGTCCTTTTTCAATAAAATAACTATATTCTCTTTGATGATCCATTAGTCAGTGATAGCTGGTCTAAATTTTTGGTGGGAAAAGCGAATCACTTTTTGTGACCTTGTATTTCTGCTCAACTTATAAGAGAATCTGAATTTTTAAATTATTTCTATCTTCTGCTTTCGAAATATTAGATCTCGATGAGGAAGATGTAAGAGTTCGTATTGCAAACTTCCCCCTCCCTCCGCCAATATATCCCGATTTTGTGAGCCTTCATTTTTTTTACTTAAGGGTAAGATGAAAGCACCTACATCTGGGTTGTGGTGAGGGCTGGGGCTCCCCGGGCACCAGGAGCTCTGGGGACCCTGCTCGGGCAGAACGTGGCAGCCCAACCTGTCCCACCACCAGAGCCAGGTGGCAGCCCCAAACATCAGACATCTCCTGGGGATGGAGATGGGACAGGACAGGATGCAGATGGGCCAAGGAGGGCAGAGCTGTGGGGACCTGGTGACGCTGGGGCAGGGGCTGACAGCACCAGACCCTGGGCTGCAGGCAGGATGGGGGGAACCCCAGGGGGCTGGGCAGGAACAGGCCGGGCTGGCAATGCTTTAGGGCCCCAACAGGGTGATAGGAAGAAGGTTTGGTGTTTAAAATCCGTGATGTGTTTATCAGTGACTTCACCTAAGAGGGAGCTCCAGGTGCTTTCATTCACTTTGTGAGTGAGGCCCTCCCCTCTGCACACAGGGCTTTCCCATAAAGGCTCCCACCTTGAGGTCTCCTTGTTACTGCTGTGAGCTGGTGAAATTACTGCTGGCTCCTTTCCTCAGCCTTCCTAGGCTCTGGTGGACAGACAAAGTGTTGGCTGAGAGGTGGACCTATTCTGCAAAGGCTACCCGACTGCTGGTGAGAGATGCTGCATTACCTTGACAACAAGTACATTTTGAGTCTGCTGACTGACACTTTACTTACTTCCCTTGCTTATAGTTTTCTGAAACCTGCTGGTTTTCAGACAATGGAAAGAGATTTTTCTCAGGAATGTGAGCCCTGGGTCAAAAGAGTTATTTACAGGCGGGAGAAAAGCCGAGCAGACCCGTGCACCGCACGGAAGCATAAGGTTCATCAGCGGCAGCGCCTTCGTGGCACGCAGAGCCAATTACCAATAATTTAGTTTGAATATGAAAATGAATGGAGTCGTTTGTGTTGCTCAGGGTAGGTTTGGGCTTTTTCTTTCTTGTTTTCCAGCAGGTGAGGGAGCTCCCCCCACCAGGCAGGTATTGTGGAGCTGATCTTTAGACAGCTACAGAAAAAAAAAGCATCCTGCGGTGCCTTTCTCTGCCTCTGGTTAATAACAGCTAATGTGAGAGTGGGAAGGGATTGAATGGGTTACCTACATACCTGCCGTGCCTGCAAGCTGACTTCCTTATTTATACAGGGATCCCTGGGAGAATTTTCTGGGGGGGGTGTGTGTGTAGGGGAAATCTGTGTTTTAAATTAAAAGCAATGATTAACTCTCCTGTGGGTTAGGTAGGGACTGCCAGAAGTAGAAACGTAAATGCCTTTTAAGGATCTAGGATGCACTGATTGCCTCATTCTCTTCTCAAGCCTTGAGTTTGCTGAAGCCTCTGCGGCGTACTTCGGGATCCACGATTGTTGGGTGAATCTGTGGATGTTAAAAAAAAAAAATAAAAAAATCCCATTTTCCAGTCATTGAAATTTATGGTAAAACATTGCCTTGCGGTGAAACTAAGGTTTGGCCTGTAGCCTGCTGGGTTTTAGTTGTGCCGCATAATTACATGCCGTACCGTTCACACAAACCGAGGCTGACTGCATGCCAGGAATTAGCAGAAGTCATTAACGGGGTTTTGGGGGGAGGTGGAGAAAATGAAACATTATCAGCTGGCTGGTTAATGTGCATTTACTGCGCAGAGTGCTAGTCGCTGAGATGTAGGACCTTTCATTCACAAAGTCGGAACAGATTTGTTCGTTTTGTTGCGGCTCTGCAGATGGCAGTGTTAGGAGATGATGCGTTTTTGGAAATGGCTTGAAATATTTTGCATGATGATGTGAAGGCAGCGCTGAAGAAGAAATTGAGGTGGAATATGAAGATTCTGTTTACTTGTGAAGCAGAAAGTACTTTAAAATTTTGGGCATGCTTATCTTTAATATATCCCTGTGGTGAACTCTGCCATTGCCTGCTCTCCAGCCTCTCAGTCTTACGGCCACCTGATTTTTTTAATTTTTTTTTTTTTAATGACAGTCAGAAGCCTTTGTTATGGAAGCAAAAGATATGGACCCTTATTTCTCTCTTGCCGAACGAGTAGGTGCCTACTGCAAGTAGTTTTTCATCTCTCAGCTGCGTGGATGTGATCAGTTTGTGGCCCTCATCTACGTTCAGATGAAGTTCCAATGTACAGTGAACCAGAACTCCCTGTTCTTACACAGCATAGCGGCTTATCTTCGACTGAGGAGACATTAGAATTTATCTTTCTAAGCAAGGATTTTTTTTTCTTTTCATCATGGGAATAGTACTTAAAAACGTGCATGGTGTGAGTGGGATTATAGATATATTGCTGTGTCATACAGTCAAGGGCTTAAGGGCTTTACTTTAAGAATCTAAAATCACATTCTAGATATCTTTACATGTTTAAAATTGCAAGTTAACACTATTTGCAAGTAAATAAAAACCAAAATGTATATGTAGGTAACGTACCATTCGTCATGTGTCCCTTCTTGAATATAGGCGGAAATGCAGTCTCGGACTCCATGGTGCAGAAAAGTTGTACTAGAAAAGTTCAGCTTTGGTGTTAGAGAAATTGTCCTTCCCAGGTTTAAGTATACTCAGTTCTGAGGAGAAGGATCTGGGGATCCTGGTGGATAGTAAACTATCCATGAGCCAGCAATGTGCCCTTGTTGCCAAGAGGGCCAATGGAATCCTGGGCTGTACAGGGAAGAGTGTGGCCAGTAGGTGGATGGAGGTCATTCTCCCCCTCTGCTCTGCACTGGTGAGGCCACAACTGGAATACTGTGTCCAGTTCTGGGCTCCCCAGTTCAAGAGAGACAGGGAACTACTGGAGAGAGTCCAGGGTAGGGCAACTAAGATGATTGAGGGATTGGAGCATCTCCCTGATGAGGAAAGGCTCAAAGAGCTGGGGCTCTTTAGCCTGGAGAAGAGAAGGCTGAGGGGTGACCTTATCAATGCTTATAAGTATCTAAAGGGTGGGTTGAAGGAGGATGGAGCCGGACTCTTTTCAGTGGTTCCCAGTGACAGGACGAGGGGCAATGGGCACAAGCTGGAACATGGGAAGTTCCATTCAAATATGAGGAGAAACTTCTTTCCGGTGAGGGTGCCAGAGCCCTGGAAGAGGCTGCCCAGGGAGGGTGTGGAGTCCCCTTCTCTGGAGATCTTCAAGCCCCGCCTGGATGCCGTCCTGAGTGATGTGCTCTGGGCAACCCTGCTTCAGCAGGGAGTTGGGACTAGATGATCTCTAGAGGTCCCTTCCAACTCTGACAATTCCCTGATTTTAGGGAAACTATTCCCAGTTTATAGAATGGGCTGCTGAATGTTCAAAACTGTAGAATCCCATTTTTAAAAAAACCCACTGAATTTAATGGGTTATAGAGATGTATGCTAATAAACACAATATGTGATAAGTTGTGTGTCATATCTGCATACACTGTGGAGAGATAGCGGACTCAGCAAAAATGCAATGTACTTTCAAGTAGTACATTGCACTAAATGTGTTTACCTCTGATCTTGGAATATGTGGAAAGAGCAATTATTCACAAACCCCTTCTGCTTTTGCCAGAGGCAGGAGATGTGTGTAGTGCATGATTGCTCGTGTACACAAACTTCCTAGTAGAAAACGCATTACTAGTTGTCCCGAGGTTTTATATATAAACTGACTTCTAAACTTGTATTACTTTCAGAGATAGTTGGAGTAGCTCATAAGAATATACGATAGGCAAATGTTGATTGCAGTTCTTTCTGATTTTAGAAACAAACATAAGTTTTGACTGCTTAGACACTTCATCGAACAGGCAAATGAGATATATGAAGTCTGAAAATATTTCAGTCTTAGCTATACACGTTATGTCTACTGACACATAGTACACAAGTACAAAAAAGAGAAAGAGTAGGCATCAAAGCCATGCCCCAAAGTGCTTGGTATTTAAAACAAAACCCCCGGTCTTGCAGTGGATTAAAGGCTATCTTAGTTGCAGACGTCAGGAAATACAATGGTGGTTTTAACTTTACCCGTTAGTAGTTTAAGATGCAATATCCCCAAAGCAATCTTGCTACTTTAAGCATAAAACTTTAGCTACTGACACATTTCTTTTGGATGTAGCTGCGGTAACTGTAGGTTAGGGGCAATAACAAGTATAAGTTTTTTTAGGTCCTGTTCTTTGTTTTCCAGGATAAAAAGAAAAAAAAAAAGTGAAAAAATCTCTGGAGTCTTTACAATTCTTTGGGAAAATCACTAGCTGCTTTGATGAAAGCTGCCTACCGATTACCTGTTGTGAAGCAAAACGTAAGGATTACACGGTTGATAGCTGTGAAGGCAGCAGATGGAAAAGAAAAGGGGCATAAGCAACGAAGCAGCTAGTCATTTTGATATTAAGAAAAGACACATGGAAAATTAACCCCTTTGCAAAACCAGAAGCGCCACTAAGTTTATAGCTGGAATTCTCAGATGCCGCTGGGCACTCGGAGAGAGAGCTGTCTGTTAGGAGTGACATCCTAGGCTGAAGATAATCCAGCATCTCAGGAAACTGCAGGGCAGTCTGTGTAATACAGGTCTTGTTTCCATTTCAGCAGCTGCAGCTGTTTAAAAAATGCAAGGAATATTCATACATCCAGCAGGTAGGCAAAGAGGCTATACGGAAGCAATAAGACAAAGACGTGTGTTTTATTTTTGTGCACAAGAATCTGGAACGCTGAAATTTTCCCACTTTGTTTCTGTTATGCATTTACTCTAGAATTAAAATAGACGTACTTATCTTTCTCTCGTGCTGGTCTGAGAGCAGGTTTCTCTGGTAAGTCACGTTTTGCAGTAGCAGGTGGTAGTAGAAAACCAAAACTTTGTATCTTAGCATTGACAGTTTGGGAAAAGCTTAGATTTGAGGTCGGATCTGAGCTTCCTGATTGTTCCATATCTGAATTTGTCTTCCTTTACACATGGGTGTAATCATTTCCTAAGATTCAAAAGTGTTTCCTTTCGGAATGGTACAAGTCAGTACCATATATACTGTGCTTTGAAATTTAAAAACAAACATACATGGTTATCATTCATGAGGAGAGGGAAGGGGAGAGCTTTAGTAAACAAGAAGCTATTTATTTATTTATTCATGATCTGATGATTTTTTTTAATTCAGTAGTTAAAGTTGAAGGTGAGGCAGTGTACAAACAATAGTAGTTTTATTATTTAAATCTATATACACACTTGTAGGTCTGACTATAATGTTGGGTTGTTTGTTTTTTTTCAATATATTTCTGAGTAGCCATCCCCAACTGTAGTAATAATTTTGAGAGCAATCAACTTGTGTGGTGGAGAGATTGCAGATCTAACCATGTGCCACTGTATTTTTTTTTTTTAATTTTTACTCTATTTTCTAGCAAGAAAGAAGTTTACATAAGAGAGGATGAGAAAAGATCAGGTGGAACAGAAACACAACATGTGAATTGTGGTCATTAACCTGTAAGCGGGTCCCAAAATGTTGCATTTTGTACGTTTGGTATTGAGAAGGTTAAATTTCAGTGTTGAGGGCTCAGCGGGGGGTGTAGCAGCTCGGTTTATCCCTTAAAGTAGATACAGACTTCCTGGAAGTAAGTCAGGACTAGCTTCTTGTCTTGTGTACCATAGAGCCAGCAGATCCAACCCAGCAGTTGGGTCGATTCGGGGCTGGCAGATTGTGCTGGGTTGAGCCTGGCTGGACACCAGGCGCCCACCAAAGCTGCTCTGTCACCCCCATCCTCAGCTGGGCAGGGGAGAGAAAATACAATGAAAGGCTGGTGGGTGAAGGTAAGGACAGGGAGAGATCGCTCAGCAATTACCATCATGGGCAAAACGGACTCGTGGTGGTTGATGCCCACACTGCACACGTTTTGGGGTGTTTTATTTCAGGCTGGTCCTAGTCTGGGTCTGGGATTCTGTGAATGCCTGTTACTGGGTGCAGTGCTTTAGGTGCTCTTGGGAAGAGCATCTTCCAGTTTAGCTTTGTCCAGAAGGAATTTGCTGTGCCTGCCCCAGGTCTCTGTGACTCTAAGCACAGTATGTGGGGACAGTCCAAAAACCAAAACAGCAAAAAAAAAAACCCAAACCATACCCTCCCTGATCTGAAATAAAATGTTAATGTAAACACACTATGAATTGGCAATAGTAAAAATCTACTAGTATGTATGTTTTTATTTTACGGCTTTAAGGCCTTTAAGTTTTCCCTCATTTGATATATAGGTATACTTTTATTTAAGTCTCTTATCACCCCTGGGTGGATTTTCTTCCTCTATGGAAATTACTCTGCGATTTCAGCTTGCACCTCCTTCACTTCAACTCTAATTTTTCCTCTTGTCCTCCACTACCGGATTCAAAGTTACCTCTATGTTGCTGATGTCCCTGGCAGATGTCTGTGTCTGACCTGATTGCTCCTTAGCACCTGTCAGCTTTCCTTCTCACTCTTATTTAAATTCTCAAAAGCTTTACCATTTTTGTTTGCCAGCAGTTTCACTCCAGTTTGATAAAAGTTCTGCTGCCCCGAAACTTTTGAGGCCTCCATAAAACTTTGCTTTTAATTCTCTAGTCTTAACACACTCAAACGTGACGTTTCTGCTGTCTAGCTACCTTTGCGTTTGCAACGGGAAGCATTTTAGAGATCTGAATTCTTCATTCTGTATTTTTTCTGATTGAAATCCAAGTGCGAGCTTCCAGGTAGATGGACGTGAAGCAGATGGGGGAAACAATTGCATCTCCAGTGTGACCACTAAAAGATAATATATCTAAAATGGAAGATTTCTGGATTATACTTAAATTTTAGTGTGATGCATAAGGCCTGGATGTGGCAACAGGAAATCCTGATGCATTTAAATAGAATCACAGAATCACAGAATGGTTAGAGTTGGAAGGGACCTTAAAGATCATCCGGTTCCAACCCCCCTGCCCTGGGCAGGGACACCTCCCACCAGACCAGGTTGCTCAAAGCCCCATCCAGCCTGGCCTTGAACCCCTCCAGGGATGGGGCATCCACAGCTTCTCTGGGCAACCTGTTCCAGTGTCTCACCACCCTCACAGCAAAGAATTTCCTCCTAGTATCTAATCTAAGTCTCCCCTCTTCCAATTTAAAACCATTACCCCTTGTCCTGTCACTACACTTCCTGACAAAGAGTCCCTCTCCGGCTCTCCTGTAGGCTCCCTTCAGATATTGGAAGGCTGCTATGAGGTCTTCCCCGGAGCCTTCTCTTCTCCAGGCTGAACAGCCCCAGCTCTCTCAGCCTGTCTTTACCAACAGACAGCAACAGACAAGGGAAGGATTTGCGTGAGAGGAAAATGAAAACCCATTGGTTTTTGACACCCTTTTGGCATTCTCACAACCTGTGGGGAATCCTAGCCTCACGGCTGGGAGCAAATGAACAGATGAAATGGTTTCCTCACCAACCACTAGTGATAAAACGGTGATGACTCGCTTTGATCAGAGGTAATGTTTTCTTGAAGCTAACAGAAGACGTTCCTCTCAAGAATGTATTGGTTCTTGAGGCTGCTGAGGTGCTGTCCTGAAACTATCCTCTAAAAAGCAAAGGAGAGAAGGAGAAATGGAGAAAAACTGGCTGCAGGAATTTAGAAGGTAGATTTGATTGATATTTATTTTTTTTTTTTTCTTCCTTGTGTTCCAAAAAGACACGTTACAACCTGTGGTCTAAAAGGGAGATGGAGGCCAAGAACACACATTACACAATGTACAAGTTCTTCACATTTGAACATAGTCACAAATATTTCTTCTCCAAACCTTGTTCTATCCCAGAGCTAAGACGAGCACATACTGTTTTATTGTCCAGACACAGGCAGAATTAATAATCACATATTTCATCTTGTGTGTCACTCAGTTTTAACTTCTGGTGAACTTCATTTGAAAAAAAAAAGAAAAAATACTGAGACATTAATCTCTTGTGTTAATTAGTTGAAATGACACAGTTTGGGGGTCTTGACAAGATGCACTTTCTAAATTAAGCTCAACTATCCGAAGTAATTTAGGTTAGTAACATATTGTAGGATATATGGAAGTCTGCAGCACTAGCTGAATGAAAGAACATATTAGGCAACTTTTTTGGTATTATCCATGCTAAAGTAACCAAATGAACGTGTCTTACTCATTACTTAAATATTCTTTCAATAAGTAACCATATAAAACCTTCTGGTGCATTTCAGCCTCCCTGGATGTGCACTAATTATCTAGGCAAGTGCTTTTCGGGTAGCTAACAAATGTGTTGTGACTATTTAAAATAAAATAAAACCTATAAATTTGAATTAGTATTATTATTATGGATGGGAGTTCCATTAGAGTGATACCAGATCAGAGAGGGGTCTTCCACCATTCCCTTCCGAAAGAAAGGAAGTGCCTGGAGTGCCTGTTTTATTGACTGATAACAAAAACATACTGTGTTCCACCGTTAGTCCAGGCGAATTACATTTGAAAACAGTGTATGTTTATCTCTTGAGGGCATTTTTAAAATCTGATGTGCTCAATATTGGCCATATTGACTAACCAACATACTCTTGACCAAAGTTTGAAACTCTTTATTCGCTTTCCACTTGATTTATTTCTTAAAAACCTCCAAAAAAACCTGGAAAAAAATGAATGATTTGTCTCCAGAGGTTCTGGATATACATTAAGCTGTTTGATTTCATCCTGCTATCACGCTTGGCCCTGTGGCTAGAACATGTGTCGCTAATGTTAAGCCCTCCTAAAGGGCTGCGTGGGGAGAGTTGGCTATTAGCTGTTTGGAGAGATGTCCGTTGAAAGGCTGTAAACTGCTACGGTGATTGCCAGCTGCCTGTCACACGCAGGTTCCTGGCACATATATCTCCATTGTTGGGTTTTAATTTTTGTTTCACATGAGAAAGTGCTTTGTTGCTCTTTGTACGTGCAAAGTCTGAGTCTTGCCTGCGACAGGAGCTGTTGGAGCTCCGCTGGGGCACTGCAGTGGTCTCAAAGCTGCTGATCATAAAATCATAGAACAGTTAGAGTTGGAAGGGACCTTAAAGATGATCGAGTTGCAACCCTCCTGCCATGGGCAGGGACACCTCCCACCAGACCAGGTTGCTCAAAGTCCCATCCAGCCTGGCCTTGAACCCCTCCAGGGATGGGGCAGCCACAGCTTCTCTTGGCAACCTGTTCCAGTGTCTCCCCACCCTCACAGGAAAGAATTTCGATGCTGACCAGGGGGAATAGAGGAACAGCCCAACCAGCAGCTGCAGAAGGCATGTCTGCAACACCTGCAGCTACAAATACAAGGCGCTGGTATTAGAAAGCTGGACCACTTCAGGTTGCTGAGAAGTGGTGAAAATAAATGAACTCCATGACTCATTTTTGGGGGGTAGGGAGGGTACGTACACGTATATATTTTAGAAAGGGGAAAAATTCTCATTTGATATAAGTAGATTGCCTTGCTCTTCAAGGTCAAGCATTTTTCCCTAAAGTAGACAGAGATATGGACAAATGGACAGACAGATACATTCACAACCACACATTGTTGTTTTTAAATAAAGAAGGTGACTGTTCATGTAAATGCAGTAAGTCTCAGACCATATATTGCCCTATGAAATTGGACTAAAATATTCATAAGCATACAGTAAAACTGAAAAAAATGAATATACCTGTATGTATTGCGTTTCATTCATCTTGATTTATGCATTAAATTGAGGAGGTGGGCATATAGTATTTGAGGATCCAAAATCAACACTAAGAAATACAGAGACCTAATTTTCAGAGGATACTAGAGTGTCTACTGTTGGAAATTTGACAGCCCTCTTTCCCACCGTCCAGTTCCCGGGACACCAGCTAGTTCTTTTAAAACTAAACAAAAATGCACCTTCAAATTCCATTTTTTACCATGCGCAGGCCTTAAGAGAGTTGTTGGAAGACAATGTATTTTCCATTAGCAGAAAAGTTCTCCCGGTCTTCAAACTTCCACGGCCGTGTTGTTGGTAATGTTTTGGGGCAACCAATAGGGTTTTTATTCTGAAATCTTAGATGGGTTGAACGCAGTTCTCTCCTAGTACTGGCCCAAAGGCACCTCAATTCATGTAGCAGTAGCAGCAATGAAATCCTGTGAGTGCTTTCTGAGAGGGAGAAGATTAGGAAGGAAGGAAATCTAGGATTCAGGAGTAATGCACCTAATTCCATAAATGGTCCTTGATTATGTATTCTTTCATGAGAGGCATCAATTTGTAGTTCTCCTGAAGTTTATTAGTGCTTTAAATAGCTTGAAGTTAATTGTTTTGCTTTTAGATTTTTTTGAGGATTTGGCCATATGTTTTCTTTCTAGCTTGGCTTTGTTTCTTTTTTTCATTTGATTTTTGATACTTTTGTAATAGAAGAAACTGATTTGATTCTTCTATGTCATTAATACAGGCTGCTAATAGATTTGCCCTAGCAAGTTTCTGGTTTACAGGAGGGTTCAGCTCCTCTTTTAGAAGCTCAGTTCTGACTTGCTGTTGTGTGAAATGGACTGAAAATGTTTATATACGGAAAATGCAATATATATGTGTCCAAGGGCCTAAACAGGCAGTATTACTTGTTCCAGCCTTTCTGCATTTGGCAGGGTGAGCTGTGTATTGTTTTTACAGCACTCTGTCATTCTGTTGACCCTTATTTTATGCTTTGCCAGGGTTGTTCTTCTTTTTCTCCTTTCTTCTTACTCTGTAATTGGTATGGCACTACTTGTTCTACAGTGGTCTGGTTTTATGGATTCAAATTCTGTTTTATTCCCAAACAGTAAATAAGCAGGGATTTAATGGACTAGACTAGAATAGTTCAGCTGGAAGGGACCTCCAACGGCCAGCTAGTCCAACTGCCTGACCACTTCAGGGCTGACCAAAAGTTAAAGCATATTAAGGACACATTCAGTGGCCTGTCTCCTTACACTGAGCTTGCATCAAAATGTTGAGATTCTTTATATGAACAGACATAGTCTGGAGGCGTGAGTAGATCACAAGGTGACTATGAGCCATGAATATGATGTGGGCAAATGCATTCTCGTGTGTCAGGCAAGATATTTCCATGGGAAAGGCAAGCATTGTGCAAAGCCCTAGTGGTACCACGAGGGACATTTCTCATTTCTCGGGTTCAAGACAGACAAATTCCATTGGGGATAAAGGCAAGCAAAGACTAAGCAGTCAATTAGCGGCATGGAGGGCCTACAGAAGACAACGACTAGCAGGAGCAAGACGAAGGCTGAGAGGGCCATCACTTCCAAGAAAGATATCAAGGATCAAGGCCGAAGGAGAAGAGCTACTGAAGTGCAGGGAAAAAGATGTTCAAGAACACAAAACCCCCTCAGTCCTTCTTTCCAAGAAGAAGACCTCACCGTGAGCAGAGTATTAGCAAATGTCCCTTGGTGCATTGGTGAGGAACAGTGAGGAAATCCTGCGTGCTCTCTACGTCCCTGCAAAGTTCATGCAGAGGGAACCAAAAGCCTTTCTTTCACCTTGGGCATCCCCACAACCAAATGAATGTACTGGGTGTAAATGCTCTTCTTTACACAGTCTGAATGAACAGATGAATTTACAGGGACAGCCAGCAACTGTGCCCAGGGCATGGCCACCAAGGGCAGGGACAGCCCCCTGGGCACAGGCACTGCCTCGGGGCCAGCACCCCAAAGACTTCCTCCCAAGGATGCTGGACACAGGGGTGGGGGGGTGCAGCTGTGCAGGGGGGGCCCCGTCACCCCCACGTCACAGTGCCACCACCCGGCAACGCAGCAGTCACAATGCCCCGGCCAGGATAAAAGGGAGCATCCTCCTGTGTCCCGCTGCCAGAGCTGGACTGAGGGCAGCCCGAAGACATCCAAGAGGAAGACCTTGAGGAACCACTGCAATTACCTGGAGGGGGCTCAGGGAGGAAGGCTGGAGACACGGTCAAAGCCCACCTGATGGAGTGATGGATGGATGGAAATCTTTTTCAGATGGAAAGCAGTGACAAGACCAAGGAAATGCCTTCTGGAGGAGCACTGGAGAACTCACTGTCCTGATCCACGGAGCAAGGGGCAGTAGCCGTAAGACATAGGATGCAGAGGTGTTGCCAGGGGTCCCAGTGCTTTGGAGCACCCACTGGTGCGTTGCCGGGCATGGAAAGGGTTCTTGTCCCCAAGGTCGATCAGGCCAGGGGAACGTGGCCACTCTCGGAAGCCCCTGAGACGGCTCCAGGCTGAGGGAGAACAGGGCTTGGGCATCTCCTGGGAGGAGGCAGGACCAGCCTGTGGGACGAGGAGGCAGGTCTTGCTCACATGCTCAGGGAACAGCCGATCGCCAGCGCTGGGGTCAGGAAGGAATTTTCCCCCGGGGCCGATTGGCCCTGCTCCCCGGGGGTTTTTTGCCTTCCTCTGCAGCATCAAGCAGGACCACTTGTCAGGGCTCCTCCTCTCCCCTTTGGCTGGGTTCCTGCCTGCTGCTCGTGCACCACGAAGGTGGCCTCTGGTGCCCCGCAGCTGGGGGGAGGAAGGCTTTTTTCCCCCCGAGGTGGCCCAGCAAGCGTCCCCGGGGGTTTTTTGCCTTCCTCTGCAGCAGTGAGCAGGGCCCCTCGCCAGGGCTCCTTTGGGCCGTGTTGGCCGGGAGCCCGCTGCTCCTGCTGCACCAAGGTGGCCTCTGGTGCCCCGCAGTCGGGGGGAGGAAGCTTTCTAGAGTGCCAGGCGGGCCCCCAGGGTGGCCCCCGGGGGCTGCTTCTTGTCCTCTGTAGCCCTGAGCACAGCCCCTGGCCAGGGCTCCTGGGGGCCCTTTGGGCCGGGCTCTTGCCCGCTGCTCTGGCACCTCCCGGCCACCGCTCCTGCCCTGCCTCTCTCAGGCTCTCTTGCCCAGTGCAAGCTTGGAGCGGGAGCCAGCTCTGCCCTCCCCTTGGCTCCGTCTCCCCAGGGCTTCTGCCTTGGCCAAAACACCCTCTGCTGGGAAGGGCTCCGGCCTTGGGGCACCACCAGGAGCTGCCGCTTTGCCCCTCTCCCTGCCTGCAGTACAGGCACAGGGCAGGCACCAGAGCGCTCTTCATCCATCACTGGCCAAGGAGAACAGCAGAGGAGCAACTTTTGGAAGGAAAAACTCTGATTGTCATTGCTATGTGTCATATTTGGAAAATACCTCATACTACCACACACTACTACTTCTTCTTATTCTTCTTCTTCTTTTTTTGTGTGTGGTTGGGCCTGATCCTCATTCTTCAGGTTCTCACTCTTCAGGAGACAGGGGCTGCTTCCCCTGTGTTCCTCCTCCTACTTTCCATGGCTCCATGGCTTCCCTTTGCCAGACGGCAAGGGATATATTTTTTTCAAGCTAAACTGCATCAGCCTGCTCCTGGCTACACATGCACACTGTGTTAGGGCTTGTGACCATCGGCTCTGAAACAGCTTCAGATAAACAAAATCCTGTTTCCAGTTGTAACCTTTGTGAATTGTGTACAAAATGAGTACAAGGAGGAAAAAAAAAAATCCCCAGGGAAATGAAGGTATTTTGAGGTATTGCTCACCTCAAAAAGATTGGCAACCATTTACTTGAGGAGCACGTCCTGCTTCAGAGTGGGGGCTTGATCTTTGAGCCTCACTAGGGTCAGAGATGTGGGGTTTTGCCATCCTGTGGAAGCTCAAGCATGGCATTAAGGGTATCGTCCAGATTCCACTTGGACACTGACAGGCTTGGGGCGTTGACCACCTCTCTGGGAAAGGTGGAGACCCATAACCCTTCTTCAAAGCCTGCTGTTATAAAGCAGAGACTGTTTCCGTATCTACTGAAAATAGATATGGTTTCTCATCCTAGGTCAATGAATATTTTTGTAATGGCAAATTATTCCTTCCTGTTATAGAGATGCTAAAAAGGGATGCTAAGAACTGCCTCAAAAGTTCACTCCTCCCTCCTTCAGGCCTTTCTCTTTCTTACCTAGAGGTATGTGAAAGTAACAGTCAGGAATGAAAGGGAGAAAAGAGCATTTCTGAGAACTCCCAGCTCAGTGCAAAGAACTCTGGCCATCGGTTATAGAGGCCAGGCCTTTATGAAGCCTCTAATCCTAACAGGAAGCCCCTGGATATGAAGCCATGTTCTTCTAAAAGGATGGAGGTGTGTAAGAGGATCTGTGGGCTCATCATGTGCTGCATGATATAACACATAAAAAAGCAAGAGCATCACATGGACGTAGATGGAGGAGTACAAGAAACTCCAAGAAGATGTTGACCAGGGGCCTGTTGATTATTCTTCTTGCTCATGTAGTAGAGAAGGTTTCCAAGTGAGATTTTGGAGGAGGAGAGCTACGGAGATTTGCCAGTATATCTGGGAAGACTTCTGAGAACAGATAAAATAAGAATTTAAATAAATTTATATTAAAAAAAAAAAAAGAATTGTAGGGGAAGTCACAAAGGCATCTGCTACAACAGCCAGCTGAGATTGAATAGCTGATGAAAGGAAAAATGAATCAATTGATCTCTTCCCACTAAACAGGATGCAGTAGGCTCCGTCACAGGATGGACTGTGAAGAGCTACGCGAAAGGGAAGGCAGATTAGATGTAACAGGGAAGAGAAAACAAGAATGCACAGAGAAAGGAACCCAATCGGAGCAACCCAGACAAGAAATGTATCAAATATTGTTGTATATCATATGTTAATAAACACTGATATGCATTAGGCTTGGTAACCATACTTTTTTTTTTTTCTTGTATAGCAACACAATTCTGTGTATTCTTACATAGCATAAAGGTGCCTTCCAGCGAAACCTAGTAATTCAGTGCCATGAAGGAAAAATTGTTTCTTGCCACAAGTTAGGTGAACAATATCCTGACTTTTAAGTTAACTCCCACGCTTCTCTAATACCGAGGAAAATGTAGTCTAGGTCGAGGAGATCCTCTGGACTCTTCTATAGAAATGCCCCGAAAAGAACGAGCGGCGACACTGAATCTATTATGAACTGGTGGACGGTGAGAAAGATTATGCTGTAATTTTCATCACTTAGGAACTATAGAATATTAGTGCCTTTAGTAAAGGCCCCTCTAGATTGATGATTTAACTGCAACGTTGCATAATAATTATACAGGCAATATGAAATCTTCAGCAGCTTGTCTACTTTTCACTCTTATCTGCAATCTCTTATACTCTGTAGTCTCGTAAATGGATATAAAGAAAATGGTTCTGATTTTTTAGGGCATCACTAAAAATGCTAATTAAACCTGTAAAGATGGGCCTGCTGAGAATAGGGTATCAAATGCACGAGCTCAAGGATAAAATGTCACACTGGGTCAGTGTAAGGCTTGCTTGAATTTGGAGAAGAACCAGCCAGTTCTTGGTTGTTGTAGTTTCACGCTGTGTTTGTGGTATATTTTGCATTGATTTATGGTAGGCTGAAGCAAATGTTATGGAATTTCATTTGCGAGTGGGAAGTTTCAACGGAATGAATTTTTCTTTAGGGTAGTCTTCAGAGTAGAAGAAGAAGAATTAGTATTTATGGCATTTGTCAATCTTTAAGATGTGCCTGTGAAAAGGAATTAAACCACCCAAACTCCCTTTTAGAGTAGGCTTTTATATTCCCAGATATCTTATTTGCTTGATAAAGTGTTTTCACCACTTCATTTGTGTGCTTGTTAGCGATGTCTACACCGCTGGCAGTTTTAACTGCTCGCAGGCTCCAGAGAGAAATACACTTTTGCGTTTTTTTTTGCCCCGGTGTTCTCCTGTCAGTCGTACGGGGCTGGGCTGCGGAAGACGGAGAGTTGGTTTTACTTGCTCATGCTGCACCGGGCGATGGGCAAAGAGGGGGTGCACCTACTGTGCTCCCTAAAACACGTTACGTGGGAAGTGTACTCTCCGGAGAGTAGAAAAAGTTGCATGTGCAAATGTGTGAAACTCTGGGATCATTTGCTCTTTGTGGGTAATTTTTACATTAGGTATACAGTAGCAACCACTTAAATATATAACCTCGGGGTATAGTAAATCTTTTCGTTTTAGTAGCGCTTACCTCCACGGGAATTTCTTTCTATACCCTTACCATAAATTGGTTTGAAGCAGATGTGTTCATTAATTGGGTCTAATAATGATTATAATTTATTCACTCTCTACTGCCCGGGATTTTATTCGCTATAGAGTTCATAGAATAGAATCATAGAATCATCCAGGTTGGAAGAGACCCTTGGGATCATCGAGTCCAACCATCTACCCTACACTACAAAGTTCTCCCCTACACCATATCCCCCAACACCACATCTAAACGTCCCTTAAACACATCCAGGGATGGTGACTCAGCCCCCTCCCTGGGCAGCCTGTTCCAATGCCCGACCACTCTTTCTGTGAAAAATTCTTTCCTAATGTCCAGTCTAAACCTACCCTGCTGGAGCTTGAAGCCATTCCCTCTCGTTCTGTCATTAGTTACCTGTGAGAAGAGACCAGCACCAACCTCTCTACAGTGTCCTTTCAAGTAGTTGTAGAGAGTGATGAGGTCTCCCCTCAGCCTCCTCTTCCTCATACTAAACAGTCCCAGCTCCTTCAACCGCTCTTCATAGGATTTGTCTTCCAGGCCCTTCCCCAGCTTCGTTGCCCTCCTCTGCACTCGCTCCAGCACCTCGATATCTCTCTTGGATTGAGGTGCCCAGAACTGGACACGATACTCCAGGTGTGGCCTCACCAGTGCTGAGTACAGGGGGACAATCACCTCCCTACTTCTGCTGGTCACGCTATTTCTAATACAAGCCAGGATGCCGTTGGCTTTCTTGGCCACCTGGGCACACTGCCGGCTCGTATTCAGCCGCTTGTCAATTAGAACCCCCAGGTCTCTTTCTTCCAGGCAGCTTTCCAGCCACACTTCCCCAAGCCTGTAGCAATGCACGGGGTTGTTGTGGCCCAAGTGCAGAACCTGGCACTTGCCCTTGTTGAAACTCATGCCATTGATCTTGTCCCAATGATCCAATCTATCTAGGTCTCTCTGTAGAGCTTCCCTATCCTCCTGGGAATCAACACTCCTGCTTAGCTTGGTGTCATCTGCGAACTTGTTGATGATACACCCTATGTCCTTGTCAAGATCATCAATAAAGACATTAAACAGAAATGGTCCTAACACTGAGCCCTGAGGCACACCACTTGTGACCGGCCGCCAGCTGGATTTAAATCCATTGAGTCTAGTTATCATTTTATGAAGTGCTCCTCTTGAAGGGTAGGCTTGGTGGGTCTCTGTCTTGCGAATAACTGATACACTGGTGTATCCATCTCAATACTAATGTCTGATAGTAAGGATCAGCAGGATTGGGTCCAACAGTTTTGAATGTTCTTTTGAAGTACAAAAAATTTACTGGTTTTTGATGTGTCATTGATAAGATATACAAGAGCTTTTAGACTGCTGAGTTTTCACTGGCACTATGGATGCTTTTCAACAGCAACAAAAAGCCTGGTTGGCTCAAATAATGCTGTGTGAATGGCATTTATGTAATAGCCGCTTGGCACTATATATATTTGTTTGAAAAGACAATTGATGATATTTTGGGCTTATAACAAAATAGCTCTTCTTAAATACATCCTTTTAGAGAAACTGTGGCTATATTTATCATGCTCAGAATCTCAGCCTAAAAGCTTCTATTATTGTTAAGTCAAGCTCTTACACAACTAACGATTAGTAGAAGTATTTCTAGAACTTTATTGCCAATCATGATATATGATTTTTTGAAGCATAAATGTTCTCAGTTTGCTTTCATCCTTGTTCCTTTCCTCCTCCGCAGTCCTTGGTGATCATGTTGATCCTCCCCGCGTTCCCCGCGTCTTTTGTCTATGTGCCATTTTCTGCACCCAGATGTTTATGTACTAAAACAGATTGTGGGTTTTGCCTTTTCCCTGGGTAACACTATGACATCTGTATTTAGTTTTTTGCTGCTGTTGTTGTTTTCAAGTGTGTGCTGCCATCTATGGAGTAATCATTGGAATAAAGCTGATACAAAAAGATGTGTATATATGTGATATTAAAATATAATATATAATGATGATCTAGCTAGATCATCTAGCTAAAGATCTAGCTGGTGGAGGAGGTATCATAGGGCAGTTGGCCAGATCTCAAGAAATGCTGTTTTGCTGTAGTGCCAGTTCTCACATCAAGCACAGGTGAAAGCATACTGTTGAGTTATTCAGTAGGTTTATTTATACTGGATGTACTACCAGGGCAGCCTGACAATTAAAATAAGGTTGCTTTGTCTTCTAATCCCATAACTCCTTCCTTTTCCTTCCCCGTTACCTTTCACGTGTCCTGGTCCTTCAGTCCAAGTTCTGTTTATTATATCTTTCTTCATTTGTTTTTAAAGCTTAATTTTAATTCCTTGTTCTTCCCCAGCAGCTTGTTAACTGGCTTCACGCCTCTCCCCTGTGTCCAGTTTCAACCTGCCAGGTTCCAGGTTTCTCTCCTTCAGGTCCCTTCAGAAGATCAGTCCCCATGCTCTCTCTCTTTCATAGCACTTTGTCACTTGATATCTATTTTAGAGTATACATTTATCGCAATACATTTATTCAAGTTGGTCTGGAAAGCACTTGGAGAAGTAATTTTCTCTATACTTCTGTGCAGTGCCGTGGTGTATCTGTGCGTGGATAGAAGCTATCAGCTTTTATCTGGATATTTATTCATATGCTTTTCAGCTTGTAAATTTTGACTAAGGATTTTAACGCCTTACAGCCTTGGATAGGATTATGTCTATGAGGTCCTGGTCATCAGATTTCTATTTATTTGAGTTAGGAGATGTGCCAGAGACCAGCTATGTCTTTAGGTCTTTCCTTGGCAACAACAGCGTTGGAAAGGGGGTATCTGTAACCACTAGTGCTCAAATGCTTTCTTATAACACAAGACACCAGAATCAAAAGGAAAAGTTTAACCTATATGGATGAAGCATTCTTAAAAATATCTTCTGACATTTTCTTCTTATTGCTGAACTTAGAAATTGATCTTATTTCCCAGCATCAGAGACAAAATGAAGAAAAAAAAATCAATGCTGAAGATTGATCAGTGTTTTTCAAAACTGACTTAATAAGATAAAAATCAATGTAGCTGTATTCTTTGCCATTATTTTATCACCAGTATCATACAAACATGGTAATATTTGATTCTTTAGTTAAATGTGAAAATATTTCAGTTACCTCCTACAGAGCAAAAAAAAAACTTCAGGATGGATTTATTTAGTCAAACTTTGGTTTTCTTTTTAATCCTAATTTTGGAACTTTGAGTTCTACAGAAACTGAAAACAGTGTCATAATTTAAATGCCAGTATATAATTTTTCCTTTAATCACAGAGATTTAAATAGAACAAATTATTACTTGTATTTGCAAATTACAAGCTCTGCTCCTCCCTCCCTCCTGCAAATAGCAGTTCCATTTCGCTTGGTTGAAAGATTTGTCCTCAAAAACTTGAAGGTAAGCTTGGGCACCTCATTTCCCCAATGGCAAACTTGCAGTACTTTGACTTTAGAGCCTTACTGTACAAACGCACTGGCTGATTAATTTATTTCTTTGCAAAAATAAGCAGGTCATTTGGGGGTTTCTGTTGTGTTTTTTTTCCCCTCAGTGGCCATTTCCCTTTTTTATCTCTGCTGTCCCCAATAATATTAAGATCCCGTGATCTATTTAAAGAAAAGTCTTAAAAAATTGTCTTCTGTAATATCAGTGAAGCGGTCTCTAAGCCATGAGGTTGGCTAAACAGTTGAGAGGTATTTTAAAAAATAATTTGCATTTTAATATTTCCATTCTTGTTTACTTGCTATCTTGGGTTTAGCCCTTTGGGCTTCTAGTTTGAAATTTCTCCTAACAACTGAAGGCTAGAAAATGTCCTTTTAAGAAAGAAAGTCAAGTCTCACACAATCACTGGGAGGTGTGAACTGAGATTTTTAGGGAAATACAAGACAGTGAAAGACCCCTGATAAAATCCTAGATATTGGTGAGCCTCTGGTAATGACATCTTTTGTTTTAAAGATTTATTTAATGAGAACAGAAAGACGGATTTCTGCGTAAATGTCTTATTGATTTGCATCCCTATCTGTAAGATGTGCCAGATTGTCATAAAATAGGAAATGCAAACCTAATAGTAGGTAGGTACAGGTTTTGAGAATACAGGACTTAATGAGGTTCTCTGTCCATCCAGTTACTTTTACCTTGCTTTTTTCATATTCCTTAACTGATTGATAAACGTAGTGAGGTTGCTGCTTTCCTCGAGTAGCTCTGAGCAGCGGTAGGTGCATTCATGGACATCAGAGTCATTCTCTCCATCATAAACTGCATTATAGATGCTGTCTGTGATGGCACAACAAGAGAGCTTGCACTTGGACCTCTCCTCTCCCTTTCCTCCCCGCTCCATACTGCGAGAGGGAAGTAGCACGGCGTATTGCGTAGCTAAAAGGTTATCAATTTAGCTATTGCAAAGCTAAAAGGTTATCAAGCCTGAATTTGTTACACCTCTGAGATTGGCAGGCAAGCATTCACAACGGCTATAGAACTCCGCGGCTCATCGCCACGTGAAGCTGGACGCCCTGAGAAGACAGATGATACCGGATTGGTTTTCTTGTTGCTCTGCAAACAATCAAACAGGCTTAAGCCACGCGATCCGATACTCCCTAATTGACAGCTTTTCCAAGGTTCATTTGCTAACTGAGAGCATGACATGTATTGAAGTTGTTTCTTCATAATGCGTTTGGCATTAACAGGAGAAGCTGTCGAACGCCTCAGACGTCAACATCTCAGCAATAAGATACTTCGCCTCCAGTTTTGACTTTGGAACTAGTGACTTTATGTCTGCAAGGGCGTTTGTAATGAGCGTATGAGGGGACGGGGCATAAGAAAACAGCTTAAGTACGTTTCCCCAAAAGGAAATCCGTGAGAAAGTATTTTTGCTGCTTGGGACATTTGCCTGAGTTTTATGGGTCAACTGTTCTTCTGTCTTTTGGTATAAAACCTTGCTTTCTTGTTTAGCAAAGTACTCACTGAATACTCATTGTGTTTCAGAGGGTTCTTTGATTTTGGTAGATAAATAAGTAGGCATATCGGATTTTATTTATAATGATGAAGAATCTTTGTGTAAAAGACATGCTCAAGGGTTTAACTTGCCTGTGCATCCACAAGAATAAAGTAAAACCCCAAAGAAACCTCTATTTCAAAGAATTCTAACCCTACCCCAGATGAAGCCCGTGTTTGTTTGAAAGAATAAATTACCTGTGCAGGAGAGACCGGGGGATGATTTCTCCGCTAATCTTGTCGCTGGTTTGCATTTGCTGTTTTCTTTTAGCCAGTTTTCATAAACGCTTTCTTAGTTTCTTAGGACACAAATTGTGCCAGAACTTGTAACATTCAGCTGATTGGTTTTTTTTCATTCTGCAGAAGATTTCCACTCTTCCTTGCAACTGTTCGTGTGCTGGTGCCTGGCAAGATGTTCATACAGGGTCTACAAGTACTAAGGAGGAGTTTGGTCACAAATACATCATCATTAATAGCTGCTGCTTCTCCTTCATCCTGTGAACTTGATAGTTACAAGATGAATTTATCTTCGATGTACAAAAAAATGTCTTTTAATTTTACTTTGTTGTTCTTACTTAGTGTAAGTATGTTACTCTAACTATTTAGCTTAATTTCTCTAGCACCTCGTTAAGTTTCCCCACATATTCTTCCTTCTGGGAGGAGTACGTGCCTGGGGAAGTATGAGAAATTTTCCAGATGTTGTCAAAACAGTGAAGGAGCTTGAGTGGTGCTTTGACTAGCGTTGTTTAGGAAGTGGAACACAGCTGTTTAGATGAGGGGAAAAAAATGAATGAATGGGTCAGGAAGCCTTCATTTCACAGGAACAAAGAACCTAGCTTTGACAGAGGTGCCATTTCAAAAAATGCCAGGGAAGAATTGAGCAAAGCCAGATTCTGCTTAGAAAAGCTCAGAAACAAACTTTTTTGAAAGCCTTGAGATCTGGAACTTAAGCACACGTCTCTCCTCCCTCTGTAAACGTCACTGACCTGAATTACTGCAGTCAAATATTCCTGAGCCTTTAGGGGACATTCTGGACCTGTCTCCGCCTAAGTACTTTCTGTTTTATTTGCAAGGTCTGTTGGCAAATGCCAGTTGAGTGCCTGGCAAGCTCTGACTCCAGAAACCCTTCTGTCTTGCAGGGCAAGCACAAGCTGCACGTGGACACGGGACTGGAAGGTTCCTGGTGTGGCCTCATCCCCGTCGGGAGCTCCTGTGAGAGCGTGACCACGACAGGCCTCAAGTGGAACCTCAGTAAGTGAGATGCCTCCGGGGCGGTGGGTTTGACGTTATCCTAACCACACGTTTACACCAGCCTCACCACTGCTGAAAGGCCTTATGTGTTTGATGGCGGAACGTGGCACTGAATCCCTACCAGGCTGTTTTTTTTTCTAGAAATGAAGTTTAAGGTGGCGGGGGGGGCAGGAAGGAAAGAGAAATATATTTAAACCTGAGATATCACAGGCAGAAATGTGTTTTCCATTTGGGAGTCATTGTGCTGTTTAAATAGAACATTTGTTGAGGTCATGATACATTACCATCTTGATACATTGCCCTCCAGGGAGGGGAAGCTGCGAGTGCCTAAACTCCTGGTTATATGCCATAAAGTTACAACAAATAATAATGTGATACAGATTATTAAAGCTACCTCACTTTCCCTGAACTGCTTCGCGTATACTGTCTGTCTGTCAATTCTGAATGAACAGATCTTCTCCTTATTTTAAAGTGGGGAAAGGTGCATTTGATGTAGAACAGGGGTATGTGTCTGTAGAGAAAGGAGGTTTCTTGACCAAAAAAGGCTGAAACAGTCTTCATCCTCCTGACCCCTCCTCCCACACTAAGTCTTTCAGGATGCATTTACTCAGGAAAGTAATGGGGTATTTTAAGTAAAGATTAGTTAAAACTCATGGGAAGTGAAGCAATAATTGAGAGGCTCTGGTCTTGCCGTATGAATTTCACGGCCAGTCTTTAGAGACATCACATGTAGAAAAGGCACGTCATTCTCATGGTTTACAATAGAATCACAGAATCTTCATGGTTGGAAGGGACCTTTGAGATCGAGTCTGACCACAAAAAAAAAAAAAAGTGCCCTCGTTGGCTAATAATTAATCTGAGGTTGATCCACTGTGCCAGCTAGCAGCGCATGGGCTGGTCCAGGGAGTGTCTTGTTCCACTGAGGGTTTGAACACGTGCAGTTGAGGAGGTGGCAGGTATTAGTAGCTTGATTATGGTAAAAGATACAAATTTGGCATGAATTTCAAGATGTGAGACATTTGCCAGGTGAAGAGCTGACTGGCTAGCGATGTTTTCATCCTTTTAAACTGGATTAAGTTTAAAGAGATTAGGGGCCTGGAGCATCTCTCTTAGGAGGAAAGGCTGAGGGACTTGGGTCTTTTTAGTCTGGAGAAGAGAAGACTGAGGGGGGATCTGATCAACGCCTATAAATACTTAAAGGGTGGGTGTCAGGAGGATGGGGCCAGTCTCTTTTCAGTGGTGCCCAGGGACAGGACAAGAGGGAACAGGCACAAACTTGAACATAAGAAGTTCCATCTAAACATGAGGAGGAACTTCTTTCCTGTGAGGATGGCAGAGCCCTGGCAGAGGCTGCCCAGAGAGGTGGTGGAGTCTCCTTCTCTGGAGACATTCAAACCCATCTGGACCCGTTCCTGTGCAACCTGCTGTGGGTGGACCTGCTTTGGCAGGGGGTTGGACTAGATGATCTCCAGAGGTCCCTTCCAACCCCATATCATTCTGTGATTATAAGAGCCGAATGCACTGTAGAAGGGACATTCTCTCAATTTTAGAGTGTCAAATATTTTCCTTTGTACTGGTAAGTAGAGTTGACAAGGCACTGAATCTTCATCTGCTCATCTCCTGTTGTGCAATGGATTCTGTGGCCGGTTCTACTGTCCCTTCTACTGAGGGACTGCTCATTTCTCCATAAATGTTCTGCCTTCCAGAGTGAGGTGGAAGAAGCTCAAACCAGCCTCATGTTAATGAAGGGAGCATCTGCGAAGCCTGCGTTGCTTTGCAAAAGGCTACTGTGTGGATCAAAGTGTGGCACATTCTGTAAGGTTGCTGTCCTTTCTTGTGGTTTTGATTATTGGTTTAAAAAACAAGTTATTTTTCAGATACATCAGAATTTTTTTGAGTTTAATAACATAAAATTTCATCAGATTTACAAGGTGCTCATTAGAAAGATGGGAATTTTAATGGTGGTCTGTTGGCTTCCACAAATTACATGACTGTTACTACTAAATTGTGATTGCCTGACCTGCTGAACCTAAGGAGAAAGGGGTTATGAGTCTGGCTGTGCCAGCTGGAGAGGAATGCACTGGGAAGTTCAATGGTAATAAACAGTGAGTTTGTATCTAGAATTGGGTTGAGATACCAGTTTCTTTGATGTTTATTATTTTAGTTGTGCTGTAATAAATTTTTTCAGGATGCTTAGGGGCATAGCTAGATACGGACCTATGGGGATTTATATTACACTTAATTCAGTCTTTCTTTTTCTGGGGGACAAAAAAGTGTTTAAGTGACTGTTTCCTACACGTTCGCATGACACCACCATCTCTGCTTCTCCCAGCCCTTGTTGCTGTCTGTTTCCAAGAGGAAACCTCAGACCTTTACAGTGTTTTCCTTAGTGATGTGTACGCTGTACCCCATTACAGGCTACGCTTTCAGTCTCACTATTCATGTTTCTCACACGTCGTAGTTCTTTCATTTATTTCTCTGCATTATCACCACAGAGACATGAAAACAAAAGTGATCCAGTCTTCTTCAAATATGTTTAATCTATCTGAGACACCAAGGTCATTACAACCTGAAGCTGCTCTTGTGTCCAAGTGACTACAGCTAAACTTTACTCATCCAAATACAGATTTTGAATTATGTTATTGTTCAGATCCTGATAAAACAAATTGAAGTGTAGTTGCGTCCCCCAAAAAGGAAACCAATATTGCAAATACAGCATGTGGTTAGTTGCAGCTTGGTTGGATTTTTTCCCCTAATAAATAACCTTACGTTCAGATAACCTGAGTTTGATATTAGCTCGCATTGTGTTCATGACTTCTGTGCTGCCTGTAGTTTTGCAGTTACAAAACTGTTAGTTCTCCTGTGAATTGTGATGGAGAAGCAAAGGTTCACCAGGAAAGAAAAGGGAGTGAGAAGATACTGAAGTGTGACATGGGTGTCAGCATTGATGCTGATGGCTGACAGTGGCAGAGCTTTCCCTGGTTGGTTGTTAATGGCACTCTGAGCACGCACCTTCATAAACTTCAATGAATAAAATGCTCTGATTATAAATTCATTTTCATATGTAAATCATGAAAGAAATGGCATTTTTAAGCCAAACATGACATGAAAGGCCTTTTTCTGCAGTTTGTTACGGAATTAATTGAATATGACCTAACAAGTTTGTTTTTAAAGAGTAATTTTTCAGTTCTCAAAATATTTGTTTTAAGCGTCTGGGCAATAAACTGATTCCAGAATTTTAGTTCTGTCTGAACGGTCAAAAATGATGCATCAGGTGAGAGGGGAGCCCTCATTTTTGCAAATAATTTCCAGCAACTCAAAATTCAAATAACACTCCGTTACAAGAAAGAGCTGGCTTCACATCAAGGTTTTTAATGTTTAACACTGATGTCTGTCTGAGCATATCTAGATTACTCTGCTGATTAAAATTTGTAAAACCTTCAAGGGGTAGTCAAATATTATCTGTGTCTAATCTATGGGTCCTGTCAAGAGACTTCATAGCCTCCGAACAGAAAAGCCAAGGATAAATAGCTAAGACAGAAGCTGTATTGGGGTTGAGAGTAGGCTACCAAAGGTCTCATTTTAATGGCTGAATTAGATAAACCTGAAATCTGTAAGCTATTCTGCCAGCAGAGAAACACTGATGTCTTAATTGCATTTTTAATATCGCAGAATTCAGTATTATTTGTGTGTCTGTGTGAAGAATGCAAGAAGTATGCATGCTTTTATTCATGCTTATCTTACCTTAGCTATTTGCTAGCATTTGGCACAAACAGAACTTTCATTCATAGAACCATAGAATGGTTAGAGTTGGAAGGGACCTTAAAGACCATCGAATCCCAACCCCCCTGCCCTGGGCAGGGACACCTCCCACCAGACCAGGTTGCTCAAAACCCCATCCAGCCTGGCCTTGAACCCCTCCAGGGATGGGGCATCCACAGCTTCTCTGGGCAACCTGTTCCAGTGTCTCACCACCCTCACAGCAAAGAATTTCTTCCTAGTATCTCATCTAAATCTCCCCTCTTTCCATTTAAAACATTACCCCTCTTCCTATCGCTCCACTGCCTGACAAAGAGTCCCTCCCCATCTCTCCTGTAGGCTCCCTTCAGGTACTGGAAGGGGCTATAATGTTTCCCTGGAGCCTTCTCTTCTCCAGGCTGAACAACCCCAACTCTCTCAGCCTGTCTTCATAGGAGAGGTGCTCCAGCCCTCTCATCATCTTTGTTCATTTTAGTTCTCATCTTATCGGTGAAAATAACTTGGAGAAGAAAGTGGAAAATTGATTGGAGAAAATATTTTTTATCCATACTTGCTATTGTGCAGCACACATTCAGAACACATTATAAACATATTCTTTCCACTCCCAAAGGGGTACAGATCTTTTCTCTATTAAAATCTGATTTACAGCACAGGAATCAGATAATGCTTTATCTGATTTGACTCACCTGGCTGCTTGCTGATAACAGCTCCCATGTCTAATAAATAAATAACAAAAAATCTAATAAAGCTAGAATTACCCAGCATTCTTCATTAGGTCCTCAGTGGTGCTTTCATGGAAGGGGAATAAGAATGAAGGTGGGAATCAGCTTCACTGTTCATCACAAAAGAGGTTGGAGGGTAATGGTAGGCTTTTCTAGAAAATGGTTCCTACTCTGGGAAATTACCGTAGAAAATAATCTTGCCAAATAATTGACTCTTCATCCCTATGGCCTTTGATATGCTGTATGTCATACCTGTATTGAAAATGCTGGCATGCATATATATATATATATATATATATATATATATATATATAAACTGTGTATGTGATTGTGCTTTCCAGATAATTTTCATGCAAATTTGCTTCTTTAGGCAGGAAGGTAAATTGCTGTAAAATGCTCCCGTTCAAAAGAGCGCCACTGTCATTCCACTTCAAAAGGCAATAGCAATAACAACGGGAGCAAGACCTTTCTCTGACTGTAGCAACAGAGCATCCGCTGACTACTGACTTCACAGGCAGATAAACAGCGTCCCAAATCTTTATGATGCTGTTTACATTATAAGTAAAATTGAAATGTTTGCACTGGTTTTTTCCACTGTTTTACTTCCTTGGGGTTTTGTTGACATTGCATTGTGAATGGGACAAAAAGGTTAAAAAAGCAGTGGGGTTTTATGTCTCGGGAGAAAACGCGGAGTCCAAAAGACAAAAGAAAAGAAGTAACTCTCCTTAAAAAAAAGCCAGGTGAGGGACTGTTGTGGGAAAGGCTGTAAATTAGGACAAGGGACAAGTATCTGTGTGCTAGTGAAGCTGTTTGTATAAGCACTCTGTAAGTTGTTTCATAACTGAGATTGTTTATATGGCACATTTTGCTGCCCCAGTTCATTCTGGCTGAGGCAAACTGAGCGGCGCTCCCAGGAGTAGCTCTGTTTTCAGTGGCAGAGTAAAAAAACTTCACAGCTGGATCCCCTTCTCTGCTTTCCTCTTCTTCCCTCCCTTCCCACGTTCTTCGCTGGCAGAAGGCTCCCAGTCCATCAGCTGGCCTCTATCTTCAGAGCTTTTGGTGATGTATTTTTTCCCTTATTTGTTACAGCTTTAAGATTCAGGGTAGGGTGGGGTGACAGAAATGCTGCTGCTGCTCCCAAAGCTCTGGGTGGTTGTGACCTTTGGCGAGCTGTTTGCCTGCAGGAGTGCTGCTGTCTGCCTTCCAGGGTCACATCATTTATTACAAGGCAGGGCCTGCTGAAATACTTTTCCAATAAAGCAGATGTTCTGATGGTGGCAGCCTGGCATCCCACTGCTTTACTGCCAGTCAGCAAAAGCAACAATGAGGGCATTGCTTAGCGCTTCATGGAGTCATTTCAAACCGAAAAGACCATTTGGCGCGTACATTAAAGGACTGATGAACACGGAGCTCAGATGTGCTGGGCCCCTACAGCTGTATTTGCATTTTTTCCCTGAACAGCAGCTTGAAAACTCAGTCAAGCTTTGTGAAGGGGCTTGAAATGGGGATTTGAGGTCACACATTCGGGCCATTTTGACATATTTCAAGGAATGTTCCGGATCTGGTTCCAGCTCTCCTTTAGCAGGGTCCTGGCATTCAGTTTGGAAAGGCTGCTTTAAAGTGATAAACAGATACGCTCTTCCCGGTCACACTGTTGGGGCAACGTTACTGCTGCAGGACTCCACTTATGGAGAGATTCATGTGAGTACCTTAGTTCTGAACTAGCTCAAACCACTTCCAGTGGTAGGTTTAGCCCAGCTGGATGGCCGTCTTTAACGGGACATAGGGACACGTATATATGACCCTTGCATATAGCAGTAATAGGTAGTAATTGCCAGGAAGGAGTAGAATAAAACTTTCAGAGAGACTTCTCCAGGACAGCTGTGCAGAGAGTGGATGGCTCTCACAACCTAAGTAATACAGAATCACGGAATCTTCATGGTTGGAAGGGACCTTTGAGATCATCGAGTCCAACCATACACAAAAAAAAAAAAAAAACCGAACCCCAAAAAAACCCCAAACACCATCCTGAAGTAAACTGGGAGACATTTATTTATGTCTAGCTACATTGCCATGGCCCACTGCGACTACGGAAACTGATTTCATTATTAATACAGAGGTGAAAGAGTTGTCAAGAGAGGAAAATGCTGTTCTTTCCCTCACGTCCCCTGTGTTACTTCAGTCCCTCCTTCTGCAGATGGAAATGTAACCTGGAGGTATGAGGAAATACACGCTGCCCAGCTTTGGTGCAAGTAATCCCCATCTCTCTGGCGGCAGTAGGTTGGTGAGAATACTAACACCACGTGGAAATCCAAAGCAAGCTGCTGCTACTGAAGGATCCGAGTTGTAAAGGCGAAGCACCTTTCTGGGGAAGAGCGAGACCTGCAGAGAGCCGGAGAGGTGCCAGTTAGATTGGTGGGATCCAAAGTAATTCTGTGGATTTCAGCGGTGGCTCTCAATTTTCCTCAGTGAGTGCAGGGGCAGAATTTGTCCAAGAAAGAGATCTTTGAGTTTATACTAAAGACATTTAACCCTAAAGGCATTCTCATCAGTCAACCTGCCCGTATGGATACTGGGAAATCATCTCATTTAGCCAATGGCAGAGGCAAAGCTGGAACATAATGGTGTACTTGAATGAAAGTCAGTGAAAAATTGGCCAGAGTGCAAACACCCATTTGTCATATTCCTTGCAAATATACTTTAATTGTTTTCATAATTAAATGCCCAGAATCGGCCATAATAAACGTAAATGTCACGCTGCCGAGAGATTTCCAAAAACAAGAAAGCTCTCTGAGGCATGTGGTGAGTTATTGCCGGTTCCCAACGTCTCTGCAGAACCCCAAAAGGGGCAAGGACCAGTAGGGGGACAAATCAATCACTTCTGGCTGGAGCCTCCCAGAGTTAAAAAATGAGGTGCATTTGTCTGTGGTGACTCGGTTCACGAACAAGCGTGCTATTTAGATTTTTGAAGGGTTGTCCGAGTAGATAGGCGTTACCGTTAAGAATTGACTCCTCCTTTCCAATTTGTCTGTGGACCTTTTAGTTCTGTATATTTTTTTAATACGTACTGGTGTATGTGATTGATCTCTTCTCCCCAAAAACATGACACTGAGGGAAATTATTTCCTCTGCAGTGATCTATTCCTGTACCTTAACGGCAAACAATTTTGGCTCTTCCCTCTACAGTGTCTCAATTCTTCACTCGCTGCTCCCTTTCTAAACACTTCCCGTTGTATCCGAGGGGGCCCTGCTCCCTCCCAGTTTTTGCCTCTAGATGTTTGTGGAAAAGAAGAGGTGGATTTTTCCTTGCTGTTATGTGAAGTTCTGGAGGGGACAAAAGACTGGTGAATGTCGTCACTGATTTTTGTTGTATGCTTCTAAAAAGTTACGTTTTGGCTGTAAGTTGTTCATGGCATCCTGATGTGTAATTAAAAAGCCGTTAACAACTGACTGCAGTGAGTGTACTCTGGAACTATTAATTTTAGATGCACATACCAATTACAGACCACTAAGCAAATCTGATGTTTTCAGGTGAGTTGGAAAATAGAGTTGTCTGATAGATGAATACATGTCTTGCCATAGAAGCAGCTGGGTCCTCTTCTGGGCAGTAAATCCACATGGGGGAGTCAGGGCAAGAGCAGGAAGGGGAAGAAAAAAGAGGGCAAGAGTGACAAAACTGGGATGTCAGGAGATGGCATTTGGGGTTAGGAACATGTTTTGGAGAGGAAAAAAGGGCAGATGACATGAAAATGTGGGAAGATATTAATACAGAGATTGAGAGAACGGCAGCCAAGCTGGTGAGGGGTCTGGAGAATGAGTCTTCCGAGGAGAGGCTGAGGGAGCTGGGGGTGTTCAGCCTGGAGAAAAGGAGGCTGAGGGGAGACCTTCTCGCTCTCTCCAACTCCCTGAAAGGAGGGTGTAGCCGGGGGGGGTCGGTCTCTTCTCCCAAGTCCCAGGCGATGGGACAAGAGGAAACGGCCTCAAGTTGCACCAGGGGAGGTTCAGATTGGAGATTAGGAAAAATGTTTCCACGGAAAGGGTTCTTAAGCCTTGGACTGGGCTGCCCAGGGCAGTGGTTGAGGCCCCATCCCTGGAGGGATTTAAAAGCCGGGTTGCCATAGTGCTTAGAGACATGGTTTAGTGATGGTTTTGATCAGAGTTGGGTTGATGGTTGGACTAGATGATCTTAAAGGTCCCTTCCAACCCGGACAATTCTATCATTCTATGAGAACAGAGGTGTTTTAAGTAGACAGTTGACATCTTCCCTTTTAAAGCACTGAATTTAGCCCCAAAATTCTCAGTCTTATTATTGATCTGTTGTTAGCAATCACCTCCCTCGTTTTCTACTGCTCTCCAGGCATAATAACCTACTTCTGCTTCCAGTAAACTGGTCAGCTCAAGCGGTGCAGGCCTGTCCACAGGGTCTGCCTGGGTATTGATCCAGCAGCAAAAGATGGCATTAGACATTTGATTTGAAAATGAGAAGGAAAACTCTTTACTTGTGCTCTTCTGGCTACCAATTCAAGATACTGAAATTAGGGAAAACCATAAACAGAGAAATAAAATTAAGTAGTGTTTTTGGATGTAATCGGGTTCATAGGTTCAGGACACCGCCACCGTTTAGCGTCTCAGGTGTATTCTCTGGGAATGAATCTCGAGCCTTAGTTGAAGGTGCAGATTTGTACAATCTCGGCCTCTCCCACCCCAGAAACTGAGACACCTGGAAGAAATAAGGTGAAGTACTGCTGGAATGGGGGATTTTCTTGTCGTTCAGGCAGTTTACTCTGTGCCAAGTGCTCTAGCTACTTACAAGTTAGCTGTTCATTTCTCTTAGCACCCGAGCTGAGCTCTCAGCACCCTGACGTTCCTGCCTTGGTCCTGTAAAGCACAGGATCCTCCACAATGAAAGCTGTGGTATCTTCTTTAAGACACCCACCCACTTTTGACGTTAATATGCCTGTGCCTTTGCTCTGGAACAGTTTAGCGGTTGCAATGGCATTATCAATTCCCTTGTAATAAGCCACATACCGAAACCCGTGAGGAATTTAATATGCATGCATTCAATGCAGTTTAAATCTATGCAGTAAATAAGGCGTAAAGCCCTACGATGAATCAGAGCTCGAAGTGTGTCGGTTAAGAGAATACTATTTACTGAAAGAGTCTGGCCTGCTTGGTTAATGTGACTGTAAAATTAAAAGATGAAAGCTAAAGAACCTGAATTAAAATTTCACAGGTGAACTTGAATTGTGGCATCCCGAAGCTCTCAAGTCCATAACTTTTCAGCCTTAGCATTTTTTAGGAGTCATCTTCTATGTGTGTTATATCCAAATGAATGTGGGTCCCTGTACTATTAACAGGTCTGGAGCTCGTCCCATTGCATCAATACAAGTCTAGGTCAGTATGTGGGAGCTGAGTTTCCTGTGTTATCTACATTTGGAAGCTTTTCCTTGTGTTTAATAAGAAAATATTGATGAAACCTTTCAAATAAGTACAAACATTTGTAGTATATTTTAAGTGGGTGGTGATACATATCTTAAAAAAAAATAGTAAATCCAAATAAATGGACGTGGGATGGATGTCGAGATCTTACAATCTGTACAGCTTCCTGTGACATCACTCCTGAAAAACCTAAAAAATGTTCCTCTTTTATAAGTTTTCAGTGTTGGGGATTCCTTTATAACAGCTTCTTTAGAAAGCCTGCTCCAATTAGATTTTTTTTTTTTTCCTTTCCCTATTCTGCGGATATAGTATGTGATAAATATATTCTCATGCTGTTAAAGATTAGAAGACAGCATTTGTAACCTAATTGCCAATAAGAAATCTCAGGATTGCACGTTTAGGTTTCCCAAGTGCAGGGCATTACTCTCTGATTTACACAGGCACCAGCAGTACCCCTGTATCACTGCTGATTGGCACGCCCCTTAATGATGCTGTTTATAAGACAATTTTCTAATCAGCTGCGTGAACACTCATCAGGAGCTCGCTTCTTGATTTAAAGCAGAGGAGTTGGGAGAGAAAGATAGGGTTTGTTTTGCTTATAAAAACAAACGAGGACCAAAGCAAGTTATAAAGAGAAATATCAGGGGGTTTTTTGGTGGGTTTTTTTTTTTTTCATTTTGTACAGCGTTGACACAGTGAGGCAAACCACAATTACACAGGGCTTTGATATCATGATGGATTATGCATTTAAAAGCTCAATGTAGAATTCAAAGCTGTGGCGTGGATGAGTCAGTATTCTTCAGGGTATTTCCGTCGTGTATTTTGAAATTCGATGATGATAGCTTGAATGTTAACATTCTGGGTTTTAACAGGTATTGTATTTCCAATCATTATTTAATCATAATGACGTGATTTGATATTGTAGATAGTCTGTTGGGTCTAGTCAGTTGAAGCTGAAGCACGGTCAGTTTTCCATTCGTTTCCCATGTCAAATTTTTGTTTTCATCCCAATAAATTTAGCCAACCCTCTCTCCCACTGGAAAAAATAATTAATTATTCCTTGCCTTCTTCCTATCTTATTGTTCTGTAATGAACAGAACAGCTTTAATTTTTAAAATGTTACCTAAAACACGTGTAAGCTGGATCTAGTGAGTCCAGCATGGAAACAATTCATTATCTGATTTAAGAGGTTTTAACAAGATGAGCTCCAGTTGACCACCCGTGCAATTTATGAATCGCTTTGGTACACACAAATAAAGTACCTCTTCTAAATTTATCCCCAAGTAATCATTGTAAACCCCTTGTAAACACGCCTTGCTATCCTGTGGTCCGTATATCCAGTGTGTGTTGAAGAATTCATGTTTTATGAAAACATTAGAGCTTTATTAAGAATTGCACGTTGCCATTAATATCAGTATGTTAATCTAGAGGTGCCTCTGTCCCTTTCTTCACTGAAACAGAGCAACTTGAGCCCCCGATTCATCGGAGGATTCGGGCATCCATGTGTTTCCGTATGTGTGACTAGTTCCGTGGAATATAAAGGGATTATCCAGTGGGTAAAGTTAAACATGTGCAGAAGTACTTACTACAAGTCAAACTCTGCAGCGGGAGATATAACCTTCAAAAATGCCTGGAATGGCTTTTCTGTATGTAAAATAAGAGGGTAGTGACTTTAATCTCAGTCTCTGGGGTTAGCTGTCAGTGCTGGTTCCTATTTGAATATCTCTTCTCACTCACCAATACTATAAAGCTCCCGTTTCTAGCTCTGCACATTTTTTATGTATTGCTGGTTGGCTGCAGTAATTTACATGATTTCTTCCTGATTTTACTGTTGAATGTCTCTGGGCAAAGCATGAAGACATAGTAAGACAAATGGCTTCCAAATATTTCTTGCATCTGGCTTCTTTGCTCGTAGTTAACAGATGTGGTTTCCTACCAATGCAGCTGTCAGGTCCGCGCATCAAGTAAATTTTTCACGTGAGGATTCTGGAAAAAAAAAAAAAAAGGGTTCTGCATACCTACCAGAATTTTCAAACAATCATAAAGTTTTAATTAAAATAGCCAAAAGCATTAGAATATGGTACACGTCTGCACGGTTGTAACAGAATAAAACGCTCTGGGTAGAACGAATCAACCACAGTGGATTTGAACTATTTTGTTTTTTTTTTTTTTTACGCTGCTAAATATTTGCCGCACTTTTGTGGCATATGTAAAGCAAGGTTTTCAATCCACATTAAACCCATGTCTGCAGCCAGTGCAAGGTGCTCACTGGGGAGCAGGGAAAATTTTCCGCATCGTGTTCCGGGCTGGAATGTACAAAACACAAACATCAACATAAATCTTCCTTGTACTAGAATAATTAAGTATTGTTCCTTTTTGATTTTAAAATATGAAGGGTTGCTCTGTTTACCTTTTAAACATTCCCAAAAGCCTGCACACTGGTTTTTGGCGAGTGCAAATCAACAAATGCTGGCAATACTCTGAAAGACAGCTTTCTGTTGGGAGCTTATGTAGAGATTTATGGTGCTCATTTGCAATGTACAGTCGGAAGGTCGATTGGTTCTTCAGAGCTTGTGCCTGACGCTTTCCCTTTGCTGCCGCCTTTTGTTACCCTGTGTGTTTATGTTAATGCAGTTCTGGAACGGACCTGCACCATTTAAGACTTGCCTTGGATTTTTGGGAGCCCTCCTCCTGATAATTAATTTTACATCCCAAATATCTCAAGCAAACATTGTTGTCGGCGCATCTTTAGATTAGCTTGTGTTTCTTTTAATGCCTCCGCAATGACTTTAGTGTTCCAGCTGAAATCATCAACCTCAGAAGAATTTTACTCACAGCTGTGAAATTCACTTTTGCCAGTTTACGCCATTCTCTAACTTCCTGGGGTAATGATTCCCTAGATGTTGGTCAGTCTTGGTTTGGCACCCGAGTTTCCTGAATTCCTCTGCCAATTTTATGGTCTGCCTCCTCTGATGCCATTTTCAAGAAATCCTTCAGAAGTTAAGGCAGTCTTAAAAAAAAAAAAAAAAAAAGAATTAAAAAAATAAAAAATCCACACAAGCAAAAAACCCCCAAAAAACTTAATCATCGTCATGGCCCGGCACCACTTGCTGACTCAGCGGGTGGCAGACCAGGCTGGGGATCTGGCAGTAGGGCTGGAACACATCATTAGCTCTCATTAATATACTGCCTCTCTGCTGTCTCTCTTCTCCTCCTGTTTGTCTCGTTAACTCTTTGGGGCAGGGACTGTCTACTGTGCTGGGTCCGTACAGCGCACCCTGTCCTGCCTGGTAGTCACATATTTCAGGGCTAAACATAATTAATTGCAATTGGGAGGTGACTTCTGGAGTTACAGTTGAAAGTTAATACCAGGGGATGATTCCTGATTTTAAATAAACACATATTCTGTGTGCGTTAGAGGCTGCGTCTGGGTGACTATCCTCAGAAATTGTACTGTGGAAAGAGAAGGAATTCATTGTTTGACATACAGTGCCATCTACAGAATAGGTTGTGCAGCCTCCACTTCATACGTTATATGGGGTTTTGGGGGTTGGTTTTGGGTTGGTTTGTTTCTTTTTTTGTCACGGCACAGTTGACATTCACGGCTAGGGAGCGCATTAGAAGTTTTTAGCAGGTGCCTGCAGAATTGGAGGATGAGGATGAAAGTTGGAGAGCCCCGGGGCATAGCCGAGCTCTTGGTGAAGTTCTGGGATGCAGTTCCTGCTCTCTCAGCTGCTGCCAATTGGGAAGTCGATTCTCTCCCCCAGGGTACCCGAATGGGAGGTGGGTTGTGTGGTTGTGTGCTTGCCCACCTCAGCTGTGATCTGCAATGTCTGTAGGCCAGGCTTCATCAACAGCACTCTTTATTAACTTTCTCTTAGAAGCCTAAATTGTTGGAGTCTTTTGGTTTGGGGGCTTTGGGGGGCTTATTTTTTAAAATACAGCTATTTCTACAAATACTGCAACTGCACTAACCTTCCTAGCAAGTGCATGACCTACCACTGACAAGCACACAAAGGTGGAAGAAGGAGGGAAGGGACCAGAGAGGAAAAAGTCCATCTGGGATCGTGCTGTGAACGTGAGGTATGGTAAAGCACCCTCTCAACTGTGTTCTCTGTTAAGAAGGGGTTAAACGTGGGGGAGAAGGTGGGGGTGTCTCCTCCCATGTTGTTACCCCAGCAGTGCTGGAGAGAAAACTGTGAAGCAGCGGTTGTGTGTTTGTGTGGTTCCCTGGTTGGGATGACGGTATTGGCATTGCAGGGGAGAGTTGGATTTAATCCCCCAAATCTTTAGAGTGCTCTTCAGACAAATGTTAATTTTGGTGCAGAAAACTGTGTATGGCAATATTTTTTTTTTTTACCAAGACAGAAAAGGTGAAAAAATACACAAATATCCCTCCTTCCACTCTCAGGAATCCTTTGTGTATGTGATATAACAAATTAAGTTATTGTAGTCGCTGCAGAGCAAACTATTATCTGTCCTCTATTTGTCTAGCTTCTGAATGTTGGAAATTATCTGACCTTTAAGCTGTTGCTAGCTCAAGACCCACTGTTTGGCATGTTCAAATTAGCGGGGTTGAAAAAGAGAAATGGGAAGGGAGGGCTGAGAATGAATTCTGACATCCAGGGCAGATACATAATAATTTTCTGGCAGGTGATCTCGCAGAGGAGAAGGAGGAGGGAAAAAAGAGTGGGGTCTTTGGATTTTGGTTTTTTTTTTTACAGTTAGATGTGAAATTCAATGTATTTAAAGTAGTAGCGGAGATAGACTGGGAGGCTGAGTGTCTGAGACGGCTGAAGTTGCGTGTTAAATAGAGTTTATGAGACTCCTGTGCCATTTCTCACCTGCACTGTCACAGTCAGTACATGTGAGTGTGTAGGTGAGTGGGGGTGTATGTAAATAATAATTCCTCTTTATTTAATATACATTAAAGCCGAGAAGGGACAGAAATACGAGTTAGCAGAGTGCTGCAAAATGTGAAGGTAATTATGTAGTAGTTATCCTCAACATTTCCATCTTTAAAGTGGTTTTGAACTGCTTAAGTGCAGCAGTTACTGCAGACTGTGATTAGATAAATGGATGCAAATGGTAATTGTAACTGATGAATGATTGATGATGGCTTTATATGTTTATCGTTATATACCGTTGTAAACACTTTCTTCCTCAGCAAGGATGGAGCCTGTAGGCAAAATGATGATGTATTGAATATGAATTCAAACTGTAATATTTTAAAGAGTATACAGGGCCAATATTGTAGTCTGGGGTAACCACGGAGCTGTTATGTGAGTAACTGGTGAACTTCGTCATTAATATAGAATGGTAGAATTGTCTGGGTTGGAAGGGACCTTTAAGATCATCTAGTCCAACCATCAACCCAACTCAGATAAAAACCATCACTAAACCATGTCTCTAAGCACTATGGCAACCCGGCTTTTAAATCCCTCCAGGGATGGGGCCTCAACCCCTTCCCTGGGCAGCCCATTCCAAGGCTTAAGAACCCTTTCCGTGTCAACGTTTTTCCTAGTGTCCAGTCTGAACCTCCCCTGGTGCAACTGGCTGAGCAGCAAACTTCTCCCAGCTGACATTCAGGGTCTGAATACAAGTACAGCTGGGAAGGTGGGTTAATAGGAGAGAGCTTGAAAGTGCAGATGGGAAAGCTGAGTGCTGTTGAAGGACAGCTTTGAGTGGGGTAGTCTCACCAATCCACTGCTCAAAAGAAGAAGAGAAGACACCATTTCTCTTCATTCTTATATTGCTTCTCATGGCTCCTGCCGTTCTTCTCAGCTTTCGTGTCCTGTCTCCTCAAGTCAACCTCTGTGAACTTCTGGCCTGTAGATTGTTGAGGTCTATAAGATGTTTACAGTGCAGTATTTGACAACCAGGGGAGTAAATGTTGTATATCCCCATTGTAAGAGCCATTTAGGACAGAACAACTTTGTGTGGATAATTGGAAGTTGATGGGGACAAGGAGACAAACAAGGATATCCCTAGAAAAGCAGGGCTGGGTAAGAGGTTCATATAATCTGAATGATGCTATAGTTCTATTTGATTTGTCACCTGCCATTTGCTAATTATTAATCACAGTAGCAACATTTGGCAGTTAGATTAATTTAAAGGGATTTTTATTGCAGCAGCTTGAGCTTAATATCAGCTTGTTGTGCATCATACAATGCAAGAAGTAACCTGTGGTAATTAAATTACAGGCTAAATCTTGGTTCTGCATCAATTATTCTATTCACTGAGGAAAGAATAAGCAGGATATTATCGAAGAAAAGCCCCAGATCGTTAGCAGCCCCTGCTCCCTGCTCTGTTCCTTTGCATCACTTCGCCTGCAGTGCTGAAAGCTGGCTGTTATTTTTCCTATGGCATTGTAGAACTGACAACGAACTTGCCAGCTTTTCTATCCCTTGCCTGCCCTTGGGTTTGTGGAAAAGAAGTGAATTAGGTTCTGTTTTGTTGACCTTTTAGATGCAAGGGAAATGGTAGTCCTGGTTGCTTACACATCACAGGCTGCCAGGCTATTGTCTGCATTAACCTTTGTGGGGCACCCTGATGTGATTCTTACCCTGGAACCAGCAACCCAGATGCCGGAGAGGATTGGGAAGGGATAAATCGGAGGTGCCGTGCCAAACAGCTCGGCTAAAGACTTTTTTTCTCCTGCACTGAAGAAAAGGTATTCTGGATGTGTTTAACTACTTAGCTGGTCTGCGAGTCCTGTAATTTGCTTAGCCAAACAGAACTTCAAAACAGATGGTTTCTAAATTTGGGGAAAATAACCATTTCAGTATTTTTTTTCCCTGTGCAGTCTGCAGTTATGCTTTAGTACTGAAATTATTTGAAAATTAAACCGGAAAATAGAATTGGGATCTTTATCAACTGAATACTAATTTCAGGAACATACAAATTTTTTACTGTGTGTTAGGTTTTCATCTGCACGTTTAGCCTAAGATTTGCTTATGCTCTGATTTAGTGTTTCTTGCTGCTTACTTGCATAAATGCTACCAAATCAGTCAGTCGGAGTCACCAGTGTATTTAGTTCCCAGCTGCATTTGCTAATAAAAGGAAGAATGACTAGTTCCCTCTTCACAGAGGAGGAAGTGGAGAAACGTAAGGAAATAATTCATTGCACTTATATAGTGCCTGCCATCAGCAGTTTATTTAGGCTCTTTACCAAAGGTAAGTAGATTACCTTCTCTGGAACGCTTTTTTGTTGTGAAAATGCTTCATTCCCAATCTCTTCGTTGAGGAAACTGAGTCACGGGGCATTTGTCTGGTCTGAGATTGTAAGTGAAGCTAATCAAAAGGTAGGAATCCAAGTGTCCTGGGTTTGGGGATGTTTTTTTATCCTGATAGAAGTAAGTCAGGACAGAGGAATTCATTGTTTGATATTTAATATTTTTTAATATGTATTTAATATTATCATACATAGTTACTATGTCCAAAGTGTATCTAGTAAAGTTATATTTAGAAATACTGCTTTTCTTTTAGAATGTATCGTCAACTGTTGGTCGCTTTGTGTGCGTCCATCCCTGAAGGTAAAGAGGTTGTGTAGGTGTGAAAATAGAGTTAAATTCAGTTTCCTAAAAAAAACTCAAGCGTAATAAATATTTGATCTCAGCTTTAGCAGCCCTTTAACTGTTAGTTGTCGGTGTGAGAGCACCTGTGTGCCCTCAGGTAACCTTGGAGATAACTCGTTACCCAAGAACTGAAATTGTCTTGGGTTGGGGATTACTAGAGGGAATTTTAGGGATATGACTCATTTGATTCAAGTCTTTGCTCCTTCAAGCAAGCGTGTCCTGCTGCGCCCAGCCAGACTCCATCGTGCAAGGCAGAACGGGGCTGTGGAACTCATGGCCACGGGATGCTGTGTGGACCACAGATATAAATGGATACAGGAGAAAACTTGACAAGTTAAGGAATAACAATCCAGTCAACACGGTGATAAAGTCTCCACCTCAAGAAATCACTGAAACTAAAGGTCGTTTTAGGAAGGGTGTGCTGAGGGAAATGCCGTATTTCCCTGTCTTTAAAGTTCTTTCCTAAATACCCATTATGGACCATTGCCTGAGGCTCCTGTGTCGGTGTCCTACTAACATAAATCCTTGGAATGAGGGCAGTGGCTGCTGTCGTGCTCTTTTGACCCTTAGAGTCTGTAGCTCTTTTTCTTCCTGAGAAAGCAGTTACATCCTTCCTTTTGGCCTTCTCTTCCAAGCTGTTTTGTCCTCTGCCCTGATTAGGGACTCATCATTTCACTTTAAATTGTCCTTTCTTGGACAGAGGACTAGAACTCTACAGCCTTCTTCAGAAAGCATTCCCCAGTACGACGTACCGCCTGTACCGTGGCGATAATACGTGTTTATCTCTCTTGAAAACATCTAACCTGCCACATCGTTTTTTTAACATCTCTAGGCTCTGTCTGCTAGTGCACTATTGGGCTGCTGTAAAATACAGCCTTCGATTGCTTGCTAAATTGTCAAACTCGGTTGGCAATCGAGAGTCTGCCTCAGCATTTTAATGGGCTTTGCCTGCGAAGGTTTCAGAGGAGGACTTTTTTGCTCCTTGAAAATCTGCTTTCTAGCTGGGGTTCCTAAAGGTGGCATTATAGATCGGCAGGCATCAATGGAAGTGGGTTAATGGACCCGAAGCTGGAGTCTGATGCAGAGAACGAGTTCATTTCCCTTCTTACTCTCTCCTGAGTTTTCAGAATTTTTAACTGAGAAAAATGTTGGGGTTGGTTTGGTTGGGATTTTTTTTTTTTTTTTTTTAACAGCGAACTGGTATGATTGTACCTTCCCTTCCAGAGGCTGTGACGCAAATAGATGTGATGTGATAGGGTACGCAGCTACAAGAGCACCTAAAATCTTGAGCTGTAAGAGTAGAGGTACACATAACTGAAAGCAATAGCCATATTATACCTTAGGAAGTTGATTTTTTTATTAAATACTCTTGTTAAGCGATGGGTGCTGACCACGAGCGCGTTCGTAACAGCTCGCCTGACAGGTGGAAACTCCTTGCTGCTTTCCTTAACCCCTCTTCGAGAGGTAATTAAATTGACTTTTAGTTCTCTTCAAATTCAGCCCGTTTGTACCTTCTCTGATGTATATAATCTCTGCTGGCTCAGAGGGAATGCTTTTGGGCATCGAACAAAGCTTTTGCCTACGCCACGTTGCTTTTAGAGTTGTAGTTTTTATGTAAATCAGTTTTAGGACTGAAATGGCAGGCTGGATGTTCTGTGGGTACCTTCTTGGCATGTTGTGTCACCGACTTGAAAGGTAAAACTAGAGTATAATAGCCACTTGATGGTGCTTTCTAAGGGCTGTAACGTCTCTTTATTTTGCTGCAGATACCGTAGCAGCTGCCAGGACCATAAGGTTGCAAAATTCTTACCGCAGCCATTCTAACTCTGTGGCTTTTATGCCACTACATAACATTTATATACAGGGTGATGGGAAAGGAAGGTGAGTGAAACGTGTTTGCCCGTTGCAGTAACAAAATCCAGCATTGATGGGTTATATTTTATTCCAGAAGAAATGCTCCTTTGGGAGTTTCATCTGATCGCATAATTTGCAGCTTCGGTGGTCGTTCCTGTGATCATTGGCCGGTTGTGTAGTAACCAAAATTTCAAGAACGTGTTTGTCTTGAACTGCCTTGTCATGAGTTCACATCTAAATCTGTAAAATATTTCAACTTCAAATTTAGAAAGGTAACTGAATTACGCTATGGGAAGCAGAATGTGTTATTTTTCACATCTTTTAGAAAGATCCTGGTATTTTAGCACCTTGCCTCCGAGGAACATCAGGTGGGTGATATCCTTCACATCCATATATCTAGCCATCACCATGCAAAAGAAAACCTTCTCTCTTCAGTCTGATTTTTTTCAGTCGGATGCTTTGACTAAAGCATTACAGAGCTAATGTAGAAAGTCATTGAAGGAGTATCCAACAAAAAGGTTGTGAATTTTTCCCATATGCAGAAGAGAAGTATTATGGATGTTAGTTTTGCACTTTTTCTTTTTTTGGCTCTTGGTTCTGCAACCTGTGCAGCCTGTTTGCTACAAGAAAAAGGCAAAAAGAGAAAGGAATCCCCAAAACTAAGCCCCTGAGGGTAAATACCTAATCATCCCGGGTGAGCAGTGATTGACCTCGAGCAGGTATAGTCTCTAGTCCAAAAGTGGCACTTCTGATGTAACTTTGCCTTTGTGTTGCATGAGTTGCACCATCCACATCCCGTATTTGCCTGTTCTTTGTGCTTCTGTACCCTAAATTACTCTGTCTCCCCACCATTTAGGTATAATCCTATGTTGGGAGAGAAATAGCCCATGACTTGAAAGTTATAAACGTGAATGGTTCTCAGTCTCGTGTCCCGGGCTCTACAGAAAGGTAGGGAAACAGCGGGTCCTTTCTGGCAAGCAATGGCAGTCCTGTGCCTGGCAGGATAGTGAAAAGTGTTGGATTTCAGGAATCGAGTTGCCCCTGTTGGAAGAGTGCTACGTAATGAGTAATGTGAAATAAGTGATTTTTCCCATGTGATAAATTGAAAGGAGATTGATGGGAAGAGGTGATGCGGAAGCTCCTGCCCCCTAATCAGTGGTTCAGCTAACGGACGGTACTAGCAGGAAATTTCCAAGCTGCTGATTTTATTGCTTCAGAAGAGGAAAAATCATCCCGTTGCTTGAAAATGCGGTGTTTTGTCTTGGAAAGAAAAATGCATTAAATTATGGTACTTAGTATTTTAGACCTTCTGCCTTGTCAGATCAAGCTTCGCTGGAGCTAATAGAGGCTGATTCAAATATATAGTTTCTGCCATAGCCTGGAGATGACACTTTAGTCTCCACTGTCACTAATCTGGCTGGGAATGACAATCACAGTGATAATTACATGGGAACTCTAGAGTCTCAGAGGCACAACAGAGCAGATTCTTCTCCGTACAGAATTTGCTTCTTGAACAACCAACAGCAACAAATCAAATCCTCCTGTGTCTGACTGATGCAGGTCACCGGATACAGTGGGATGACATTTTGTATCAAAAGCAGAGCTAATTATGAGTAGAATTGTATTGCCTTGCGTGTTTTAGTTTTGGAACGCATACATATTCATTATTCTGTCTGCTCTTGAAAGACTAAGCAATTGGTTATTACAGTTAGATAATTACTAAATATATCCTGTTCTTCTGGAACTTGGATGAAATGCAGACTCAGGAGCCAGCAGGGAATACTCTGCAAAGCTGGATGGTGCTAAATTGAAAACTGATGAGAAAGTGCTGCCTTCTGCAAGGCACAATTTCACTTTGGAGCACACTGGGCTGAGATGGTGTTGAGTTTTGTTTAGCGCTGGTTGTGTGTGACTACGCTGTGTTCCTTCAAAGTGAGTGCCTGGGCAGCAGCATGTGATCTTACCTCATTGCCTTCTCCTTGGCTGCATATAACACAGAATCACAGAATGCTGTGGGGTTGGAAGGGACCTCTGGAGATCCTCTAGTCTGACCCCCCTGCCAAAGCAGGTCCACCCACAGCAGGTTGCACAGGAACGTGTCCAGGCGGGTTTGGAATGTCTCCAGAGAAGGAGACTCCACCACCTCCCTGGGCAGCCTCTTCCAGGGCTCTGCCACCCTCAAAGTGAAGAAGTTCCTCCTCATGTTTAGGTGGAACTTCTTATGTTCAAGTTTGTGCCCATTCCCTGTTGTCCTGTCCCTGGGCACCACTGAAAAAAGACTGGCCCCATCCTCCTGACACCCACCCCTTAAGTATTTATAGGCGTTGATCAGATCCCCCCTCAGTCTTCTCTCCTCCAGACTAAAAAGACCCAAGTCCCTCAGCCTTTCCTCCTAAGAGAGATGCTCCAGGCCCCTCATCATCTTTGTTGCCCTGCACATGACGTCCACAAGAGACGCAAACCTTCACAGATGCTCCTGATGTGAGAGGATGGTGGAAGATCCAAAGGAGTGGATAATTGGAGTAACGGAGCCTTCCACAGTTAAAATAGAAAAGACACAAACACTTCTTTGGATATATTTCGTATTTCCATGCATATAGTCAGTCTCCAGGGGTTAGGACTGGGGTTATTTCCCTGGGGAAATATTCCAGCGATGTCAGAACTGCCTAGATCAGGTGGGGTTTGTTCTTACTTTTGAATCTGGTTGGGAAGTTATCAGAATTGCCAACCAGGAAAAAGACTTCTGGTGAGATCGGCGTGCTCCTTCGCGTAGTTAGTCCTAGTTCTGGTTTAAGGCTTCTTTCTCTCACAGACCGTTTGTACAGAAGGTTACCAGCTTTTGCTTGGCTGTGTATTTTCAAGGCCTAAATGAGTAAATGCATGTGCAAACATAGGTGCAGTGAAATGTTGCCTATTAAAAACTGAACTCATAAAAACCTGTTCTAAAAGTAATAGACAATCAGCATCTTCTTTTATAGAGGAAAATCAATTTAAGAAGAAATAACTCTGAATATAATTAAACATCGTAACTCTGGTTTATATGTGTTTAATAGGTATAATAATACTTACCTACTGTATCTCACAGGAGTCTTTTGAAGTTTAATTAATTAGCATTTATAAAAGCACACTGAAATCCTAAGATGAGAATAAACTCCAAGTACGTTGTATTGTTGCTGTTGTTTTATGAGCAATTTTGAGAAAAACCTGGTACTTCCAGAGACACAGAATGCGTTTTAGCGTTCCATCATAATTTTACATTCACATAGTTTCTCATTGTTTTCCTAAGATTTTCCTCCTCCCGGAGTCAACACTTAAGGCTGTTGTTTGCCTAAAACCCAAAATATGTATTTAAAACAACTTTTAGGTAAATACCAATTCCTTCCTAAACCTTTTTTGTTTTAATATTCTTTGGAATCAGCAGTCATAAATCGGAAGTGCTTAATAACTTATAGCCAATGTCAGTGACAGTATTAACATAAACTATGGGGTGTAGTGGTATTCAGGGCAACTTCTGAACTAGTGGGAAGACTGTTAAAAGTCTTTTGATAGGTCTCAGGAGTTTGTATTTCCTCGTTACAGCAAATGAGTCCATCAGCCTGTGAAGTTTTGCAGGAAAAAGCAGCAAACAAACAGCTGCAGAGCCTCAGCTTTCAGTAGGAATGGAGATTTGGGGAGCAAAAGGGAGGTCCCCGGAAAGGATGGCATCGCAGCTGGTTCATTAAACGTTATAAAGATGAACTATTAATCAGTTCTGAAATTAGACCACATCTTTAGCTAACCAGCGAACCTAAAACCTTTCTCTCTGTATGTAGGGGAGAGGGGCAGAGGTGTCAGGCTGGAAGCAGGCACGTGTGTTTTCACTTGTGTTGGGTAAATGCTTACTTTTCTTTGGATTCACATTTGTGACATTATTTTTAAACCCAGCAAATCCTTTTTAAGGTATCTAAAGGCATTTTGTCCTTCTTTATAGCAACATTGAAAAAAGGCAGTGTCTGTATTAGGTTATGTTGAAGGTTATTGTTTCATAAGTTGTCAGCCTTACTTTTTGTTTTGTTTTGGTTTTAAACTGACTTCTCTACCTTTTAATCTAGTTCTGTTATGATTACCACTGCGCAGTTCCATGTCCGCATCTTCAAAGCGATAACTACTTTAACTAATGATACTGATGAGTAATTTGTGTCACGGGTCTATGGTCTGAGGCGGGAGAAAGGGCTTGCCACCAGAATCAGCCAACTGAAGGCTTAGGAATTGCTGGGTGGCTCTGTCACCTCGGGAAAAGCTCTAATAATTTATTGTTATCTATTACAAGTTATGGAGGAGCCTTCTCTTTTAAGCAGCACGCTCTTCAACGCTTGGTTTTCCCCACGCCTCTCGCCGAGTCATGAAATGGAGGAGGACACAGGCTTCATTATGTACAAAGTCTTTAGCACTTCCGTGATTTTTATGGTCTGATCTCAACATGAGTATTTGTTGCCGTGGAATATCCACTGCCTGTGTTCTGGATAGTTGTTCCAATGTTCTGTCTGGATTTGGCCTCATAATGACGGAATCAGGGAATTGTCAGAGTTGGAAGGGACCTCTAGAGATCATCTAGTCCAACTCCCCTGCTAAAGCAGGGTTGCCCAGAGCACATCACTCAGGACTGCATCCAGGCGGGTCTTGAAGATCTCCAGAGAAGGGGACTCCACACCCTCCCTGGGCAGCCTCTTCCAGGGCTCTGGCACCCTCACCGGAAAGAAGTTTCTCCTCATATTTAAATGGAACTTCTCATGTTCCAGCTTGTGCCCCTTGCCCCTCGTCCTGTCACTGGGAACCACTGAAAAGAGTCCGGCTCCATCCTCCTTCAACCCACCCTTTAGGTACTTGTAAACATAGACAAGGCCTCCCCTCAGCCTTCTCTTCTCCAGGCTAAAGAGCCCCAGCTCTCTCAGCCTTTCCTCATCAGGGAGGTGCTCCAATCCCTCAATCACCTTAGTTGCCCTACGCTGGACTCTCTCCAGTAGTTCCCTGTCTCTCTTGAACTGGGGAGCCCAGAACTGGACGCAGTATTCCAGTTGTGGCCTCACCAGTGCAGAGTAGAGGGGGAGAATGACCTCCCTCCACCTACTGGCCACACTCTTCCCTATGCAGCCCAGGATCCCATTGGCCCTCTTGGCAACAAGGGCACATTGCTGGCTCGTGGATAATTCACTGTCTACCAGGACCCCCAGATCCTTCTCAATAGTGCTTTCCAGCAGGTCCACCCCTAACCTCTATTGGTGCCTGGGGTTCTTCCTCCCCAGGTGCAGGACCCTACACTTGCCCTTGTTGAACCTCATTAGGTTCTTCTCTGCCCAGCTCTCCAGCCTGTCCAAGTCAAGCTGGATGGCGGCACAAGCCCTCTGGAGTGTCGGCCAGCCCTCCCAGTTTGGTATCATCAGCGAACTTGCTGAGGATACACTCTGTCCCCTCATCCAGGTCATTGATGAGCATGTTGAACAGGACTGGGCTGAGTATTGACCCCTGGGGGACACCGCTGGTTACAGGCCTCCAACTTGACCCTGCTCCATTGATTACAACCCTCTGAGTTCTGTCACACAGGCAGCTCTCAATCCACCTCACTGCCCCCTCATGTAGCCCACACTTCCTTAATTTTCTAATGAGGATGTTATGGGAGACAGTGTCAAAAGCCTTGCTGAAGTCAAGGTAGATGACATCTGCTGCTCTCCCCTCATCCAGCCATCCAGTTATAACGTCACAGAAGGCTATCACATTGGTCAAGTGTGATTTACCTTTGGTAAATCCGTGTTGACCACTTCCAGTAACTTCTTGACCTTGAATGTGTTTGGAGATGACATCCAGAACGAGTCTCTCCATTATTTTCCCAGGGACAGAGGTGAGACTAATTGCCCTGTAGTTCCCTGAGTCCTCCTTCTTGCCCTTTTTGCCTCTCAAAAATGGTGGAGAGTGGCTCAGCAATAACATCTGCCAGCTCTCTCAGCACTCGTGGGTGCATCCCATCAGGGCCCATGGACTTGTGTATGTCTAGTTTGGCCAAGTGGTCTCTAAGAGAGAAAAAGAAAAAGATTTTTTTTTATTTTTTTTTTTATTATACGCCATTAATGGTTTGTTTTCCCGTCTTCTCCCTGTCTTGGTTCCTTTGACTGGTAGTTTTCACCGGATTGGGATGATCGTGTGGTTTTGGTTTGTACAGTGCCCAGCACGATGCGGTCCGGAGGCAGTGACCGCTATCACACTGGTAATTAAAGCTGAGTTTAGTAAGCTGACAGGGTGGTTACGTTAATAGCCTGTAAATCCATCCTGCACAGAACTGGATCATTCTTAACTGGTTGAATTCTTGTACTTGTGGCGTTTTGATCTTGCAGGTTTTCTCACTGTGTAGACTGCAAACTATGGATTTTTAGGCAAGTTGGGATACTTTGAGAGAAAATGCAGCAGCCGTTGGTCAGTTTTTGAAGTATATTGGCTCTGGTGGTTTCACAAAGCTGGTCTTAGATATTTGTTTCTCTGTTTGTCTTGCTAAGTTTACAAGTTCCTTTGCCTTTTCAGGTGAAACTCTTGAAGGTCTTGGAAGCAAACCACAGACAGCTGACTTGTTCTCTATTTCATCTACCCTGTTTGCATGGGCTGTACTTCCAATTCTGTGTAATTTAAATTCTGTGGGGAAAAAAAATATATTGCCATTGAATATTTTAGGCTTTAGTTTCGGCTTTAGATGTATAGGAAAGGGTGTTTCTGTTCGCTCTGTTTATGCAAGTACTTAAACGTATAATGACTTCAAAATGCCTCAGTTCTCATCAAATTTAACAGTACTGCTGCTGAAAGGCTCTTGCCGGCTCTAGGGACTGGGATTCTAGCGCTGCATTTTTAGAAGGGAGAAGATCATAGAATCATAGAATGGTTAGAGTTGGAAGGGACCTTAAAGATCATCGAGTTCCAACCCCCCTGCCCTGGGCAGGGACACCTCCCACCAGACCAGGTTGCTCAAAGCCCCATCCAGCCTGGCCTTGAACCCCTCCAGGGATGGGGCATCCACAGCTTCTCTGGGCAACCTGTTCCAGTGCCTCACCACCCTCACAGTGAAGAATATCTTCCTAGTATCTAATCTAAATCTCCCCTCTTCCAATTTAAAACCATTACCCCTTGTCCTGTCACTACACTTCCTGACAAAGACTGCCTCTCTGGCTCTCCTGTAGGCTCCCTTCAGATACTGGAAGGCTCCTGTGAGGTCTCCCCAGACCCCTCTCTTCTCCAGGCTGAACAACCCCAGCTCTCTCAGCCTGTCTTCATAGGAGAGGTGCTCCAGCCCTCTGATCATCTTCATGGCCCTCCTCTGGACCCGCTCCAACAGGTCCATGTCCTTCCTGTGCTGAGGACTCCAAAGCTGGACACAGGACAGACTCCAGGTGGGGTCTCACGAGCGCAGAGTAGAGGGGTAGAATCAGCTCCCTTGACCTGCTGGCCACACTTCTCTTGATGCAGCCCAGGATGGGGTTGGCTTTCTGGGCTGCCAGCACTCACTGCCGGCTCATGTTGAGCTTCTCATCCACCAACACCCCCAAGTCCTTCTCCTCAGGGCTGCTCTCCAGCCATTCTCCGCCCAACCTGTATTTGTGCCTGGGATTGCCATGTCCCAGACGCAGGACCCTGCACTTGGCCTGGTTGAACTTCATGCAATTTGCAGGAGCCCATCTCTCCAGCCTGTCCAGGTCCCTCTGGATGGCATCCCTTCCCTCCAGCGTGTTGACCGCGCCACCGAGCTTGGTGTCGTCGGCAGACTTGCTGAGGGTGCAAGATTAAGCCCATGAGATCTGCAGGCAGTAAAGCTCCAGAGGGATCATCCATTTCCACAGCCTCAAAGCTATCCCTCTGGCTCCACACCTCCAGGGCACGTGCCTGCGTAGCCAGGGAGTCGTGGTGCTCGAGCAACAGCAGTCAGTGCTGGGGACAACCGGAGATATTTCAAAGAGGGATGCGAGCAGAGCTGCTGAACACGTAGAGGGTTTGCCCATCTGCGGTCTCGGCTGCTTTTCCCTGAGTCTTTGAAATTCCTGCGATACCCACAGGTTTTTCTGAGGTGAAGTGGACCTATAAATATATCAGACTGTGGGAAGATACGTTGTCCTGTGCCAGTCAAAAGGATAAAGACATACTGTCCTCACCACTAAAAATAATTGGAGAGGCGCCAGCGAGGAGCCAATTTAGAGAAATTATGGCAGTGAGGTAGATCCCTACATAATTGATATTTGATATGGACAGATTTATGGAGGTAGCTGTTACAATCCTATTAAATACTTAGCTGAAGCACTTAGCTCTGTCACTTTTATTAGCACAGTTTTGCACACTCTTCCCGTGGTAATTGGAGCTGTGTATTCTTTTTTATCCTTTCTGTGACTTCCTGCACTGCAGAAAGACGTCTTTAAAAACTCCCAGCGTCTTCCTTTGTGCTCGTGATAGGCAGATTGCGTTGACATGGTCTTCACACAGGAGCAAGCACCTTTTTCTTGTCCTGCCTTTGGCAGTACTTCCCCCCTCCATCTGGACAGGTCTGCTGGGGTTTTTTTCCTCACTTCATGCCGGAAACATACTGCATATCTAATACACTCCGTTCAAAGAAGCCGAATTTGCTTTTTTAATACAAGCTCTTATCTCTTACCCGGCATAGATCTACAAATACTGTACTACGTCCCCTACAGCTATTCTCTGTTTAGAGATTCTTCATCATGTGTCGGACAGATGGCACAATCAGTGGGTTGTATCAGAGCATTAAAAAAAAAAAAAAGAAATTCTTTCTCGCTGCTTCTACCCAGCCTGTTCTGAATTCAGTGAGATGCGACAGCTGTAACACAATCTTTCAATGACAACTCGGAACACGGGGATGGCGAGGGTGTTGTTTCATTTGAAAGTCAAAAAATACATGGGAAAAATGGCATTAAAAAAGGAACATAAAGGGCTTTAACGGAGCTACAAAGGTGGCGGGGTTAAGAACCTGACTTCTCATAGAGTTTTTTTTATTCTCTCGGCTGTCTCAGATCACAGGCGGATCCCCACTTGCAGCTGCTGAGACAAACCGTACAGCACTGGTTTCCCTTCTGTCGAACGCTTCTTAGAATCGTAGGATCATAGAATTCTTAAGACTCCTTCATCATTTGTTGTTAAATGAGGTATCTGGTGCTTACAGAAGCCTTGCCAAAGCGTAAAAGATGTTTGTGTTCTTAGTGAGCATGATAGAAAAAGTAGCATTAATAATCTAAGTGTTTGCTGAGGGAACAGCCCTAGGTTTCTGTATTGGGCATCTGCTGTGCCTGACCATTACCAGCTCTGCAGGCATGAAATTTGTATTTAATGTCAAAGAACCTGAAATGTCTGACAACTGTAAAATGATATATAAAAAAAGAATAGATCTTACGTTTCAGCCTTCATCCTACGCAAGCCCTAGTAGTCTTTTCTTTGTATGCTTTGTTCCCGCCCGTCCCTGTCGCTCCTGCTCCCAAGAGAAGTGGTCCTAGCGCAGCTCCTGCCGTGGGTCCCAGCTTCCCACAGGGAGGAGACGCAGTCAGCAAAAGACGTGGTGATGGGCTGCCAGTATGCACAGGGGAGTAAGCGTGGTCTTGACAAAAGCTTGGAAGGAAGGTGAGGGTCTCTGCGGAGCTGGCAAGGGGCTGCGCTGGGGAGATGAGGGTGGTTGGAGGTGGGAGAAGGGAGGCACTGGGGGAAGCTCCTGCCTTCTGACTGCCAGGTCAGTGGTCCTGGAAGGCCCCTAACTGCTGCTTCATCTTATTCCTGGGGAGAAAGCCTGGCCTGAGATTTGTAAAAGAAGCATCCTGTCCTTTTGTATCTCCAGCTGCCCATTTTATACAATATACCGCAGGGAGGAGATACATCTTCTCCTTCTTTCTGGTGTCGTTACCTACTTTCTGTAGAACACAGCTGCTCACTTCATATTCCTTATATCACTCCGGGCAAACTGCTCCTGTAACACTGCTTTAGGTGCTTTTATTCCTAGAAACTGTGTCTTTTTAAGTTAATCTTCTATCCCTCCCCAGGTAAACTTGAGCTATATGAGAAGGTGCTCTCACCTAACACAGGGTGAATAACTGTACCACTTTAAATTCCTATTCTATTTAAATCTGATTTTTTTTTTCACATTAGGAAGTCGTAAAAGAAAGGAAGTTTTTAATTTAATCTTTTAATGGGGGGAAGATGAGAGTACAGACTAGAAACAGCCTTTCTCCCGCTGGTGGTGTTGCCATATTCATTTCTCTACCTGGCACTGTGTGGGAGGCAGTTTGGATGGTGGGACAGGCGTGATATTTCTGCTAAATGATCAGCAGGTAAATGATGGTGCTGATATTTGCTTGTCACCTTTAAGGTTCAATAGTTTTAACAAGTCACTGTGACAGATGAGGTGGCTGTGGCATCTCAAAGCCGGTCGGGTAGCATTTGCTTTGTCTCACTCCGTGTACTTCTTCAAGGCTATCTTTATAAGGGTGATGACTAGAGAGGGGGGCAAGGGCAAGGAGAGGATACGCGGCGGTGGGTGCATCCTGGCAAATGCAGAAAGTCCTGCCAGGGATTCTTGACCCAGGTTTTGACCACAGAAGTACACGCTGTCCTATGTAGTGCCGTGATGTTCTGTGCAGCTAATGCCGCAGTTTACTGAGAGGTGGGGCTCCAAATCACTGTGAGAAACACCATCCAGCAGTTTGACAACAACTCAGTGTTTGTCGCACTGTCCTTTTCTACCCACGCTATTATCATTTTCCTAAGTTGTTATTATTGCACTCCTGGACAGTTGGTTAACTCTCCGTAAAATTCTGCCATTCTGGAAAACTTGCCCTTTTCCAATGTGTTCAGCAACATTGACACTGCTTTTTATTGGTCTGTGCATTTTATTGTACTTCTTTCCCCGTGACGGCACGGAGTGGTGAACAGCTGGCCAGCTGCAGAAGTGCTTGTGCAACCAGAGAAGGTTGGGAAAGGGATGGGGGGGAGCCTGGATGAGAACTGCTCCCCAGCCTTACTGCAGAATTATGATTAAAATGTTTTGTTGAGAGTTTAATATATGCGCACGTGAGAGTCAGGAAAACAGCTTGGGCTGCCTTCTGTTTCCTTCTCTGTTTGTTCAGCGTTCGATTTCTCAAACGTCACATTAAGTGACGTTAGAGCACAATAACTCTCCTTTCATTTGTACGTTATTAATCTGACTCTTAACCCCTCTTCCCGTTGCACTTTGAACGAGCCCCCAGTGCAACGCCAGAGTTGGGGCGTTGATTTACATCTTCCTTTGCCCAGCAGTGACCCAACATCGCTTCTTGTGGACTTGTTCTAGGTGGGCGATGGAGTGAACAAATGGAAATGACATTTCCGCTGGAGATGCCTGTAATTCCTAGTGCGGGAGAAACCAAAGGGCTCTCTGGGAACCGAGGTCACTCTTTTTATGAAGAGTCTCTCGATACACAGCTCCATCAGTACCATCAGTAGCTCTTGGGTTGGATGTAAATCAGCAGCTGTAGTTTATGTTACTCAAAGTATTGCAGGCTGCTTTTGACAATATTTTAGGCATTTTCATGATGTACATATCAGATGGAATATCATTGCATCCTTGTCTTTGCAGCAAGGGATCCAGGGATCCATACGTGCACACATAATCCATTACGGACAGTTTGGATGTAACTACTTCAGACTTATAAGAGTTACTGCATTTCTCTCAAATTATAACTAGGAAAATATGTAGGAAATGGGATATCCATGCTGTGATTCATCTTGCCAGACGTTAGAGGTCTGCAACTGGCCGTTCACAGTTGCTCTTTTCATGCTCAGTAGATGAGTGGACAGTTTGAGAGTATCATTTATTTGATTTACTTCAGATGTTTCCCTTAAGATGAGTCAACCCCCTGTACCCCCTTAGGGCATTGTACGTGCTTGCGTTTGCTCAGATGAATCTCACCCCTGTTTCCTCTCGAGTGAAATATTTTTCAGAATAAAAGTACTTTATGAATTGCCATCATTCTTATTTCTGTACATTTTCAGAAGATTTTCACGGTGGGTGCAAATGTGCGCGTTTGTAACTCCGTACTTTCTTTGGAGATTTTTCTTTTCCAACATACAAGGCTTCATCCTCGTGTCCTCTGCAGAATTGGAAATTGGCCGTGTGGGGAATGGTTGCCATCTCACACCTCTGATGGTCTCTAAAGATGACTATTGCTGTGCTGACAAACACTTCCTTAATGTTTTCTTAATGCAATTGACTTTTTTTCCTAAAGTGTTTTATTAATAATTGGTGCAACTCAGAAAACTGAAAAATGAGTGCAGTGGTGGCATTTTCAGGCTTAGCAAAGATACAGCACTTGCTTTACTATGTTTTTACTGGCTGTAAATCAGAACATTTAATCAAGAGCCTTTATAATACTTTTTAAAGGTCACTTTTGCAAAAGCAAAAAAAAAAAAAAGATACCCAACAAGATAATGTGGACTTTATTCCCCTGATTTTTATTTTTTTTAAATTTTTTTTTAAGAACAGAAGGCAAATTAATTGCCCAAGCTTTATCACAGAATCACAGAGTATTTTTGGTTGGATGGGACCTTTGAGATCATAGAGTCCAACCAACAACAACAAAAAAAAACCCACAAAAAAAATCCCAAAACCACAAAAAACCAAACCAAAACAAAAAAACCCACCAAACAAAAAACCATACCCAAAAAATCCCAGAACACCAAAACCAAACCAAACGCCCACAACCACACCGCACCCCACCCACAAAGAGACACAAACCAACAATCTCGGGCACTAGAGCATGCCCTGAAGTGCCATGTCTACACGTTTCTTAAATACCTAGGAATAAGAATACCTTAATAGCAGCTCTGCTTGGACTTCTGCTTGGCGGTGTGCCCAGGTGGCCAAGAAAGCCAACGGCATCCTGGCTTGTATTAGAAATAGCGTGACCAGCAGAAGTAGGGAGGTGATTGTGCCCCTGTACTCAGCACTGGTGAGGCCACACCTGGAGTATCGTGTCCAGTTTTGGGCACCTCAATCCAAGAGAGATATCGAGGTGCTGGAGCGAGTGCAGAGGAGGGCAACGAAGCTGGTGAAGGGCCTGGAGCATAAATCGTATGAAGAGCGGTTGAAGGAGCTGGGACTGTTTAGTTTGAGGAAGAGGAGGCTGAGGGGAGACCTCATCACTCTCTACAACCACTTGAAAGGACACTGTAGAGAGGTTGGTGCTGGTCTCTTCGCACAGGTAATTAATGACAGAACGAGAGGGAATGGCTTCAAGCTCCAGCAGGGTAGGTTTAGACTGAACATTAGGAGAGAATTTTTCACAGAAAGAGTGGTCGGGCATTGGAACAGGCTGCCCAGGGAGGGGGTTGAGTCACCATCCCTGGATGTGTTTAAGAGCCGTTTAGATGTGGTGTTGGGGGATATGGTGTAGGGGAGAACTTTGTAGAGTAGGGTAGATGGTTGGACTCGATGATCCCAAGGGTCTCTTCCAACCTGAATGATTCTATGATTCTATGACTTCCCTCTGTTCTGAAATCAGCGCTGTGGTTTGTGGTTTTGAATAGTTAGTAAAGCTGTCAATATTTGTGAAATCCATTTCTAAATTCAGAAGACTTGTACACCCTGAAATCTGTCATAAATGTTGAAAAAAATAATGATATCATTTACATGAAATGTCTGGAGGGGAGTGGTTGATTTTCCCAACTTCTTTAACAGCCGTTACTTCTTTCCTATGTGTTGTTGCTCTTTGTTGTAATTTTTCATCTATGGTTGGTAGGTTCTTTTGGTTTGTTTGCTTTAATCCAGGAAATAATGAGAATGAGCACTAGAACAGGGAATTAAGAATTAAGTCGGTAGTCTGACTGTTAGCACCTTCCTCATTTTCAGCTTCACTGGAAAACAATGAACACCATTTGCTCCACCTCCTTGGGGAGGTGAGGAATGGTCCTCAAAGTTAGTTTAAAGTAAAGGAAGTAATTTTTCCCCTTTCCCTGAAACTCAGTCTCTCTAGCAACTTTATTATTCAAAATGCAGGAGCTGAAGTTGTGGCTGCCCCATCCCTGGAGGGGTTCAAGGCCAGGCTGGATGGGGCTTTGAGCAACCTGGTCTGGTGGGAGGTGTCCCTGCCCAGGGCAGGGGTTGGAACTGGATGATCTTTAAGGTCCCTTCCAACCCAACCCATTCTGTGATTCCATGTAAGGCATCATATCCTGGATATTAAACGAACCTTTCTATTTCTGAACTTCCAGTAGTCCTGATAGTGTCAGCTCCTCTCCCTCCTAAGAGCAACCTAGTCTCTCTCATGTTTTGGAAAGACCACTTCTATTAACTGGAGTATTTTGGAGAGATTTTGTTAAAGACATGACGGGAAAGTACATGAGTCCTGTTGTATTCCATGGCGTAGCACATCCTTAAGGTCTTCAGGAGCCTTGGAAATTTTAGTGTTAGTTATTCACTTTTCTGCGGATTTTTCAGCAAGCACAGCAGTTGTGGTTTAAGCTTTCTGAAGTTAACTAGACTGAAAAGAATCCTTATTTAGGTGGAAGGATGATTGTGATTTCTAGTCAGGATTAATAGATGTCATTGTATCTTATACGTTGAAGAATGCATGTAACTTTTTTTCTCTCTTCATTACTTGGTATCTTGGAAGTTCTCCTTTCTTAAATGTTTGACAAATCTATGTCCTTACAATTTCCAGATCCAAGTTTCTAGTTTTAAATAAAAATTAAATCATGGACTCATAGAATGGTTAGAGTTGGAAGAGACCTTAAAGATCATTGAGTTCCAACCCCCTGCCATGGGCAGGGTCGCGGTTGTGCCCTAAACCTGTCTTTTGACTAAATATAATTTCTTGAGCATGTCCATTCCCATGGAGGCAGTAGGAACAAAGCACTGTGTGTTTCTGCATGTGAGTGGCAGCAAATACAAAAAGAAAGTTCAGAATCCAGAGGCTAATTGCAGACTTCGTGTGTAGCAATCATTTGACAGAGCCTAACTTGCTGAATCCTCGGATTTTTTTCCAAATCCAGCATTTTGGATAAATTTCTTGTTGCCTTGTTTTCCCTTAATGCAGAAATTTGGGGTTTAATTAATTTGCCCTGCAGGATATCAAACTTTGGCACTTGGAAGCCTCTATTTCTGTTACTATTTTCATTTTCCACAGGTCCTTATCGTGGCCTGAGGCCACCTAGTTTGGCTGTTCACCCTTGGTTTTTGTGTTCCCACTTTCACGCTTCTTCAGTGAGTACCAGAGCACTCTATGAGACCACCTACAAGTAAAAGTTTTTTTTCTAAAAGTCTTAGTGAACAGCCTTTTCAGTAGTGATAACAGTGGCCTATAGTTCAGGAGACAACACATAGCAACACTGAATTGTCCCTGCACTTCACAAACCGGCGTCCCTGCAAACTGAATAAAAAAAACGTTCATGGGAAAAATAAATGTCTTTCTCGGTTGAAAAGTAGCTGAAGTTCTGCGTGAGCTTCTAGAGTGTGTTAAACCTCAGTCAGAGAGCACTGAGATATAAAACTGATGCAAAGCCTGAAAGTCTAAAGGAAGCATGGATGCTGCATGTAGGAGGAGACTGGTGTGCCAAGGGTTGCTAATCCCACCTCCCTCGGTATAAACATGTGCTGGAGGTGAAATGTGACTTTGAAACCTGCCCTTTGCAAAGCGAGTATTTCCTCAAACAAGGAGGTTGGATGAACTTTCAGTCTCACACATATTTACAAGGAGTATGGAAGTTGTGGGCTACAGAGGTTACTGTATTTTGCTTTACTTTAAACTGGTATAAAACCTAAATCATAGAATGATAGAATTGTCTAGGTTGGAAGGGACCTTTAAGATCATCTAGTCCAACCATCAACCTAACTCTGATAAAAACCATCACTAATTGGCCTCAGTAGGGTACCTTCTGATTGACGTTGTAACTCCTAGAAGCCAGAATGAGCTTGATGTTGATTTTACGCACTTATGAGCTAGAGGTAGTGTTTAAACTGCACCATCTGGAGAGCAGCCATGCTGGCTTGTATACCCATGTGGGTCTGATGTGGGGGGACATTTGATGCCCCTTCCCTTCTTTAGATGGAAAGACCAACGCTCTCCTGCTTATACATCATTACACAGAGTGGAAATTAACGTCTCCCTGTTTATCTCAGGAGCTGTGACATCTGAATGAGTTACAAGAAAAAAAGCTAGGCAGTATCTGTCCCACCCTCCCTCCTCCTTCCCTGGGATATACCTTTGCAATCCCTGTCAAACCAAACTCTAGGCCTACAACAGCTGTTTCTCATAGAATGATAGAATTGTCTGGGTTGGAAGGGACCTTTAAGATCATCTAGTCCAACCATCAACCCAACTCTGATAAAAACCATCACTAAACCATGTCTCTAAGCACTATGGCAACCCGGCTTTTAAATCCCTCCAGGGATGGGGCCTCAACCCCTTCCCTGGGCAGCCCATTCCAAGGCTTAAGAACCCTTTCAGTATAAAAATTTTTCCTAATAAATTTTTTTCAGTTCTTGGCGTGTAAACATTTAACAGTGCATATGAATTAGAACTCTCCTCATGCAGTTAACTTAAAAAAAAAAAAAAAACAAACAAAACCACCAAAACAAAAAACAAAACCCAAAACCCCAACCTTTGTTTACACGAAGCCATGTATCCAGGTGTAAATGCAGTGTTAAATCAAGGATGGCAGTAGATGGCAGAGATCTGTTTCCTACAGTATTGCTGAAAGACATGGGAATCTGAAGATTTCTTTCATGAAGGAGGGACTAGGACTGACTATTTCCAGATTTCATTCAAGGATCTGTCCGTACTCTTGAGAAAGAAGGATTTTTCTACTCTTTCACCTGTTCAGTGCCGTATAAAGATTGCTTTACTGGTGTTAAAGTGAACTACGCTTTTATAGCAGGAAAGAAGATGCTACTGAAAGTTTCTCCATTTACCTTTTTATGCTGACTTTTAGACCTACTATATACTTTTGACAGTTCTCAGTGCCTGCAATATTATTTGCACATCATTAACAATTTATATTTCATGTCAAGTTTTAGATAAGCTAATGACAAGTCGGGTAATATATATGTGCTCATTTGCACACACATAAAAATATCTTGGATAAAGAAGCACAGCAAACTGCGGAAAAGTTGCCAAATACTTTATGGTTACTTGTGCTTTATTGCTCAATTGACATCTTGAGAATAAATCGTCTCTTTTTTTTGTAGTTATAAGAAACTTTTCCATATGCATCTGCAATGTCTTTTCTCGTGGGGAAAAAGTTAAAAGCTCTGAGGTCTGTATTTTTTTGGGGGGTCTGTTTAAACAACAAAAAGTACTTCACAGAATCACAGAATGCTATGAGGTTGGAAGGGACCTCTGGAGATCATCTAGTCCAACCCCCTGCCAGAACAGGTCCACCCAGAGCAGGTTGCACAGGAACGTGTCCAGGCGGGTTTGGAATGTCTCCAGAGAAGGAGACTCCACCACCCCTGGGCAGCCTCTGCCAGGGCTCTGCCACCGTCACTGGAAAGAAGTTGCTCCTCATGTTTAGACGGAACTCCTTATATTCAAGTGTGTGCCCGTTCCCTCTTGTCCTGTCCCTGGGCACCACTGAAAAGAGACTGGCCCCATCCTCCTGACACCCTCCCTTGAAGTATTTATAGGTGTTGATCAGATCCCCCCTCAGCCTTCTCCAGACTAAAAAGACCCAAGTCCCTCAGCCTTTCCTCATCAGAGAGATGCTCCAGGCCCCTCATCATCTTTGTAGCCCTCTGCTGGACCCTCTCCAGCAGTTCCCTGTCCTTCTTGAACTGGGGAGCCCAGAACTGGACACAGTATTCTATGTTGTAGGTTCATTTACATTATGTAAGTGGATATTTGCATACATACAAATGAACATTCAGGCGTAAACATCTCTGGGTGTAGTGTCCATATATGTCTCGGTGGCTAAGAAAGTATATACATACACTGTTGTCATGCCATCAGGTAGACTTTCAACGAAATGAGACCCGTAGTAATGTCTGGAAAAAAAAAAAAAAGAAGAGAGAAAACTATTCAACAGCCCATTTCCAAAGCAGTAAATTTGTTTGAAAAAGCAGTGATCCGTATTTCTCGCCTCTGAAGCAGCTTAAGTGTTTGAGGTAAGAGCATTTTCACCACCGAACTGACTCTGGTTACGTTGTTCTGCCGAGTTTCCGCACATTTATGCACGTATGCAGAAGGAAGACAAGCCCTGTCCCCATCCCCGTGCCCGCTGCCCATTGCAAGGCAGGAGTGTTGAGAAGCAGCGGCTTTGGTAAGCGCTCATGTGGTTCGGATGGTCTTGGTATTAGAAGGCAAATTGGTGAGGTTTGACAGGTCGGTAATTCTGTCATAGGTGGCTTTGCTTGAGAGAGTTTTATAGCAGGAGTGCACTCTATATTAATAATGTCTAAAGACATAGCTGCCCTTCCAGTGCAGGCAGCATCCCAAGAAAACATTAATCATGTTTTCCCGAAGCAGCTGAATTGATTTCTTGAGAGAAATATTTCTTGGTGTACTCCCCAGCCATTTCTGAACCCATCACCAACTTACGGTGATCCGAGCAGCTAATGAACAAATAATTACAGCCTGTGGATCATCCAGGAGAAAGGGTACAAATATTGTTTTAGGTTCTTAGTGCAAGAAACTTAATTTTTACCAAGGCGTAGTGACCATGTTGTTCTATCATCTTTTTTATGTTTGGGTGGTTTTTTTTTTTCTTCTCTTTTGGATCCTTGGGTTAAACAGAGAGTAATGTCATATTTATGTCCTGGTTTGAGGTGAAACAGAACCAACTTTCTGTTCAGTAATTTTACATCTCGGCTAGGCCTCTTCTAACTCTCTGAAGTTAATGGCATATTGTGGAGAAAACTGCTCGTTCTCACAGTGATAACACCAATGTTTGTGCTCCGTGCCAAGGAACGGTGTCCAGAGAGGCCCTTGCTTATACTTACTGCTGTAACAACCAAGGGCAGCCAATTTCCTTATTTGCCCCATTGGAGGGTCGGAAACGGAAAAAGCATAGAGGGGTCACATCGGTGGGGAGGAGGGGACAGGAGAGGTGACCCAAACCTGACCAACTGGGGTATTCCATCCCATCTGCCCCACGCTCAGTATAAAAGTTGAGGGATCAAAGGGTCAGCCCCTTCCTGCGATGGCCAACGTCCAGAGAGGACTCTGTCTGTTCATACGGTATCTATTTCATTATTTCTTTTTTTTTATTTTACTATTAATACTTCATTGAAGTAGTTTAGTTCATTCTAAACTTGTCCTTATCTCTTCCTCTCCTCTCTTTGGCAGGGGGGAAGGTCCCTCTGTCATTCTGGTTTTAGCCAATTCGGCCTAAACCACGACAATTTATTGTGCTGGGAACAGTTTACATTGATTTATTATAGGCTTTAATATAGTACCGGTTGTAGCATCCTGTGTAAGCCTTTGTAAGCAAAGGAATTCTGTTCAGTTTTCCTTCACTTCGTTTGTATTTGTGCAGTTCTCCCCGAGATGTAGCTCGGTCCTGCCCAGCAAGCGAGCAGGAGGCTACAAATGGAACCCATCACCCCAAGCAGAGCCGGTGCTCGGGGAGCTACGGGTGCAGGTAGGAGAGAAAAGCAGATGAAAAGAGCAGGAGCAACGAGGGTAGTCCGATGTGATCCTGAAGAGGCTTGAAAGACCCCTTGTAGGAGGCACGCTGGTCACTATGTCAACAAGGACTTTTTTTATCTTTTGAGCTCTATTGCCTAAAATCATCTGTACTTAATTAGTACTATACTAGAATTAGTTAAGAGATTCACATACGTAACCCTGTAGATGTATTGTAGCCTGTATTGTAGATACTTACCGATCCTAGGTATATGGAGCAGCCTGCTGATTTGAGCTGGAGCTTCTCGCTTATGCGCTTCTGGGCTTGGTGGAAAAAGACAAGTTTTTCACTAAGGGTTGTGTACACGCTTTGAGCACTTAAATTAACTGGAACGTGCGCGTGGGAGTTAAGCTTGGTCTGTTTTACAAAGGCCCCCAATGAAAATAAGGAAGGAGTAGTCTTGGGGTTGTCCCATCGTAATGGATTAGCGTGGCAGGTCCTTAAGGTAAATCCTTGCATCTTCCCCTGAGGCTGTGGTCCCTGTGTGGTCCTGATGCAGCCTGATGGGAGAGGTGCATCACTACTACCTCCTCTTCCTCGACCAGACTGGCTACTCCCTTAGTCTGCCGGCAGAGCAGGGCACGTCTACACTTCTTGATTTGCTTCAGGCCAGGTTAGCTTTAACAGTTTCAGCTGTTGGGCTGAGCTAACCTGGTTAAACTTGGTGTCCAAAGGAAGTAAGGGACAGGCAATGTGAAGACCTGCTGTGCCAAACGGGTGAAATGAGTGGTCTGATTTGGAGACGTGCCTGTACCTGAAAGGAGATCAAAATGTCAGCATCTGCCCCTACTCAGAGCCTGACCAGTGGAATTTTCATTTTGTATTGATTTTTTTTTTTTTTTTCCAGATTTTGATCAACACAAAATGATCACGTAGCGGGTTGAGTTAGGGTTAAGTAATTCCCTGTAAAACCACACCATTTATACCAGGCTGCTTTGATTGAGCTCCTGTCTACACATAGGAGACATGCCCCAGGTGAGCGGTTATTACAGTCATGATTCACACCAGTCTCGTTTAAACTTCACTTGTGTTTTGGCTGTCCCTTGATTTTTTCCGCTCCACGGCATCTGCAGGTGAGGTGGCAAGAATGAATATGGGCTGGCATTTCTTAACAAAAGCCCATTTAGTGGTCTGCTTCCCCTAGAAATTTGCCCGTGTAGATGACACCAAACTGGATTTTCTTGAACCTGAGAAGAGGGAGCTGCAAGAGAGAAGAAAATATCCCCCTCTTCGCTCCTGGCCTCTCCTTCTGGGGAGTACAGGTTTCAGGTCTGTTTAAAAGGCTTGCTAGTACTCAGTGCATCCAGGATATGAAGAGAATTACTTTGATTTCAAGGTGGACACTACAGTTATTTACACCTCTCTGCGTGACTACTGTTGGGCCTTCCACTTCCATAGGCTCATGATCCAAGAAGGTCATGAGCAGTGAATCAGAAGTGGCTTAGAAGTGACCTCCAGAAACCTCTTTTAGAGGCATCTCCACCACCTATTTTGAATCACTTTATGTTTCTAGTTTACGTACGATTTAGAGGCTCAGAGTCAGGCACCTCTGTGGTGGAAGGCAACGGTGGGGTTATTCTGTGCAAGTCTGGAGTTATTCTTATTTAGACATCAAATTAGGAGTCTAAAGAAAATGTTATGAATGCTTACTCTTAGGACCATTAGCAGAAGTTTCATGATTCAAACGTGTTTGCGTTGTGCTTGTTTGTGGGGCGATAGTAGGTAATGCAAATAAGACAGAGCTAAAGCAGAATTAAAGAGTTTATCGAAGTTTTTAAAAATATATATTCGTCTTTGTCTGTTGATGCTGCTTGAAGTCCCGAGGCCCTTACTTTGCTTATCTCCTCGGGCCCCTTAAAAGGAAGCTGAACCATGGGTCTCAGCATTTGGAAGTAAATAGCCTGTCATGACTGATGCAAACCATCTTTGAAAATAGATTGCTCTTTCGATTATATGTCAATTACAGCAGAAGTTGGAAGGGAGTTACTACCGGTCTCATATAATGGCTTTATTTATACACCCTCTTTATACACCCACCTGTAAACACCCTCTATTTATACAGGTCTGATTCCGTGTGAGAAAGCCTTTGTTCCACTATAAATGGCTTTTTGTTGTTGTTGTTTCTTTTCCAGTGTAACGTGAGGTGTAAGGAAAACTTTTTTTCCTTTTAATACTGGAAGCATACCCAATGTGTTATACTGCCATAAATATATTGCCTTAAATTATTTAAGAGAGGGGGATCTCTTTTCCATGCATTTTTCTGGCATTTAGTTGGGTGAAAGGGTTACATTTGGCGCTCATTTTCCTTTGCAGGGATGATTTCTTTCTCTTTTTTTATTTATAACATGCTCATTACATGAGTGTCAGAGGTGCCTTATGGATTCACCAGGTAAATACACTTGAGGAGTGGTACCGTGCAAATGTCTCTCTTCTTCCTTCCCCCCCCTCCGTGTTCGCGTTGCATAGGATTGGTTTCCAAAAGACAAGATAAATATGGAAACCTGACAGCTGAAAACAACATCACCTGGGAACTTGTGTCCTGATTACGCTGTGGAGAAAGTGATGTTTGCTTTATTCTGATTTATGAACAGGGCAATGACTGGCCAGGTGCTGGGCTGGGATCAGCTATTTACTTTCCTACGTCGAGTGATGAAAGGCGTCAGAAAGAAGAAGGAGCAGATTTTTTTCTTTTTGTATGCCTCAGCTAAGTGGACCCCAGCGCTACTCGCGAGCAGCAATCTGTCTTCACTGTTCTGAAGAAGACGTTAACCTTTCAGGAGACCGCATGTCACTGTAGGGTTTTGCCCTGAAATTTCTCATTCCCAATCAAAGTCCTCACCCATGTGCCGTTTCAGTCAGGAGTGAACAAAAAGGCCTGAATATCAAGATCAAGAAAGCTCGTGCTGTTTCTCATGCTGTTTCTCTTCTTGTGAGATTTCAAAGCTTCTCAGGCATCGGGGCTGAATTCAGCATCACCACAACTTGAGCTGTGCATCGGACAGAAGCCTCTTAGCTCTGCTGGAATAAAGACGGTTCCGAGTCAGGTTCAGAATATTTCGCTGGCAAAACCACTCGCAGAATCATAATTCAAGGGTCTGATTCAAAACGCCCAGTATCAGAGAGGCAGGAAGCAGGAATGAAAATAGTTGCTGAGTGAGTGTTTAAAGTTGTACCTTAATGGATGCGTACAAAGGAGGCGAATAATTCTGGTGTTCTTTGTTAGCATCAGTTGAATAACCCCCTGCACCAGGACAGGTTGGGGGCTGACCTGCTGGAGAGCAGCTCTGAGGAGAAAGACCTGGGAGTCCTGGTGGACAACAGGATGCCCATGAGGCAGCAATGTGCCCTTGTGGCCAAGAAGGCCAATGGCATCCTGGGGTGCATCAGGAAGAGTGTGGCCAGCAGGTCGAGAGAGGTCATCCTCCCCCTCTGCTCTGCCCTGGGGAGGCCCCATGTGGAGCACTGGGTCCAGTTCTGGGCTCCCCAGTTCAAGAAGGACAGGGAACTGCTGGAGAGGGGACAGCAGAGGGCTACAAAGATGATGAGGGGCCTGGAGCATCTCTCTGCTGAGGAAAGGCTGAGGGACTTGGGTCTTTTTAGTCTGGAGAAGAGAAGGCTGAGGGGGGATCTGATCAACGCCTATAAATACTTAAAGGGTGGGTGTCAGGAGGATGGGGCCAGTCTCTTTTCAGTGGTGCCCAGGGACAGGACAAGAGGGAACGGGCACAAATTTGAACATAAGGAGTTCCGTCTAAACGTGAGGAGGAGCTTCTTTCCTGTGAGGGTGGCAGAGCCCTGGCAGAGGCTGCCCAGAGAGGTGGTGGAGTC